>NW_019174323.1:1189935-1566192 GCF_002260705.1 Seriola dumerili
TTACAAGTGTTTTGCAGTTGAGTCCTACAGATGTAGCTGAACATTTAGCTTAGCTCAAGGCCCAATTGCCTGTTCTGTTCTGTTCTTTACTGAATAATACAGAACAGAATGATAAAAAAATCAATGTTGTTTCCATTTGAGTTTTTGCATTCTGGTTTCCTATGTATTATGAATCAGATATAATCAAGTGTCCATTATTCTAGTATAGAGAGTGTCTAAATCACCAAAAGTAAGATGCAGTTGTGAACTCCAGCTTTCTGGCCAGGTGTAACTCATCTGCCAACCTATTACAAGCTAAGTATAGTTCTGAAATCTTAAAGCTCACTTTTGAATATTTGCAATAAAGAATCTTTTGTGTCTTTGAGGTTTTGTAGTCAAAACAAAAAGGTATTTTTGCAGTCAATTTAGGCATTTACGCACTTTACGCAACTTTCAAATGCAAACTTAAAAACTTATATTTAATTAAACTGGTTGATGAGTCATGGTTAATTTTCATAGCTATGGAGCCTGGGATTTCTGTCAGTATCCTCTTAATATACAAAACCATTTTGTGATCATATTCAGACCTAATGTAAATTTTAAAGCTTTCAAATTGTGGCAGTGAAATGTTTCCGTACATGTGAGATAAAACAAAGTTTCAAAGCAACATGAGTTGCTTTCTTCCATGAAAGCTTCATTCAAATATAAAGCTGTCATTCAAAGCATAATTCCATCATAGAAATAAAAACAGCGACAAATCCAGCATATGTTCATATCTTAGCAGGGACTCCACAGTATGTGAAACTCAAATTAGCATTGACCAGCATTAAATGTGTCTGTTTTAAAAATCTGAAATTAAAGTCAAGGCATGTGTGAGGCGACAAACACGGCTCTTTCAACACGGGAAATGAAACTGACAAATAATTCACTTTCCCCACGGGCATTAATTAAAAAACATATACTTGTCAACAACAGATGGCGTAAAATTATATATATATTATGCAAATTAGCAGTTAAGTGCAGATCTCTTGTTTTTCACTAACACTGACACAACAACTGATACAGTTAATTTTTCATCAAATTACAGTCACGTAACATGAAAATTCCCGCTGTGGCAAATGGAAATGTACTAGCTGACGTTTGTGTGGTGCGTGCGTGCACGTGTTTGCACATACACAACAGTGTGTACCTTCATCTGAGTTTTTCTCTGTGTGTGTTTGTGCAGACCATCAGGCTAATCTGTGGTTGTTTTAGCCAGAGCTGAGGCCCTGTTGGTGATGTAGTGGCGGGTGTGTTTGAAGAGCAGGGTCTTCACTCCTGCTGCTTAAACGGCAAGCTTTCATTTAAGGCTCCATCGAGTTGCATTTCATGAAAAATAAACACTCGCCCCAGCAGCTGTGGTTTTGTGGCCTGGCAGTTGGCTGTAGAGATGGAGTACGATTTCTTTGCTCGATTGGCTGTGCTCAGCAAGGCAGATTGTCTTTTGGGCGTTCGGCATCCTTACACAACTGCAGAAATAGCAGCCAGTTGAAATTAAAAACTCTTATTTCTCCCTCCTGCAGAGTGGATATGATAGCAGTGTATTCGACACACACACTGAGGGAAACTGAATGCAACTTGATGTCATAAAAGCGGGATTACATGTAGCAGCTTTCGAAAAGTCATTGCTTAATATTCCTTCTGTTTCCTTACCACAGATTTAACTACTGATTAAATCCCAGAGAAAACAAATTGTTATTCTTTCTTTTCTCTCATAACAATATAAAAAATATTTTTTTGCCACATTACTTCCATGTATGGAAACGAAAAAAATACCAAAAACCTACTTTTGTTTTGTCAAATTCTTCTGAAGAAAAATAAATAGGTTGTCATCTTATCTGATTTACATGGACAAACAACACCCGCTGACATTATGCTAAACAAAAACATACTTCTTGGTGAGTCGAGTTCATTTCAGGGCCGTGGATAGAGCTCCCGGCCTGACTGGCAGCTGTCCACGGTCGTGGCTGGAATGCAGAGTGCGTCCCTGGGGTCAGGAGTGATCAAGGACCGTGGGATGATGGGTGTTTTGGATTAAGAGGCGGGGTCACGGGGTCACGAGGGCTTTCTGGCCCTGCGAGGTGACAAGGGGGTGGAGTCACGCTGTGAGCGCTGCTTGTTCCCACTGTACAGAGAGGAGATGGAGGCATTGGTGGGGGCCTGCTGTTGTGGCAGCGCGCGGCGAGGATACAGGGGGCCCCCCTGAGCAGCACGACGTCACGCACGGCGCCACGGAAAGGCTTACTGACGAAACAGTAGAGGAAGAAGTTGACAGCGGTGTTGAGCATGGCCAGCATGTTGGACAGGTCGTAGGCCAAGTGGACCCGCCAGTCTCTCTGTGAACTGAGGACACGTACAGGTGGTAGATGACCACGATTGTCCTGGGGGCCCACAGCACAGAGAACACAGAGGTGATGGCCAGCAGCATGGCTGTGGTTTTCCCAAGTCGCCGTGGAGGTGCCGACTTTGGCCCGCACTCCTCCTGGCAACGCTGCTGCCTCTGCCTCACCCTCAACGTCTGAATATCAAAGAGTTCAGCACCAAGAAGATGCTGCAGGGCAGGAAGTAGATGATGGTTACATGTGTCCATATGAGGACGGTGTCCAGCGCCGTGGGCGGGTGGCTGTTCCTCCACATGTCCGACCACCAGAAGAAAGGCACACCTGACGCCACGACAACATCAGGACCACTGCGATGATCTTCCTGGCCCGTGCCGGATAGCTGATCTGGCGGTGGAGGAGAGGGTGGCACAGTGCCACGTAACGGTCCACGGTGAGGGGTACGGTGGACCAGATTGAGGCGTGGTTGGCGGCGAACTCTGCAGCGCTGACAGAGTGCAGCAGGAGTGCAGGGACATCACGGTGAAAGACCGCCGTCTCCAGCAGGAAGCCGACGAAGATGATGAATAGCTGAGAAAGGATGTCCGAGCCCGTCACTGCCAAGAGGTAGTAGTACAGAGCCTTCTTAGTGCGGGACGCCAGTCTGGACAAGGCCACCGCCGTCAGGATGTTCACTGAGAGAAAAGAAATGAAATTATTGTATTAGGTTCTACTTCCATGATATTTAGCTGCATGAAAACATCTGGGAAATGAGGCTGTTCACATATGTAAGGACTGAGAAGAAGTTCCAGGCTATAGATAATATATGTTATAAAAAAATATATATAATACTTTTATTTTGTAGTCTTTTCAGACCGATGTTCTGTTGTTGGATTAATCTCAATCAAAATACAGTTAATTAAAAGTCAAACGTAAAGCACTACTCTGCTAAGGTAGGCTAGGCTAGCTTTAGCAGGAGTACGCCACTTCTTCAGAACTTCATAATGACTGGATTTTTACCTACTGCCTTATTCATGTGGCATAACTACTATCAAGTTTGGTTATTTAGCAAGATGCCAATTAAGCAAAATTTATATCTTCAAAATTAAAGTGCAGTAATTGTTTCGCGCTTGTTTTGTTACAATGTATATACATGTTACTTTTGTTGAGCTGCTTACAACTGAAATCCTTAATTTCTTTGGCAAAATATTTTGGTCATGTTGTCTTTGGTAAAAAAGACTGGATGAAGAAATCTTCCTTTGAAAGGCTGAAGTGTAAAAACTATGCATCCACAGCAGTGTAAGCTACAAACCATTGATTTGTCTCCCTGCTGCTAATACAGTATCGCCTCTGTACGATTTACAGTATCTGCATGCTTTTTTTTTCCTTATCAACAGCAGGGTATTTTCACTGCAACTATTTGGACACCACCACCAGTCTTAAGACTCCTTCAGTCATACAGATGTTGACTCTGGCACTCTGGCCTTTATATTTATTTCCCTTTGGGGACAATTACACGATGTGACCTGGAGGTCATCTGGATACTCTGTTAACACGTCCGCTTGTTTTGAGCAGGGCTCTGCGTAAATCCCTGATGGGTCAATAATAATTTGCTGCCATCGACTTTTAGACGAAGCACAGTAATCAGAACAATGGTGGTGTGAAGACTTTTAATCAAAGTGACAGTTATTTCCTCTTCCTGGATTATTGAGGTAATACATTTTTTGCAGATGTCGGAGACAGGTGGCTGGATGGATTGATAAATACAAATAAACACTAACTGATTATTAGATCATTAATTTAATTATTGTAACCTGTGAAAAGAGCAATCAGTGCTTGGTTCTGTGCTGCAGCAGTATATTATCTCCCTGGTCCATTAAAGCAACAGTAATGTACCTCTAACTCACTTGACTATTGATTTTTCTTCTGTCTGTGTGCAGTTCCCACTTCTGTTATAAATAGATATCAAGAGATTTAAAAGTGCTCTGTTTACGCATTGACTGTGGGTCACTGCAAATCCATCTAATGAAATGATGCAGCTCATTTTCCTGGCTTTCATGGATGGAGGCTAACAGCTCCATTTAGCTGCAGAGTTGGGTTATAATTAGCAGTGGCCATGTCACAGTGAGGGTCCCCTTTTAAATTTAGCATTACATCTATTGTTCATGGAAAAAAAAAAAAATATATATATATATATATTAATTAGCCTAGCCTAAACATTACATTTTTTTACCAGTGTTGCAGTTGAGTCCTACAGATGTAGCTGAACATTTAGCTTAGCTCAAGGCCCAATTGCCTGTTCTGTTCTGTTCTTTACTGAATAATACAGAACAGAAATGATAAAAAAATCAATGTTGTTTCCATTTGAGTTTCTTGATCCTAGTATAGAATGAGTGTCTAAATCACCAAAAGTAAGATGCAGTTGTGAACTCCAGCTTTCTGGCCAGGTGTAACTCATCTGCCAACCTATTACAAGCTAAGTATAGTCTGAAATCTTAAAGCTCACTTTTGAATATTTGCAATAAAGAATCTATTTGTGTCTTTGAGGTTTTGTAGTCAAAACAAAAAGGTATTTTTGCAGTCCCAATTTAGGCCGTATTTACGCACTTTACGCAACTTTCAAATGCAAACTTAAAAACTTATATTTAATTAAACTGGTTGATGAATCATGGTTAATTTTCATAGCTATGGAGCCTGGGATTTCTGTCAGTATCCTCTTAATATACAAAACCATTTGTGATCATATTCAGACCTAATGTAAATTTTAAAGCTTTCAAATTGTGGCAGTGAAATGTTTCCGTACATGTGAGATAAAACAAAGTTTCAAAGCAACATGAGTTGCTTTCTTCCATGAAAGCTTCATTCAAATATAAAGCTGTCATTCAAAGCATAATTCCATCATAGAAATAAAACAGCGACAAATCCAGCATATGTTCATATCTTAGCAGGGACTCCACAGTATGTGAAACTCAAATTAGCATTGACCAGCATTAAATGTGTCTGTTTTAAAAATCTGAAATTAAAGTCAAGGCATGTGTGAGGCGACAAACATGGCTCTTTCAACACGGGAAATGAAACTGACAACATAATTCACTTTCCCCACGGGCATTAATTAAAAAACATATACTTGTCAACAACAGATGGCGTAAAATTATATATATATATGCAAATTAGCAGTTAAGTGCAGATCTCTTGTTTTTCACTAACACTGACACAACAACTGATACAGTTAATTTTTCATCAAATTACAGTCACGTAACATGAAAATTCCCGCTGTGGCAAATGGAAATGTACTAGCTGACGTTTGTGTGTGCGTGCGTGCACGTGTTTGCACATACACAACAGTGTGTACCTTCATCTGAGTTTTTCTCTGTGTGTGTTTGTGCAGACCATCAGGCTAATCTGTGGTTTGTTTAGCCAGAGCTGAGGCCCTGTTGGTGATGTAGTGGCGGGTGTGTTTGAAGAGCAGGGTCTTCACTCCTGCTGCTTAAACGGCAAGCTTTCATTTAAGGCTCCATCGAGTTGCATTTCATGAAAAATAAACACTCGCCCCAGCAGCTGTGGTTTTTGTGCCTGGCAGTTGGCTGTAGAGATGGAGTACGATTTCTTTGCTCGATTGGCTGTGCTCAGCAAGGCAGATTGTCTTTTGGGCGTTCGGCATCCTTACACAACTGCAGAAAATAGCAGCCAGTTGAAATTAAAACTCTTATTTCTCCCTCCCTGCAGAGTGGATATGATAGCAGTGTATTCGACACACACTGAGGGAAACTGAATGCAACTTGATGTCATAAAAGCGGGATTACATGTAGCAGCTTTCGAAAAGTCATTGCTTAATATTCCTTCTGTTTCCTTACCACAGATTTAACTACTGATTTAATCCCAGAGAAAACAAATTGTTATTCTTTCTTTTCTCTCATAACAATATAAAAAATATTTTTTGCCACATTACTTCCATGTATGGAAACGAAAAAAATACCAAAAACCTACTTTTGTTTTGTCAAATTCTTCTGAAGAAAAATAAATAGGTTGTCATCTTATCTGATTTACATGGACAAACAACACCCGCTGACATTATGCTACAAAAAACATACTTCTTGTGAGTCGAGTTCATTTCAGGGCCGTGGATAGAGCTCCCGGCCTGACTGGCAGCTGTCCACGGTCGTGGCTGGAATGCAGAGTGCGTCCCTGGGGTCAGGAGTGATCAAGGACCGTGGGATGATGGGTGTTTTGGATTAAGAGGCGGGGTCACGGGGTCACGAGGGCTTTCTGGCCCTGCGAGGTGACAAGGGGGTGGAGTCACGCTGTGAGCGCTGCTTGTTCCCACTGTACAGAGAGGAGATGGAGGCATTGGTGGGGGCCTGCTGTTGTGGCAGCGCGCGGCGAGGATACAGTGGGCCCCCCCTGAGCAGCACGACGTCACGCACGGCGCCACGGAAAGGCTTACTGACGAAACAGTAGAGGAAGAAGTTGACAGCGGTGTTGAGCATGGCCAGCATGTTGGACAGGTCGTAGGCCAAGTGGACCCGCCAGTCTCTGTGAACTGAGGACACGTACAGGTGGTAGATGACCACGATTGTCCTGGGGGCCCACAGCACAGAGAACACAGAGGTGATGGCCAGCAGCATGGCTGTGGTTTTCCCAAGTCGCCGTGGAGGTGCCGACTTTGGCCCGCACTCCTCCTGGCAACGCTGCTGCCTCTGCCTCACCCTCAACGTCTGAATTATCAAAGAGTTCAGCACCAAGAAGATGCTGCAGGGCAGGAAGTAGATGATGGTTACATGTGTCCATATGAGGACGGTGTCCAGCGCCGTGGGCGGGTGGCTGTTCCTCCACATGTCCGACCACCAGAAGAAAGGCACGCCTGACGCCAGCGACAACATCAGGACCACTGCGATGATCTTCCTGGCCCGTGCCGGATAGCTGATCTGGCGGTGGAGGAGAGGGTGGCACAGTGCCACGTAACGGTCCACGGTGAGGGGTACGGTGGACCAGATTGAGGCGTGGTTGGCGGCGAACTCTGCAGCGCTGACAGAGTGCAGCAGGAGTGCAGGGACATCACGGTGAAAGACCGCCGTCTCCAGCAGGAAGCCGACGAAGATGATGAATAGCTGAGAAAGGATGTCCGAGCCCGTCACTGCCAAGAGGTAGTAGTACAGAGCCTTCTTAGTGCGGGACGCCAGTCTGGACAAGGCCACCGCCGTCAGGATGTTCACTGAGAGAAAGAAATGAAATTATTGTATTAGGTTCTACTTCCATGATATTTAGCTGCATGAAAACATCTGGGAAATGAGGCTGTTCACATACGTAAGGACTGAGAAGAAGTTCCAGGCTATAGATAATATATGTTATAAAAAAATATAATAAATACTTTTATTTTGTAGTCTTTCAGACCGATGTTCTGTTGTTGGATAATCTCAATCAAATACAGTTAATTAAAAGTCAAACGTAAAGCACTACTCTGCTAAGGTAGGCTAGGCTAGCTTTAGCAGGAGTACGCCACTTCTTCAGAACTTCATAATGACTGGATTTTTACCTACTGCCTTATTCATGTGGCATAACTACTATCAAGTTTGGTTATTTAGCAAGATGCCAATTAAGCAAAATTTATATCTTCAAAATTAAAGTGCAGTAATTGTTTCGCTTGTTTTGTTACAATGTATATACATGTTACTTTGTTGAGCTGCTTACACTGAAATCCTTAATTTCTTTGGCAAAATATTTTGGTCATGTTGTCTTTGGTAAAAAGACTGGATGAAGAAATCTTCCTTTGAAAGGCTGAAGTGTAAAAACTATGCATCCACAGCAGTGTAAGCTACAAACCATTGATTTGTCTCCCTGCTGCTAATACAGTATCGCCTCTGTACGATTTACAGTATCTGCGTGCTTTTTTTTCCTTATCAACAGCAGGGTATTTTCACTGCAACTATTTGGACACCACCACCCGCCTAAGACTCCTTCAGTCATACAGATGTTGACTCTGGCACTCTGGCCTTTATATTTATTTCCCTTTGGGGACAATTACACGATGTGACCTGGAGGTCATCTGGATACTCTGTTAACACGTCCGCTTGTTTTGAGCAGGGCTCTGCGTAAATCCCTGATGGGTCAATAATAATTTGCTGCCATCGACTTTTAGACGAAGCACAGTAATCAGAACAATGGTGGTGTGAAGACTTTTAATCAAAGTGACAGTTATTTCCTCTTCCTGGATTATTGAGGTAATACATTTTTTGCAGATGTCGGAGACAGGTGGCTGGATGGATTGATAAATACAAATAAACACTAACTGATTATTAGATCATTAATTTAATTATTGTAACCTGTGAAAAGAGCAATCAGTGCTTGGTTCTGTGCTGCAGCAGTATATTATCTCCCTGGTCCATTAAAGCAACAGTAATGTACCTCTAACTCACTTGACTATTGATTTCTTCTGTCGTGTGCAGTTCCCACTTCTGTTATAAATAGATATCAGAGATTTAAAGAGTGCTCTGTTTACGCATTGACTGTGGGTCACTGCAAATCCATCTAATGAAATGATGCAGCTCATTTTCTGGCCTTCGTGGTTCAGTTGACCTAATTTACAAAAGAATTTTATTTCTTACCATTTATCTTGTTTTTAGGTACCCACCATCGTTACCACATCAAAAGTTGGAGTCAGCTGATAATTTAACTACATGACAACATGATGGCGCACCTGGTACTCCCACGCAGAGTAGAATGCTGTAGTAGATGACAGGGATGAAACCCAGCACACATTTGGACTTCTGCAGCTCCTCAGGTTTCAGGCCCAGCTCCTGGCGGCCGGACGCTGTCACATTGGGCCAGTCGATCATGACCTTGGCGCTTCCCCTGGAGAATACGGTAGAGACAAGAGTAATGCTTTCAGCACTCAGTCAGAGTTTCAACTAAGAAAGGAAATCTGATGCCTGTTGGATTTAAAATGTGTCTGCTGATATTCTATACTTTTCATATTGTCAACAAATCCCATGAAAAGACTAAAACCAAATCCTGATATCTTCTTCCTCTGAGCCATAGAGCGCCACTGTTGTTCAAAAACCATTAAAAACCCATCAGTGAGTCACACTGTTGCTCTGGGTGACATGTTCCTTCATCACCATGAACACACAATGTAGTTTATTTTGACTCCAACACACGCCATCCTGCTGCCCCAAATACTCACTGGAGCACCAAATGTAGATTAATCCGCCGCGGAAAATAGTCCTCATCTTATGCACCATTTCCTACTGTTTGAGTAACGTTGATAAAAACACTACAGTGACCAGCTGCTTTAGGAAATTAATGAACAAAAAAACTATGCATTTGTGACTTGTTTTCAAAGATATTCATTGGGAACAAATGGGTATTTGAGTATTTGCCAGAAAGTATTGAGAGCTGGTTTTGAATGAAAGCTGCTGTGTAATACTAAAAATGGATTTCAGTTCAATTCAGTTTGGCTTAAGCAGATACATTTTTAAGGCTTGAAATTAAAATTTTTTGTGCTCAGAGGAAACATCTTTTATTTAAACAGCCTGAAAGGAATCAATTCATCAAAAATTAAAATGCATAATTTTTCAACTGAAACTCAGTCTAATTAAATTCCTTTTGGTGGATTTGAAGTTGGGTCTGCAACCAATGATTATTTTCATTATCAATTAAACTGACAATAATTGTCTTGATTGATCATTTGATCTATAAAACATCAAGAAAAGGTGAAAAATGCCCATCACAATTTCCTCAAACTTGTCAATTTTCTGTTCTGTTGGGCCATTTTTGGTTGAAAAACTACTTAAGCGATTAATTGACTGTGATTAATTTTAGATCTAGTTTGTAGCTCCACAGGTCAAGGAGGCTAACTTATTCAGTAGCAGGGAAATCTAGTACATCTGGTATGATATTTCATTTGCATAAATAAAATAATAAAAACAAATTAATTATAATCTTATTTTTACAAATAATTTGGTTTGCTGAGGTCAGGAAGGAAATTATCACTTTACCATCTTGCTGATATGATATGTATGAATATATCAATCTGATATGATATCAGGTTTTCAACAAATGATCATTTGCAGACGATGATGTATCTTACATCAGAGTAATGTCAGGTAAATGATGTTTGCTCAGTCAAACTGCTGTTTTCCAGAAACAGAAAGTGGGTGGATCCACACAGTTTGGACTCAGTCAATTAAACTTCAGGTTGACAACAACAGATGGGCCAAGGCGATGACCTCGTCGCCCTCCACCCTCCCCTGAGTCATTATCACCCTGTCTCCCCATCTAACCTTTTCACCTGTGTGCCATCCATCCTGTTTTTCTCTGTCTGTCTCTCCTCTGCCTGCTCTCTTAATTTGGTTCACTCATCCATGAAGCCATATTTGGACTGCGTTATCTCCCAAGCTTTCAGTCACAAACCATTTGGAGATGCTCGGCCAACGTAAACATCATCATGAAGCCACAATCACCCCATCAGCGAATCTAGCCTCGCGATGTGAGCGAGGCAATCATTACCACTAACAGTTTGTCATATTTAATTACCGACATTGTAAAAGCTATCTATGTGCCAAAACCCCGTGTGTGCATTATACGACTGGCACATTTTACGACCTGTAGCAGGAATGTGATCATAAAATAGAGGCGCATCAAATATCTCCCTGCTCAGCTCAACACATTAAACTGGACAGAAGAGGAAGAACTGAAAAGCAATAATGAGGATCAATGGTGTAATTCAGTATAGGACAGAAAGAGTAGAGCTGTGTATGATGATGCATTTTGGTGACTGGGCGTCTGAATTCTCAGGTCTAAAACATCTTGTGTTTTAAGAGAGACAGAAGTGAAAGAGGATCAGCGCCTGACAGTGAGATGATGAATTGTGGTCGTCTTGGACAGAGTTGGCAGACAGGATCGAGAGATTTGTCACTGGAGATGAACATGTTTGATTCACAGCATCTAAAATTGGCTCCTTGATTGACGTCATGAGTCAAAGGTGACTGAAGCGCTCTGTGTGCTATCTTACCTATGTCTCATTTCATCTTCAGTCTTAAAACGATTTGGATATTGCTAATTTCAATCTTTTATCTGATGTTTTTTTATATTGTATTACACATGGGCACATTTTGTTCTAATAAAAAAAAAACTTGTTTAAACGTTTTTCCAAAAAATTGTCCATTTATGTTCTGGAGCTTTCCATCATATCACTTAATGATAATCTTCTTCAGCAGATGAAGTTCTTCCAGTTCTCATTAAACTGTAGGTGCTCAATTTTCCAGTTTTCTGAGTAATTCAAGAACCTTTTTGTTCATGTTGATTTAAATTTGAACTTAATATTTTATTCTTAACCATGGAAACAGCAGCTAAGGGAAATAATAAAGATTTTTTTATGTTTCAGTTTTAAGCCAACAAGGACAACAAAAATGTCATTTAAATGCTCAGAATAAAATGAGAATTTTAATGTCGGCATCTCCATGACAACTGGACATCAATTGAAAGCTCTAGAACAGCTACTGAATGGATATTTGTTAAGATTATTTTGTCAGGTATTAAAAGTAAAACTAGTATTTTATACACCAAATAATACTAATGCTTTCATCTGTTTAAATTGGAGGATGCCAGATTATGTGTTGTAGTCTGACAAAATGCCGTCATACTTTATGTTGAATTCATTTGCTCTACATCTGATGTATTTGTTTTCATTGTTGTGATAAGAGTTTTTTTTTTTTTTTTATTGCTCCCAGTGTTTTGGCACCAAGACTATATCTTGGCTGTAAATGAAAGGACACGCCTTGAGGAAATGTTCGCTGAATGATGTGATTCTGCTGCTCATTGGTCACTTTGTTTATCAACAAAAACATTCTCATATTTCACTCTTTGTTATGTAACAGCGTCCCATGTGCTGAGATAGGATGTCCTATTCAGTATTAATAGGGGTTCAACTCCCATAGGATACTGTACAATCATTCTTACAGTGTGTGACCTCAGAGAAGGACACACCTCTTTCCCTCTGTTTGCTACAGCACTGCAGTGTTGGAAATGATGAAATGAGCATAACTTGTGAGCTTGCAGTGTGAAAACAGGATAAAAGGTGTTTAACCCAAAGAAAGATGATTTTCATTAACAATATTTTAATTCTTTTTATTTTCTCTATTAATTGATAGTTTGGTCTGTAAATTTTCCAGAGACATCAGTCTAAAACACAAAAATGAAATTAAACCTTGTTTTCAGTACGATGTATAGTCAGTACTATACTACAAAATACATTTAATTCTGTAATGATCTCTCTAAATAGTAGTTTTTATTGTCAGTTTTTGAGTCGGCCATTAAAATGACCTTCACATGTATGACGGATTCACAGAAAACCATGCATGTAGACGTTTAATAAATATTTGCTGTAGTTTTAAATTATACTTGCTTTTACCACCAGTCCCCACAGGTGCCGCCAAATCAACCACGACTTAAATCTTAAAGGAGCTATATGTAAGATTTTGCTATGACTACATAGCTAATGTTAGCATTAACAGCTGTTTACTTACCAGTCTAGAAGAAACGTTACGAGTTCAGCATCAAACTTCATTCCTTTACTTGCCAAGAACTGTCTCCAACCCTTTTGTTTTGATTATATTTCACTTCTCTTCTTCTTCTGAAGTTAGCATGTTAGCTAGCCTCGGCCTGGTTGGCCTGTCTTGTCACTTTCCAATACCGAGTCACTGTAGCGTCCAGTTTTCCCCGAAGAAGTAGCTGCTTAAAGGACGTATTATAACCTCTTGTTTTGTAAATGATGGTTGAAGCTCTTGGCAAGACTGGTAACTAAACAGCAGCTGCAATGCTAACGTTGGCTATGTAGCAATAGCACAACTTACACATCGCTCCGTTAAGGATTATAACTTCAAAAATTTTATTGATTATCAGAATTATCCTGTTTTATTTTGTAGAACCTGTTGCATTATCAGCTGCTAAAAGCAACGCTGCAGCAATTATATAAGCAAATGGGACCTTGATCTTTAGACTACAGTTAAACTTGAGCATCAACGCTGCAGACACACAGAAAACAAGGCAACATTGCTACTGGAGGCCTGCAAGGACGACTTTGTCTTATCTGCTGAGACACCTGATCTGTTTCCTCCTGAGCCTCGTCTCAGGACCAGCAGTGAGAAAGATGATCATTATGAATTAGAAGGTTGTAAGGTTGCTAGCAGAACACGGCACCAGGGACAAGTAACTACAATCAATATCCCAGCAGCCACTTCTTTGAGGTCTTTTTTAATCCTTAGGGCAGCAAATGAAACCTTGAATCTTGGAGAGCTCTTTGTCCCCTCACACTTTCTTCTCTGGGAAATTTCCTGTGAAGACTTATCGTCACGTTCGGTCCCTCGGGTGCTGCAGATTCTGGAGGTGGAAATGGAGCTGTTCTCACTTCAGAGGTGTTTTATCAATCCACTCTCAGACAATTACAGTCTCTCTACACTGGGGAAATTAAACATATTGACATGGAAACAAAGTAGGTTGATTATTCTGCTCCTGTCAAGTGTCAGCAGACAGTGTCCTCAGAGGAAGCAGCCCTACAGCTGAGCAACTACAGTCCGAAGATCAGAGGCCGAGGGATGTTTCTGATTAAGACTCCACTCTGGAACGTCTTCCCAGGGTTGGGATGCAGCTGGAGGCTACAGGACTTGGCTCTGCAGGGGGCTCAGTGCCCAGGAAGCTGAACTGAACTCTATCTGTGCTCCACTGAGCCCTCTTAATTATTCATCAAGACACAGAGCACCTGAAACAACAGTGCTGGGAGATAAAGGGTGCTGCCAGCATATCTGTACAGCAAACATTGCTGCTTCTCATGAGAGCGACGAGGATGCATTTTGGTGTTTGGAGGGAAAGTGCCGGAGAACAGCACGGAGAAGAAATGTCCTCATCGTGCTGCTGTGCAAGGTTCATTCATGAGGCCGACATCCCGACCTGTGGTCAGTGTTGTTAGGAAGACAGAATCCAGGAGTGCAGTTTGGCAGCAGAAATTACAGGCTAATATAACGACAGATGTCTCCTCCTCAGAAGATTTAGGAGGTGAAATAACACAAAAACACTGCAAGTAAATTCTATAAATCTAAAGGCTCTGAGTTCAGTGCGATGTCAATTATGAAACAATTGGATGTGATAAAATCCAGACTCTCTCCCTGCTTCCTTAAATAACTTTTATAATAAGACTGTACCTCGCACGAACATCTGAAGTCAGTGATGTATAACAGTGCCGATTGCACAAGAAACAGAAACATTTCATGGTTTTACAGCAGAGCAGCTCAGACACTTGTACATAAACAGCGGATGGAGAGAGTTTTCTTTGACTTTGTTTGTCCTTGTATGGTTAGTCTCACCGTCTTCGCTCTTACCTTCACATCCAGCTCTCACAGCGACTCTCCACCTGGGATACAGCCTGTCGTCCCCCCCTCCAGAGGCTTCTACCGCGTCCCCGACATCGCTGCTGGACACACACTGAGGAGATGTGGAGGAGGAGGGAAGAGGAGAAGTGGAGTCCAGGCAGCTGGTACATCACTGCAAGGAGTGAGCAGAGGGAGAGGGGAGAAATGAGGCAGAGGGGAGTGAAAATGTGGGGAGGGAGGGAGGGAGGGAGGGGTGAGAGAGACAGGGAGAGAGAGAGAGAGGGAGAGAGAGACGTTTGGATGGAAAGAGGTGAATGAAAAAGAGAGAGATGAGGAAAAGAGGGCAGAGAGAAATACAGGAAAACCCGATGGAAAACCACATAAAGTCTGACAGGGGGATAAAAAGCGGTGCAGTGTCTTGGGCTGAGTTCCAGTTCCTTAATGCAGAGGCATCAAACAGGGATTTAAGTGTGTTCACGCTGGAAAAGTGACAAAATAAATATACACAAAGCTGTGTCCAAATTCCACTCTACACACCAACAGTATAACCTACATATGGAGTCATTGTTATTGTGATGCACTTAGAGTAGAAGAAGTATGTACTTCTGTGTTGTAGACACAGATAATGATACAACTGTCAAAGCTGCAATTTGATTAATGACTAATGCAACTTTAAAATGTCATTTGAGCTTCATGAAGAAAATGCAAAATGTTTTTTCCAACCATTTTACTCAATCTGTGTGTGTGTGTGTGTGTGTGTGTGTGCGCGTGCGAACACACACGTGCACACTCAAAAGAGAAGAAAAACAAGTCTGCAGCCATGCTAGTAGCTTTGTGAGGCTAACCTTAACATGCTCACAACGAAAATGGTAACATTCTGATGTTTAGCAGGTAGCCTTTAATATTTACTATGTTGTCATCTTAGTTTAGTGTGTTAGCATGCTAATATTTACTTATTAGCATTACAGATAAATGCAGATGAGACTTATGGAAATATCATTAGTTCTGCAGGTGTTTGGCCATAAACCAAATTACTGGGCAAATTAAAAGTTTGACCTGATGATGGTGCTAGATGAAAAGTCGTGTTAACCAAGGTGATTACACTTCATCCTGATGGGGAAGTGAACGTCATGGCAAAAACCATAAATGGTGGCGCCAGAGGAGAAGTCACAGGATCGGCAGAGTCAGAATACATCCTCTGGGGACCATGGAGATCTGGACCAAACTCAATGGCACCAATTCAGTCCGGTCAAAAGTGGTGAACCAACTGACTGACTGATCCTTACAGCTGTGTAGCTAGTATGGCTAAAAATGTAGGACTGGAAATAGTCAATATGTAGATGAGAAAATGAACACTTGATTTATGAGTCTGCTGGTGATGGACACTGTTGACCCATAGATGGAGGAGGATGAGCCAATTAATGCCAGAAAACTGAAGAAAATGTTGGAAAAAAGGTTCCTGCTTTATTGACATTTGATGGCACAAGCTCTGTCACAATATTCATCCAGTCTATTTATAATTAATATTAATGTATTGTGTTTTTATGTACACTGTCTTATGCACAAAACATAATCATCAATCAATAAATGAAGTTCAACAATAATTAGCCAATTTTACAGGAATACATAACACAGTATTTAGCATGGAAGTGGGACAGAGTGTACCGGCGTCTGCACCAGGTTAGCTGAAGTCTCAGAGGATTAAACACACACACACTCACACTCACACACACACACACATAAACACACACACACACACACACACACACACACACACACACACACACTTTATTGTCACACAAAAACTGACGCTACCCTGTGGGGACCACAGGGAGGTGCATCTCTGTAATGTGAGACATTTATGCATCTACAACTTGATTAATACTGGTCCACACACACAGACACACACACACACACACACACACACACACACTAACAACAGGCAGGGACCAAAGAGTAATGACACCCAGCAGCAGCTTATTAATTAGATGTTTATATTGATAAGAGCATTTGAAACAAACACAGGAGTGAGTGGAATCACTGAGATCAGTGGATCTGAGGGGAGATGAATGTGTCCTTAATTTAGCTAAACCCTTTGAGAAAGCTCGTCTCACGGCTGCAAGTTGTTGATGATAGCAAAGCTCCAAAGCAAACAGTGCATTAAATGAGCAGATGTGAGGAACTAATTCATCCATCAGTTCGGTCTGTTGACAAACCATTTGCAAAACCTGAGGCCTACGTGAGCTCGCTTTGACCCCCGTCTGGCACCCGTCACCCTGCAGCTGCAGATCAAGTTATGTGCTTATATCTGACATGCAGTGTTAGACCTTTGACCTTACACTGCAGGGGGGGAGTACACTGATGCAAATAATGAACCGATCATACACAGACGTGACTCTTTATTGATCAGACCTATTAGATGGGAGGGTGATGATGCAGAGGGAATAAATATGAGGGGTTAAACCTAATGTTTGCTGGAGGATTGTGATGCAGTACAAATAATAATATGGTTTAAAATGGGCAGACGCTGCTGGAGTAAGAGCGCCAAGCTTTCTCTGCTCATGCCCCTTTTTTCTGAGTTATTAAAATGACATAAGAAGAGCCCATTAAAAGTCTGGTACTCTACGATTTGTTTCCTGGTTGAGGTCATTTCAGAACATTTTTTATGGCTCCATCAATACACAGCAGTACTGTACATCTACTCTGACAGCTCTGGGTCAAATGTTCTGGAACAGGATCAAAACTGAAAACTTCTATTTCTAAACCAAGTAAATGGTGAAGTGAGCAAAGATGACACAGTGGCCCCAGTGTTAAAGGAAAAGTCTGATGATTTTCTATATTTCATCTTTCATATTGTCCTGAAAAGTCAAAAACAAACAACGTGTGTAAATCCGATGTGTCTTATTCCTCTTTGCCATGGAGCTCCATGTTGTGTTTTAATCTGCCACTGAAAATAGTTCCCGACAAAAGCACCATTTTCTTCTGTCTGAGTTACATTTTATAAAAACAACTATCACCAGCTGTTTTAGGAAATTACTGAGGGTTTTTAAATGTCTATTTTTTCCTCTTCTTCTGTGTTTTATTTGAAGTGTTGATCCATAAGGAGATATATTTGTGGTTTTAAGAACCAAAAACCATCTCAATGTAGTTTCACATCTCCTCTCTCAGGCTTCTCTCTGGAGCTCTAGTAACAGGTCGGGGAGCCAATCAGAAGAGAGGAGGCTCTGAGCCTCTCTTCTGATTGGCTGACTGTTTCCTGAGTGATCAATAAAAATATAGCAGATATCAGGTAAACACTCAGAGAAATCGAATCCCGCAAGGTTGGATGGTGGGTCCAGGTGGACAGGGCTTGGGGTGTGGCTGAGAGTGGTAGCTGCTTTGTTGTGACATCACAAAGTTCCAGAAGTCTTGACGGCTGGTTTTAAGGCTCAGTTTCTGAATACAGGCTGTGTGCATTTCTCTGTGGACTGAGGCTTTGATGCTTTCACAGTGTTAATATAGAACCTAGACCTGATCTATAATCAAACAACACATGGACATCTACCTTTAGACTATATGGACCTTTAAAAACACACGCCTAACTACCACCTACTCTTCTTGATCTCCTTGCACTTTGGATAACAGTGTCTGTCATTGAGTCAATGTAAAAAATGAAACAAAACACTTGCGAGTCATTTTTAAAGATTTATGTCATACAGTTACATCATGTGGCGGAGAGCCAGAGGAGGTCAGAGCAGGAAAGTCAGACAGAAAACACATTGTTGGTTTTGGACTTTTCATGGGATTTGTTGATAACAAGAAAAATATAGAAACACCAGCCACAGCTTTGACATTAGTGATGCTATTTACATGTTATGAGATATTTGTGAAGCTCACTTATGAGGGTTTACATGCTCCTGTGCAGGCTAATTAAAAATTAGTTTAAAAGTTAAACATTTTTCACCTGATATAGTTTTTCAACCTGTCAAATTACGACTCTGCAGAACGGCCAGAAAACTCCAGGCATCAGATAAATATTAACAGAAGAAAATCTCCCAAAATGGAAATAACATTACCTCAAATATGTACTGAACTTGGGTAAATGTACTTCCTGCCTCTGATTACATAACTGTGGATTTACACAAGTAGGTCATATTCAATATATAATGACCATCTCTGTAGACGACGTATAACTCATGGATCCAATTTCACGCCTGCGGAGTCAGTTGGCACCTTAGATTTATATTCAGCCTCCACCAGCCAACGTTCAGCTCATCTGCCACTAAAAGACAAACCTTCCTCTGCAGCTGGAGCTGGAGCTGGAGACAGGGAAAAACAGCGAGAGGAAGAAGCTAATGGAGCCAGTGAGATAAACTGATGCTGAGGCAGGTCACCTCAGTCTGGTTCCCTGCCAAAACCCCAGCTCTCCAAACTGTCTCTGTGCAGCTTTCAAGCAACAAGACTCTGAGCGGCAGTAACATGAGCAGCTCTCCAGACAAACACTGTCATCTGACCTCCGCTGCGACACACACTCATCACCACTCTGTTTGGCAGCCAAATCTGTGAATCTTTGATTTAGACTTTTTTTGTGTAAAGTCTGCACATATGTGAAAACAGGGGTTTTGTTCCTTCGGTGTGTAAATAAAGTTTGAAACATAGATTTATGTTTTTGTTGTATTTCCTGTTTTCTTGAGCTGTTTATTGCCCAGAATTCACTGCTTCTAATGCACATGACAATAAACTTCAAAATTAAATGTAGAGATGAATATCAATCACAACCTCACGGGGCTGTTAGACCGGTCATAGCTTGCTCTAATCGCAGCAGGTGAAATCTCTTTGGGTTAACTGATATTACATTTCAATGCGATTAATGTAATAAAACCAACATGATCTACTGCATCTGTATAAAATAATTAATTCTCAACAATCAGTGCGCAGAAGAACAAAGGAACTGTAACAACATCTGTAAAAGAGGGAGGAGGGAAAAGGTTCTGGATTATAATAGTCTATTATGATATTATCTATTTTTAGATTTTTAAGTTCAAGAAATGAAAAATCTTTGGTAACTTTTTTGCCTCTGAGAAGTGAAATAATGCAGGGAAGCTGTGAAACATCAAACGGTGGCTGCAAGAGATGACTCTTTGTCTTGAATTACAAAAGTTGTTTTACCGAAAAAAGAGAATTTGTCACACTAGTTAAATTCTTTTGAAAATCTAAAATGATTGAATGGCTGCTCTTTGATGCGACCTGTAGGCTTTTGACTTTCTTGTGTATTGTGATGTGCATGTATGCATTGTTTTTCTCATTTGCTTCAACTGGTAAAAATGTGATTGTTGCTTCATTATTTTGATAATGCCAGTGAAGATGCCTTGTGCCTTCTTTTAACCTCTCAATCTACTACTACTACCTGACTAAAAGGGTTACTTTTACTTTTATTTTTATTTTACACATGAAATTCAGTTCACTTAGTGAAAACAGTTGTGTAAAGTCTTCGGTGGGTTTAGATGAGTTTTACCAAGTCTTTGAAAATATAGAATATATCGTAAAAAAAATAAATGAATAAATAAATTGTAGCTTGGAAAACTAGTGGCACTGAGTTTTAAAGATATTTATGATTTCCAGGAAAGAAGGGTCTGCTGAAAGAAGCCATCAAGTTGCATTATGCATGGGAGGAGTAGGATTCACTGTTTTTGAAACTTGACCAATAATAGAGACTAGAAGTGATTATTCTTTCCTTTAAATCTGTCTCACATAAGTTCCCCAAATTTATGGAAATGTAACACTGGATCATTATGGTATACCACTTTGTTTTCCTCCTGATGTCATTCTTTCCTTCTTTTTCCCTCCTTTTCTTAATATTCTGTAATTGTCTTATAGATTTCCTGTTATGTCCATTTATTTAATATGTTATTTTGTGCTTAACAACATGTTTTCAAAGCGAGAAAGCCTCAGAGTACAGTATCATTTGTTTTCATCTGCAATGAGACCGTGATTTAAATGCTGTTTATCACTTGAATCTTGGCCACCAATGAGACGCAGCTTGTCTGCCCTCTAGTGCACATAACCTGTAAATACAGTAAGTCATACCCCCAAATTACAAAATACATATATTCTTATTGGTTGCATCTTGTCAGGCTGATAGATTTGGTTTCATATGCCCCCCCCCGGGTGAAAGTAGGTCCACTGACAATGGATGACAGCAAGGTTAGTGGATTATCCATGGTTACAAGATCATTTATTCTGTGAACAGAAAAAATAAAATATCATTAACTTCAGTTTATTGTACGAGGAGAGGAGGCAGAAATCTCAGACACATATAGGACTAGAAACTACAAGAGCTGAAGGAGCAAATATGTCTTTTCTGTTATTAAAACAAAGCAGATCTAAAAGGACGTAAGGATCAGAAGTTAAAAACCAGGAACATTCTCATCAACAAAACAACTCTTGCTGCCACAAACTGTGACTGTCAGTCAAATGTTTTCTGGTTTGTTGAGGAAAACTTTAAGAAAACCGTTTTTAACTTTTTTTTTGCAGAAAAACAAAAATGAATGAAACATTTTTGCACAAGCACGTTTCAGAGCGCTGTTCCTCTCTACCCAAAAGTCAGACCGGGATAGAGGAACTCATCATCGATCACCAGGCCGGGGTCAACGACAGTGACATGACGCCGCGACACACATCCCAAACACAAACAGCGCTGATGTCATGATTTCACTTCTGTGGCTTTGGCACCGACGCTTTCTCCTGAACAGAGCTTGAATTCTGGTTCATGATTGTTATTCATCTTTTTAACAGGATTTTTGTCAGAATCATTAAGAGAGAAATATCGATCGTATAACTTACCCCCTCAACCCCCAACCCCCACCCCTAACCCCCACCCCACCCCACCCCGATGAAGCGTGCTGTGGCCTGGAGCTGCGAATAAATTGCTTGTGTTGCTGTGTCACGCACATGTGCTGAACTGGGTGAACACACTGACACACATAACTGCATGTGGAGTCTAAACTGAATTCTTAACACTGGTGCTTCAGATCTGACAGATGTCTCTGATTGGAACAGCTGAAAGGAGCCAAATAAAGTAAAATAATAAAATAAACCTGCAGTTTGATCAAATAACTGAGTTTTTACTCAAACAGCTGTTTCACCCCCCCCCCAGTCTCCCACAGCTGTCTGAGGGCCTCCTCACCGAATCAATGTCACACAACAGCCGTTGATACCCAAGGATAGGAAAGTCAGAATCAAAGTGGTAGCCATGGAAACAACCCAGGCCTGTTTCCACCCACCGATCGATGAAGTTCTGTGATTGTGTAGCGTGTGTGTGTGTGTGTGTGTGTGTGCGTGTGTGTGCAGAGGAGAGGAGAGGAGAACCCCCTGTCCCACATTCACACAGACACCTTTGTCCTCCGCAGCCGAGCAGACAGACGCAGAGAGAAGAAGAAGAAGACGACTGAGAAGAAGATGGTGAAACGCGCTGTTCAGGTGCATGCTGGGATGCTGTTAGTGGCCCTCTGTCTTCTGCTGGGGGCAGCTGCTGCAGGTGAGTTCAGTGTTCAGGGTGATTTGTAGTCTGATCCTCGCGTCTGAGAGAAAGGATGCCTCTTTTCTGTTTGATGATTCTGTTTTTACGCCAGAGGCAGAAAGTGGAAATGAGCATTTGATGTGGCTTTTAAAGTGATAATAGTAATTATGGAGGGATTTCTCCTCATGGGAATAAATGCTTCACTTAGTTCAGCTTAGTTTAGTTGTGTATTTAAAGGTCTGGTTCACTTTTTAACAAAATAATAGGAGAAGGGACTCTGTTATGTTATTATTAGGGCAGGGAGGAGGGCAGATCATTTTTTTGTCACCCTGGATTTATATTTTGTTTCAGCCACACCAATATAGCTGCAAGGATGTAACTTTAAAGTCTGTGTGTCTGCGTTATTAAATGTCCATTATATCAGCAAAACGTCAACTTTAAAAAGACAGAGCGGCTGAAATATTCTCTATGTTTCTCATGATTCTCTTCCAATGCGCATTCAGGAGCTACATTATTGTTGCATTAACATATTAAGTCCAAATGGCTTGTAGCAGTTAGCTGTTGAATTACTATGATGTGTTTTTTCGGGGGATGATATTGTTATTTTCCAAAGAAAATAATTCTAATAATTCTGTGGAGAGTGAAACTTAAGATTCACCCGTCCCCATTCATGATTTGTTACAGTCTGTAACAAGGTCCTTATTCCACGGTGAAATCTATAACTTCAGGTCCATTAAGATGTTGAAATGAAATGTTAGGTCTTACTTTCTTTCTTCTCAAAATCACAACTTTTTTTTTTTTTTATGTTTCAACTTCATTCTCAGATTCTCAATCTTCTTTCTTTCTTCTGTAATTTGTGTCAGTCAGTTCTTTAATATTTTCCTTTAGACTCTCAACCTTCATAAAACCAAACAACCAGAGAAAGGAGATCTCCGACTGACCACACTAACTATACAAGCTGAAGCTAATAAAAAAAAATCCTCCTTTCATGGTGGTTATAATATTTTGTGGTCATTTTGGAGGATGTAGTTTTTGGTGCCGTTGATTTGCATTACATTACACTGACAGGTGTTTCTATGATCTTTATCCACAACAGTTATACCAGCGTGGAAACACCCCCTCCTCCTCAGGATGACTGTAAAGTCAAATCAACTCCTCTAAAACAGTTTCAACTAAAACTGAACATTATAACCTTCCTGGATGTGAGATTCATTATTAACTGACTATATGTGAACACACTGAACCAGAAACTGTCCTTTAGTCCAGGCTGTGATTTAAAGGGAACATCAGAGGCCACAGCTGAGTTCACTCTGTGCTCTGTTTTTATCAGAGGGGGGGGGGAGGAAGTGCCTCATATTTATCAAGACTGAGACAGAGGAAGCACATTAAATTTGATCATATGAATCCAGGCTCAGCAGCAGCCCAGCAGTAACAGTTACAGTAACAGTAGGAGTGAACCCTGCAGGGTGGAGGAGGGGGTCGGCGGCGGCGGCGGCGGTGGTGGTGTGCTACAAAGCTTTAATTAAACGTGACCCACGATCCCTCATTATCCAGACGACCAGAGCAGCTGGACTGATCAATGACATGGATTAGGATGATACTGGCCCACAATTTGCCCTAATAAATAACTGACATGCAACTTCTGCACATCCCTCCAAGAAACTCTGCTTTTTCGTTTCGCTTTCAAGTCGTCAAATTGATTTTAAATTGTCTTTTGCAACCTTTTAAATTATGTTTTATTGTATTTTTGTCTATGCAATTAATTGCAAAGTTATTTAGTCCACTCCCTCCACCTTTTCTCCTCCACCAGGCATACTGAAAGTTGACGGTGCCCAGGATGGAGGTGGCAGCGGCGGGGACACCATCAGCCACTCCCTGACCCTGGTGCAACGTTTGGAGGCCCTGCTGGTTCAGGGGAACGGCAGCGACGTGTCGCTGCGGGTGGAGACGCCCAGCGCGGACGAGGTGAAGACCATCCAGGCGCACTCTCTGGTGCTCTCCCTGCAGAGCCCCGTGTTCGAGGAGATGCTGCTGAGCCGCAACGGCAGCACGCTGGTCCTGAAAGAGAGCACCGACTGCGCCGCCGTGTTTGACAAGTTCATCAGGTGAGACGGGAGGAGAGTGTGTGTTCATGTCTATATGAGGCAGGTGTTGTGTGTCCTTGGAGGTCACATCAACCATCAGGGCCTTAGATGATGAACTCTGCCACTGCAGACCTGCAAACAGTCAACAGCAAAAAGGGGAATCATTTATTTTCTCTATAATTCCACCCATAATAACACAGTGACAGAATGTGTGACTATTTTGGTCGAAGTTTTCAAACACTTCCTGTAATAAAACATCTAAAAGCAAAAGTCTTCTCAGATGAGGGTCTGTGGTCTGATTTGTGTCAGTTAATGGTCCATGATGTGAAAAGAGAACCGCTGATTTAAATCATTTAAAGCTGCACCAAATAATATTTTTATATTAACAATGAATCAAATGGCTGTGTAACTTGAAAGGGTTTATTTATAGTGACATTCACAGAGACTCTGCAGCTCTACAAAGTTTTTTTAATCCTCTTTTAGCTCATTGTTTTGGTTTTAAATCCCACAACTTTACTGGTTTGGTTCAGTCTCACTTTGGTTTCCAGCAGCAACAAGCTCTAATAATAAATCCACTGTACACAACCTGCCCAGCACCAAGCAGCAAGCAGCAGAGTGGTAGTGGAGTATTTAGCAGTTAAAGAGGAAAACAGAGGCAAGTAAATATCGGACATATCACAGGGTTGTCTTGTGTCGGCTGGATGTGTAAACAGGCAACTACTTGCTCACATGTTGGCCATAACAACTTATAAGATAATAATGTTTGTTAAGGTCGTGTTTTTCAGCTCGGTGTGAAGTTCTTCTGCCCCCAAGTGGCTGAAAAATAAATCACTGCGGCTTTAAAATAGTGGGTCATATATAATTGGGGACAGAGTTTGAGGCTAATTGGTCAATATACGTATGTAACAGGAAGTAAGTTCAGCAGCCACATGTTGTGCTTCAAATGCTTCTTTGTTCAACCTCCTCTTCCTCTCTCTGCGCAGATATCTGTACTGTGGAGAGATTTCTCTGCGTCTGGATCAGGCCACGCCTTTACACAAGCTGGCAACTAAGTACCAGGTGCTGGGTCTCCAGCAGGGCATCACCCAGTACATGACCCAGAACCTGGCCCGGGACTCCCCCTCAGGCCACGTGGCGGGCTGGTACGAATACGCCCAGCAGGCCGGGGACGCGACTCTGCGGGACAGCTGCCTCCAGTATCTGGCCTGGAACCTGACCTCGGTGCTGCAGAGCGGAGAGTGGGTGACCATCAGCAGCCAGCTGCTCATGTCGCTGCTGCAGCGCTCAGACCTGATCCTGCAGAGCGAGATGGAGCTGTTCTCAGCGCTGGAGGCCTGGATTATTCAGAACGAGCCGGACGGCCTGACGGCAGAGAACGCTCTGAGAGCTGTGCGCTACGCCATGATGCCTCCACGAGACCTCTTCCGCCTGCAGACCCAGTCCACAGTCCTGGCTCGGTATCAGGAGTCAGTGCGCGACCTGCTCTACATGTCCTACCAGTTCCATTCAGCCTCGCCGCTGCACATGGCCAAGTACTTTGATGTGAACTGCAGCCTCTTTATGCCCAGGAACTACCTGTCACCGGTGTGGGGGTCGCCCTGGATCATCAGCAACCCCACGCGTGACGACCGCAGCACCAGCTTCCAGACCCAGCTGGGGCCCAGCGGCCACGACGCCAGCAAGCGGGTCACATGGAACGCCTTGTTCTCACCTCGCTGGTTACCCCTCAGCATGAGGCCCATGTACACAGAGACGGGCGCCATGCAGCCGACCCGGGTGGAGGGAGGGCGCCCACGCATCATCATCACCCCGGCCACGTCCAGCGCCGACTTTGCCGGGGTGAACTTCCAGAAGACGGTGCTGGTGATGGCGGAGCAGCAGGGGAAGGTGGTGGTGAAACACGTCTACAACTTCCACCAGAGCACCGAGGAAAGCGGAGATTTCTTAGCTGAGGCCGACCTGTACCGCCGGACGTCTGAGTACCTCATTGACAGCTCCCTCTTCCTCCACATTGTGGTGAAGCCACTGTACCAGACCCTCATAACCACCAAGAACTGACCCCAAACCTCCCCCCACCCTCCTCCCCGTGTGACCACCTTACCTCACCGCACACAGTCCAACCCTCTGAAGTGACATCATATCACATCATGGGGATGTGGATGTGGATCCTCCTCATGTGTGATGTTTGGATCATTTGTCTCACAACTGCTGTTTTCATTGGGCAACTAACACACCAGAGCATCTGAGAGCTTTGTGTAAAACCACGCCGAGTGTGCGTGTGTCGTGTCTTTTGAAGGATGAGGCTGGTGATATCTGGTGAAAAGACCAAAACCAACAATGAGTTCCTCCTACTCACAAGTATCATGTGTGTATCCACAGCCTGATATATCTGATTCCTCCATGGTTTCCAAAAACTATTAAAAACACATCAGTGAGACACACGGTTGCCATAGGTGACGTGTTCCTTCATCAACATGAACACACGCTGTAGTTCATCTTGATTCAATCTCACATACATTATCCTTTTGCTGTAAGTATTCACTACAGCACCAAATGTGGATCCATCCGCCTCTGAAAATAGTCCCGAGCTAATGCTCTATTTCCTCCTGTTTCAGCGATGTTTTCTAAAAGCTGCAGTAACCAGCTGCCTTAGGAAATCACTCAGCCTTTCTTGAAAGTGAAACTATATATTTGTGAGCTGCTTTTTAATATTCAGAAAACAAACTATTGCATTGATGGTTTTGGTCTTTTCATGTAAAACATAATATCACCAGTCTTCTCCTTGATGCTTGAGGTTGTGTTTCTCTCACGCTGTCTTTGTATTTAGATGTATTTGTAGTTTTTTTTTTTTTTTTTTATATATTGGTGCTATTATACCCCATTTACAATTAAGGGGTCACAGTTGTAAATCAGAACCTTGTAAACATTGTTTGGTTGATTAGGTCAAAACCTTCATTTGGTTGTAAAGTGAACTCTTTTAAGACGTCTTAGTTACACATAACTGTTGTTTCAACAATATTGACTGTAAGTCCACATATTGTTAGGATCTGATGAAAGTCATTACAATGTTAAAAACAGCAGTAATAAGTAACTAAGAGCTCTAAAAGCTTTCACTTTTCAACCAAGTTTAGCGCCGTATGAACCTACAGGTTTAAACCTACATGTCTTTTCAGCTGTAAATCACCACTTCATTGTTTACTGGGCTCCAAACGTTCATCCTGTTGAACTTCAGGTTTCCATTCGGCACATTTTCATTATTTATTTTTACTTTAGTCGTAATTTATTTACAAATCCTGTAAGTCTTGACACCACAGTAGATGGCAATAACTTGTCATTAGTTGTTGTGATTGAAGTTGTTAGATTCACTGTTGCATTAATCAAAGGTAGCTGATAATAAAGATTTTTACTGAAGTTTTGAAACTAAACTGATTGATGAAATTCTCCTGATTATTGTGTTTCATGATTTCACTTCACTGCCAGATGCAGAAATAATTCATTAGCATTCAGGTCTTTTACATTAGTCGAGTCAATATTATTTATACAGGCCAACATTAGTAGTAAAGGTCATGCAGAATGTCTCCTTTCAGTGTGTTAAAATATTATACATGTATTAGGCCTGTACAGGATTATTACAGTTGCACTGACATTAATGCTTTAATTTGAAGTACATTTACTTAAACACTTTACTGAAGTACAATTTTCAGGTACTTGTATGGTCCTGAATATTTCTATTTTCTAATTCTTTATACTTAATTACATTGTACTGAAAATATTGTCCTTTTTACTTCATTACATTAAAATAAAATCCGTAGTTTCAAGTGATTTTATCAATTAAGATTTGACATAGCAAACATTTGATCAGCTTGTAAATAAATAGATAAAATACAAATAAATTATGATGCACTGTTACATATCAAACTAGCCAACTGTACATAAAATATCCCCCACCTTGATCAACTACAATATTAAAATACTGCTTACACGTTAATGCATCAGTAGTAATATTGCAATAATACATAACAATATAACTGTTAAACAGGCCATTCTGTATTTTAATTTGACATTTAAAGTACATTTTACTGTACTTTTAGTGAAGCTTAGGGAGAGCAGGACATTTAATTAACATGAATAAACTGTGTTATTACTACTTTTACTTAAGTAAATGATGTTTAGACTTTTACTACCACTGTTGTTTGCTACTTTAACCCATAATGCATCAGGTTTTATGAGCTGATCATATGTTTTATGTAAAAAATATTAGTAACTAAAGCTGATAAATAAAATAATAGACTAATATTTGCCACTGAAATGCAGCGGAGCGGAAGATCAAATGTAAACACTTCAGTAAAGTCGGTTGCATGTACCTGATTTCCACCAGATGTTAACAAGCTCGCTGCTAATCGCTGTAGCACCTCAACGACTACATTTCCCACCGTCCTTTGCGCTCCCAAGCAGGAAGAACGTTCTCTCGCAGGGGCTCACACTGATCCAAGTTAGGAGCTTTCAGCTGCCAGCCTTGGCCCATCATGTAAGTGCTGCGGAGAATTCTTTGCAGTGCAATTGCAAAATTACCTCTTTTCCCGACGCCAGTGCGGGTTGTGCAATTGTAGCTGCGCTCTTAGCACCGACACGCACGCTCCGGACGCAAAAAGGCTCCAAGTGCATGAAGATCGAGGCTTGTATTTTGCATCTTTGTTGCAAAGGCAAGCCGCTGAAGCTCCAGTGCGAGGGCGATGGAGGGAGGGAGTGAGAAAGAAGGCAAAGTCTTTTGTGCTTCCCCTCCCCCTCATCAAAGCAAAGGGGAAATGTCTCAGCCAAAGGGAGGTAAGAATATGAAACCGATCTGTGCAAAACTACCGACACACAATCACTGCTGCACGGTTTGCAACATGCACCGCTGCAGCTCGAGCTCGGCCGGTGCATTTTAAAGTTCGATGGTTTAGAAGGGTCAGTTGCATTTCCTGTTTGAAGATCTTCCCCTTTGCACAGTTCCTGGTAAGACGATGCTGTGTGTACTCACTCGTATTGACGCTGTTAGCGGGGCACCGACGGGGATGTTGAGCACAGGGCGCCTTCAGTGTAGTCACAAGATAGACAAGGACACTGCAACTCTTTATGATCAACTCTGCACGAGTTGATGCATGGCTCGTGCACACTGCCTAATGGTAAATAATGAAAGCCGTGTGTCGCGTGCAGGGCGGTTTGGTGCAGGAGATGTGACAACCTGCAGCTGTCAGTGGACTCTGAGTTGAAGTGTTTACTGGCTGCAGATTTGTTTCTGCTTATGGGAGAGAAAATGAATTTCTAATAATAGAATAGGTTGAGAGCTTTAAGGTGCTGCTGACTTCTTATATTAAAGCACAAAGTCCCAGTCTGTCAGCTGCTGCTTCTGTCCAGGACACTGGATATGTGTCAAACCCCTGGGTGCCTGTCCACTGATGTGCAGCTTTCCCCCCTCAGCATGCATAGGAAAGCTTGTGTGTCACACTTTGACCCCAACTTTATCAACATGCAGCAACAACAGTGACATCCCTGCAGCCTGAGAGCTCTGAAGTATCATCAGTGAATGCAGCTTGCAAGAAAAGAAAAGAAAAAACAGCTGCAGTGAAAACAGCTCAGGCGTTTTTTCCTCCCCTCACTGTGTTTTCCAAGAAGTCCAAAGTGAGGCTGGTTCATTGCACAACATGCAGAACACACACAAACATGTGCACACACACACACACACACACACACTCAGAGGCTGTGCAGGACCTGAGCAGGTAGGAGAGAGAGAGCCCCTGATGGTCAGAGCCTCGCAGTGTTTATCTGCTACAGTCAATTGTCCTCCCACCTACACACAGGAACCGTCTTGTTGCAGCCAGTTTGTCTTGTGATAAATAATGCTCAGACATTTTTACTTTGTAAATGAATGAGTCGGTTGGGGACTTTCCTCTGAGCAGAGGTGGCTTTCTGTTGTCGTTTCATTGATGTTGTTTGGTGCAGGAAACGGTGCACATGCAGATCTGTTGTCGATTAATCAATAAGTTGATTATTCACTTAATCAAGTTGTTGTCCTGACTTTTTATTGGACTGCAAACATAGAAAATTACTCCTGTCAGTTAAACAAATGGCTCTGTTGAACCTTTGTGAAGCATCAATCTTTACTGACATAATTAGAGCAACAACAATTAGTCAATTAATCAGTGACAGAAAAATATTAGGCAACTGTTTTGATTATCGATAAATCATCAAAGGTGTCCTTCCCCAGTTCCAGTTTGTCATTTGTGAGAATTTGCTGATTTTCTTATGTGATTGTAATTTTATATTTAAAAAGTAGACAATTTGATGACATCACTTTGGGGTTTAGGAAAGTGTGACAGACTTTTTTTCACTGTTTTCAGACATTTTATGGACCAAATGATCAATAAAGGAAATGTGAAAATAAGTGATAATGAAAATAATCATTAATTGCAGCCCTACAATGGATAAGTCATGAAATAATGATCATTTAAGTCATTTATTGAGCAAAAATGCAAAACATTTGCTGTTTCCAGCTTCGATAACATGAGGATTTGCTTTGTTTCTCGTTGTCAACTGGAATCTTTGGGTTTTAGAAGGTCGTTCAGTCAAAACAAGGTAATTGAAGATGTAGAAAAAATAATAAACAGAGCAACTGATTATGAAATGAATCTGTAGATGCAGCCCTACACCCTAACCAGCGTCATTGCTACAGTCGCGATTTAAAAAAACAAAAAAAACACACACATTATTCATTTAAATTAATTCGTACAAAACCCACGTGGCCTAGTTCATTTACTTTTCCTCCACTGTCTCATTTGAGTGACGTGCTAACAGCTTTGTTAGCTAATGCTTTCCTTTTTAACCACTGGCCTCTCTCTGAATCACAGTCCTAATCCTGTGACGTGTTGATCACCTGCTAACAGCTGACTGTGATCTGTCGTTGTGATTGAGTCACTGTAAAGCAGCTGCGATTTCAAAAAGCAGCAGCAAACAGCCTTAACTTTAGTCACAGTTTGACTCCATAATGACTCCACACATTAGTTACGTTGTCATGGTTATCTTCTCATCTTGGCTGATTTGCTTCCTCCATTTTGTGTCAACACTGTGAATTTTGAATTTGAGCAGATCATTACTAAGTTAGTGACTAGCTTGTGAGCATTTGGCTAAAAGAGTCAGAAGTTGCTGGTGGAGACCAAAACAGAGCAACAAGGAGAGGACATATATTCACAAATTGGACTGAAACATGACTCCAAATGAAAGCTAATGTTGCTCTGTGTTTGCTAACACATTAGCATACATTAATAAGTAATAATATGTGTAATGAACGTTATGTTTAGAGCTTATTTTGCTGCACCTATGTGATAAAAAAATCATTTAATGCAGGTTAAAAGAAAATTTCTTTGGCCCCTTTTTTCCAGTTTATCAGAAGAAGCTAAATTTCTCAGATTTTAAATGTCTTGTATAATAATATATTAATGTTTTGTATAAAATTGGCAAAAATTAAATTAAATCAGGAACTGATGTTTCAGACCAACTCCTACACGTCTCATTACAAACACATTTAGGTACCAAATAGATTGAGGTTTGACTTTCACTTGCAGGCCGACTCAGATAATGCAACATAGAATTAGTGTGTAACATATAACTACTGGAGGAAATGAGTAGAAATCTGCAAAGCTGAAATAAGCATCACGTCCTTGTGCTTGATGAAACCGGTGCCAGACTGAGCGCAGTCACTTCATCCTGCTGCTGGTTTCCTTCTATTTTCATATCATTTGGCACAGACGCATGTCAAGTCTAGCGTCTCCTGCTCCAGCGCTGCCTGTGTGGCCCCGGACACTTTCTGCCCTTTACCATTGTGCACTGTGCTGTGGCTGAGTGCTGTGGTGTGCCGAGGCTGTCCGATGGCAGCGTGACAGCGGCCCTCCCAGCTCGTGTCCCCCCCTGCAGCCTCGGCCGGGCCCTCGCGCCCCTGCACAAATGTCCCGTTTGTCATGCAAATGGAGGCTGCGTTTTCAGCCGCACTGATACTAAATTTGCTGTTTCGACGAGCTGATTGTTGGTCTGCTTCCAGGCCTATAGTGGCTTTTTTTGCTGCAATAACAGTAGAATTGTTCAGAGCATTGTTCAGATGATCCACTAACTGTACTTCTCTTTTCAGGGGGGTGGGGTTGACTGAGTAAGCATGCATGCTGCAACTTCTCTGGTGGCAAGAACCATGAAATAATTCCTGTTTGTCCCAGCTTTGTTGCAGACCCGCACGCAAGCAGAGGTGTATAATGCAATGTGTTTTTTTGTTTTTTTTTTGCTGTTGTTTGTTTTTTGATGAGACGTGAATAAATCCAGGTCTCGGTTTGAGGTTGTGATGGCAGCAGGTTTCCAGATTTCGCTGCTAAGATGGGATGAGAGTGAGGGTGAGGATGGCGTGAGGAGGAAGGAGGGAGGGGATGCTACTCTGTAGCACAAATTCACAATGTAAAGATAGTGGAGGCAAATAAATGAATTTACTGCTGGTGGATCCAGATGTTAATCTGCTCCGTCTAACTGTTTTTCTCACCCGTCATCTTTTTAACTTTCAGCTGTTCATGTATGCACAATGTAGAAAAATACAAGTTAAAATTTGGTCCCTTTACTCTGGAGGGAAATTTATTTTCACTGCTCTATTTATTAACACTTTGCGACCATCCTTTTCTCAGCTACAGCAGACGTATGTACGTCTTTCTATTGAACACAGGTCTGGATCTGAGACATCACTGTATCTCAGCCCGATGACAGAGAACTCACTCCACATTTGGCTGGTGGTTTAGTGAAGTGACTGAACTGGCAGCTATTTTCTGCCTGTTCTAGCTGTACAAGAGCAGTCTGAAAGCTTGTTAATGCTCAACATCACTTATTTTTTATTTTATTTTTTTACACCTTTTTTGCTTTTTTCAAATCACTCCTGTGATTCCACTTGTGTTGAAAAAAACAACTCATCACCAGCTGCAATTAGCACTTCAGCAGTAAATTGGTGACATGTGCTTCGTTAGTTGTTGACTTGTTTTTTTTTTTTTTTTTTTTAATTTTTTCACCAAAATTATACTGTTGTGCAAATGTTTTGTCGGACCATTTGTGATACCTTTGTGGCCCACCAGTGGGCCTAGGCCCACGGGTTGGAAACCACTGACCTAGGTGATTCACCAGCGTTGTTGTCCATTCATTTACTGTTGATCAGCTAATTGAATAATGTGCTAATTGCTTCAGTAGCGCTAGCAAGTGCTAATTTCATCTGTAACATTGCTGTAACATACTGTATATTTGTTGAAGTGATGGATTATGGGATTTCAAACCTAGCTTTCCATTGCACAGTCACAGATGCAGCTGCTCTGTGAGAGAACAGCAGTGGCACTTTATGCTAAGCTAAGCTATCAGGCCGCTGGCTCTAGCTTCTTATTTAGCACACAGACATGGACGTGGTATCAATCCTCTTGTGTGATTCTGTAGAAAGCAAAAAAATGGAATATTCTTTGCAGTTAGACGCTTTGGAATTTCCTCACAGGCTGCGTCAGTGATTTTCATTCACTCAGTTAAAGGTTTAGTTGTTGACCACAGAGAGCGTGAGCGACGTTGGCATCAGTGTGTCAGTATTCTGTTCACACTTGAGTCATGGTCGAAGTGCCACTACGCTCTGACCTTTGACCTTTGCAACTTTTACAAAAAAGTGACTTATATGGACTGACATGTTAAAATACATTTACATTAGAGTTATCCAAAATGTATGTTCTCGATACAGTCCAGTGCAATATGACGATATATGTTATTTTTTTAAATCATATAATCATATGACTTTTAGAATATTACAATTTTCTTTTAAGATAATTATATTTTGGATTTTATGTTTCAGTTGTTTTGTTTTAATTATACATAATTATTACATTTCAGGTGAGGATTTTTTTTCATAATATATAATTATAGTATTGATTGTTATGTTTATTTTGGATCGTTGGCAGAATAAAACAAGAAATGTGAAAACATCGAAATTTTATTCTCCTTTTCACTGTTTCCTCATGAATCAAGAAAATAAATGAAAAATAGTTGTTAGCTGCTGCCCTGAAGCAAAGCAAATATGAGCAAACTTTAAATGTAGATGTTATATATAGGCCACTGACGAACAGCAGTCTGTGTAAAGGTGAAGTTGATACAGGAAGTGCAAGATTTTGAGCTTTTTGAGCCGCTCAGTGGTGAAATATAACATTTACAGTGAAGCTCTACGATTCACTGCAGATTCGTCGCTCAGTCGGACATGTCCCAGAACTGTTATCAAACAGTCTAACACAGATTGTGACATGATTTTTATCAGGCCCATCTCACACAGCTGTGACCTGCAGGATCTCTGCTTATCACACAGTTTATCTGGGCCTTAAGGTCGTGCGCTGTCTCTGTGCAGTCGAGGGTTCTGCTCTGTGTTTGTCCTGGACTCACAGAGTTCCTGCTCTGAGGCCACCTGAAGCTGACACCCCCACACCCTCCGCTCCCTGCGTGTGTCGTCGAAGTTGAGCCGAGTGCACAGGAAGTGTAGCATGAGCCGCTGACGGCATGATTCCCAAAGGAGTGTCCAACAGCTGTAACCTAAAGGAGCTGCCATCTTTGGAAGTGTAGAGTACCTCACAAACTGCCAGAGCGGTCGCAGGGCGGCAAACAGCCGAGGGCTCCAACTGGAGTTATTTTCAAATCTCTCCCTGCTACCAACCAGCCGACCCCCCCCCCCTCTGTGCTGCTCACTGTGTGGCTGTCTTTTCCTGTCCTTCCTTGTGTCAGTGGTTGCAGTTCACTTGCTCCCTCCCGCCCCCCCCCCCCCCCCCCCCCCCCCCCCCCCCCCCTCCCTCTCCCTGTGATTGATCTGTCTTCCTCTGGCTCTGTGGAATTCCATTGAGGGACATTTGGGATTGTTGGAATTCCAGCCGGAGTGCATGTGTGGGTTAGCAGCGGGCACCATGTGTCCCCGTCATCCAGGCCTCATTATCACACAGGCCTGGCCTCACACACCGAGGCTTTCTGCATGCACTCCGTCTCTGTTTCTGCACACGCTCACTGCCCTGCAAACCCTCCTGTCAGCAGTATTATATATTTTTTTTTTCCACTGCTCTCAAACTGACATGCATGACGAGGCTGATTGCATGCTCAAGCCGGGTGTGGCAGAAACTGGGAGCATTGTTGTCCTTCAGCTGTTCTCTCCTCAGCCGCTTCTTGAGAAAATGATAATTGCAGCGTGTTGCAGCGAAGACGATTACTCTCCTTCCTTGTTCTCGCTGGTTTCAGTGGGAACAAGGAGTGTCCCAGCTCTCATCTCCTGTGGCCTCCCTCTGGCATTTCGCTGCATACTTCAGCTCATGTGCTGCAAATCACTGAGAATGATGCGTACTGCTGCTTTTAATTAACCCACTCTGCCCACCACAGTGTGCGAGTTCGATGCTGAGCTCAGCAAGAATAAAGGAAGGAATTGTGTATTTGAGTTATGCAACATAATCTGGAGAAAGTCTGAGACGGGATATTTTTAGATGGCTCATCATGTTTCCTCAGATGTTTTCTGCATATGAAAACGACTCATCTGTAATGATGATGTCTGTGTCCTTGCGGTTTCGCGCCAGTCGCAGGATAGAAACATCATCAGCACGTCCACTTGCTCGGACACTGACCCGCTGTATTCACACATTGGCTCAGTCGGACATTAGACGGACTCTGAACCAGGGAGCTGGCAGGGTAAAGTCCAGTTCAGCTGATTCAGACATTTGCGTTCTCACATACACACAAAGCTCCTCTGGGTAAAGTCTAGATAAGGTCAGGGCTGCAGAGCACGTGTGAAAACAGTGGTCATCTTGGCAATAACGTGCTTTATATAAGTCCAGTAGAAGTCTGCAGGTATCTGTACTTGACCTGAGTCTTTATGATGCTCCACAATGGGACTCAGTTTGCTACCGTGAACCTGTGTCTAGAGCCACAGCTGTTGGCTGAACATCGCACATGTATACATACATACAAATTAGGGCTGCAGGATACACAACAAAAATATATATAGTGATTATTTCTGGCAGATTTTGCAACTTCTTTTGGAATGATAATTTTAATTTTCTTTTCATTGAAAAAAAATATAAAAATGATGATGATGTGATTTTTTTGGGGGGGTCTTGTACCAAACAAACATGTTCCTCTAGTCTGGAGAATATGATTTGTAGGCAGGAGCGTCTCTGTAGCACCACAATGCTAATGCAACAATGCACAACAATGTGACACATTTTACCAACAGCAGCTGTTCGTGTGATTTAAATGTACTTTTATACTGTGTGTTGGAAAAAACCATACGCAGAGCTAAAAGAGAGGGAAACTGGACTGGAAACAAACACTACTCCACACTAATGAACATGTTGCTTAAAATGTAATGAGGCGACTTTTTGCTGATTCCATATCAAAGAACATAATGTAAATGTTGTGTTGACGGCTCGTTCTGCTGCCGCTAAGTGGCTGAAAAAGCAGGTGCTGTCAGCACATGCAGCTGCTTATAGACTAGTATATATTAACACAGACTTCTGAATTTTGATTGAACATTTTTTCGTTTGTTCCTCGGTAACAAAGCAACTGACTAATTTAATAAAAGATTAATCTACTTATCCTATTATTTTAATTAACTGTGTTATTTGGTCTGTAACATATCAGAAAAAAGTGATAAATTATCATAATTAGATCCCAAGTTGAAATAGAAGAAATTGATTTGCCCCACTCGCTTGAGCTGTAATCAGGGAATTTGTTTGCATATTTATTCCAAAAATAAATGTAATGAGTCGTCAAACCTCAATAGATTAATCGATCAATTGACTAATTGTTTCAGTTTTAATTGCTGCGTTTACTGTAATGACCTGAATACTTGTTCCATCATCTCTTTGTATTCTGATACAGAACAGAGCACAAGCTTCCTCCTGCCAGCAACATAGATTATATAATCAGCTGCCCCTCTGACCCCCCCCACCCCCCCCACCCCCCACCCCCCTTTGTTTCTTACACCTCTGTTTACTCTTGTTGTTCAGTAGCAGCAGGTTCGGAGCCGTGCAGCCTCCTCATGCTGAAGCTGCACGTCAGGTTGATTTGCATGTGTTCCTGCTGCATCGCCACCACAGCCTGCAGCACGCCTCTACCTGCCACTTATCACTCACTGCACAAATCTGTGCCTGCAGCCGTTACTGTTCACGTCAGGGCGGCTGTGTGTGCGTGTGCGTGTGTGCGTGTGTGTGTGTGTGTGCATGTGTGTGTGTGTGTGTGTGTGCGTGTGTATAAAGTGGACTGAAACGCACTGAGCACGTTGATAACAGAATAAATCTTCCTCTGAGGAGCGTGCTGCCTCTTGTCTCATGATCTGAGTGCAGCTGAAAGGAAGAATCTCTTAGTCAGTCAGTCATTCGGTGTGTGCTGTCATGGAGAAAAAAAAACAGGGATGGTGTTGCTGCTTTGTAATCACACAGTGAACCTTTTGTTCCGACACTGTCTGAGGTCAATCATCTGACAGGAGTTCCACGTCGGGTTAATGCATATGAAAGTATTCACTGATCCTCTCTCTTGTAAAACCTGTAGCTACTTTTGTGTTTCCAGTCACCGTCTGTGAACAGGTTCTTCTCATCAACACATTTCAACTGGATCTGGATCCATTAGTGTGAATCTGTTCACGTCGGAATGTCACAATGTTTTCAGGTCAGAGAAACACCTGGATCACCCTTATCCCTCACCCTTGATTAAATAACGATTATTTTTGTGATCCATTAATGAAATCTCGTTGTTTTCTTTAAGAGGAGTTATTAATTTGCTCTGTAAAATGTCGGAATGGTGAAAAATGTCCGTCATAGTTTTCCAGAGACAATTTTCCCCAAAGTGACGACATCACACTCCAGAAGTCGTTTGAATTGTTGTTGATTCATTTTCTGGTGAAGGAATAATTCATTAATCAACTCATTGTTCAGCTGTAAATATATTTGGGAAAACTTTTTTAAATTTTAAGTAATTTTGCTCCCTTAAAACAATTAAAGTGTTGAAAGTTGTGAGATTTGAATGGATTCAGATTTTCAGATTGACAGATTTGATCATTGATGAGAGGATTCACATCAGAAAAATATTATCAAACTCTGATCTTAGATCAGTATCAGCAATTTGAAAGATTTATTTCACTCAAGTATCAATTGTGTGAGGATTTGCCTTTTTTTCTGTTTTTTTATCTTTGAGTTTTAGACTGTTGGTTTGAGTGTGTGTGTGTGTGTGTGTGTGTGTGTGTGTGTGTGTGTGTGTGTGTGTGTGTGTGTGTAATAGATATATAAGTTATATGTATAAGTTCTGTGGAAAGTCGATACGATCAATCAAACTCTATTTGTACTGCACTTTCCATACATGTTAGTGCAGTTCAAAGTGTGCCACAGACTGAGAAGCAAAAAAGAAAAGAACAAATGACAAAGCTGACAATGAGATACAATATAATAGCTTTAAAAAGCTATAATAACATCAGCAAACAAACAAAAAATATAAGAAAATGAATCATAAAAGGGCGGGTAAAATACAAATTAGAACATATTTACAATCAAATAAATTAGTAATAAATAATTAAGGTACTTCATCGTTAGTGCAAATCACTGCAGGAGTTTGGTGCACACATTAATTAATTGTGGCCTCAATAATTCCTGCCCATGAATCAACAGAGCATAATGTTACACTGAAGTTTATGTACACACTGTATCTGTGTCAGGGATCAAAACAAACCTGCACTAAACCCTCAGAGGCTCATAGTGTCACTGACTGACGACTTCCACTGTTTATTTTGCACTCAGTGTGAACTGACTGTAACAGCGGGACTGAGGCTACAGGTTGTTGTGTTTTCTCAGGTCAGTTCGGAGGCCGGCAGCTGCACCGAACCCTCCATATTGATCCGATCACAGTCGATAAGATTGACGGGTGTTTCAGCGCAGACTTGAGAGAGTTGCTGCAGGTGTTTTCTAGTTTTCAGTGTGTGTCGGGGCTGTTTGCACAGAACTGGTTTTCAGTTACCATTGTTGTCTGTGTAAATGTATGTAGGAGGGGCTGTGACATTTTAGTGCAACAAAGCTGTTTTGCAGTGTGGAGCAGCAAGAGGCCGCCAGTGGAGGGCCACATCGCACAGCAGTGTCACGCCCTGCACTGTTTGAACAAACCTGTGTGTGTGTGTGTGTGTGTGTGTGTGTGTGTGTGTGTTTTATGCCTTCAGGACAGCTTTTTGAATGACTGATCCGACCACAGATACGTGTGTTTGTATTTTCTCTCATGACAGCGATGTGAGAAATGCCAGTTATTCCTCCGGTGACACACCTTCAGTTTTACTTTTAATAGCATGTTATGACATGGGGGGGGGGGGGACCTTAACTATTACCTGAAAGCAGAGTGTGTCAGCTGCAGGGAAAAAAAAACATTAGCTGTTACACATCCAACATGGCCGCCCTCCCTCCCTCCTGTCTGGCTTCACCTTTTGTTAGAGCAGGTTTCCTGCAGCTGCTGCTGGCCTCAGCCAGTCTGAGGAGGTTTGAGCCAGATGCTAGTGCAACAACTCTCATACACACACAAACACACACACACACCCACGGACACACCCTCAGGAACGCTGCGACGCCCCGTTAACAAGACGCCCGGCCGTTAAACCATCAGTGCAGCCCCTCCAGATGGAGCGAGCACACCTGGGCTGCCAGACCTCCTCTTCCTCCTCCTCTTTCTCTTCTTCTCCTTCTTCTTCATCTTCTTCTTCTGGCTTTCAGCATCTGCTACATTCAGTTAGGATCTGGAGTCACTTACTGCATCCAACCGTAAGTGTCCATGATGAGATGAAGCTGCAGTTGCCATATCAACAGGGAATGTGAAGACGTAGAGTGGATGTGATGCATCAGGAATGTTGCGTGCTGGTCTATGCTAGTCTGTGTTGATCTGTGCTGGTCTATGCTGGTCTGTGTTGATCTGTGCTGGTCTGTGTTGATCTATGCTGGTCTGTGTTGATCTGTGCTGGTCTATGCTGGTCTGTGTTGATCTGTGCTGGTCTGTGTTGATCTATGCTGGTCTGTGTTGATCTGTGCTGGTCTATGCTGGTCTGTGTTGATCTGTGCTGGTCTGTGCTGGTCTGTATTTAGGTGTTTGTGACCTGGTCAGGGAGCAACGGCTGCAGGAAGCTTGACTCATTTTGGCTCAGTGGGAGGTTTTAAGAAGCTGCTGACTGGAGTGCAGAGACTTTGAGTCACTTGTTGACACTTAACAGGTTTGCTTAGTCCAGTTGTACCTGCAGGTTTTAAAAATGGCTCCATGTGAAGTTTACAGACTGTGCTGCTGCTGAAGGGAAACAGGGAGTAAAATGTTGACCAGGATGAACTCTGATCAACTGATCTCTTATCCTGAGCTGTGTTAGGAAGTGAAGTATGCTTTCATCTCGTGCTGCCCGGCTGTTAGTGAAACCATCAGCCCCTCTGGAGTCTCATCAGTCTGTTTTCTCCTGTTTCTGCTTCTCTCAGACCAAACTGTTCACACAAGCTAACGCATACTCACATATGCTCAAAACAGAGCAGAAATGATTAATTGTTCAGTTGATCGACATAAGAACGATCTCCAAGTTTTCAACCCAAAAAGTCCAAACTTTTCTGGTTCCATCTTCTCAGATGTGATGATTTCCTGCTTCTCTCTGTTTACATCAGTGTAAACTGTGTTTAAGTTGTGAACCGTCAGTAAGACAAAGACAGCACCATGAATGTCACCTTGGTGCCTGGGAACATGTGATGTGCAGTTTTCACTATTTTATCAACAAAAGGATTAATTGATTAATCAAAATAATAATAATTTACAGATAAATCGATTTTAAATAATACTCCCTTTCGGATGTGGTTGACATTGCATTGCATCATGTTTTCTGATAGGTCTGAATTCACTGTTTTCATTGAGACCATTGTGCTTTCTTTTTTAATGTTTGTTTTTGCTTTTTTTTTTTTTTTTATTTCTTTCACACATTCGAAATAAAATGATCAAATGAAATCAAATAATTGTTATCTACAGCTCTACAATGTTTTCAGGTCAGAGAACTACCTGGATTTTCCTTATCCCCGCCCACAATTAAATAACAATATTTTCATGATCTATTACTGAGATCTGATTATTTTCTTGACGATCAGTTGTTAAATTGTCTTAAATTGACTTAAAATGTTTTGTTGATAAATTTGCTGGTGATCAAATAATTGATTAATCAACTCATTGATCAGCTCCAAATATATTTGACAAAACTTCAATCTCATGGTTTAGTTTTTAAATATCAAGTAATTACGCTTTGGTCACTGTGCATCACTGCCAACAATGGCTTCATACAACCTGACACAAGATAAAATCTCTGATGGTTGACCAATGTGTTGTCTGACGGTGCGTGTTGCAGGTTGTATCTGAAGCATCAGAGTTTTCTAATGATGTGTGTGTTTGTGTGTTTTCAGGTAAGAGGAAGCCGGTGCTCAAGCTCTCCAAGGAGGTGTTTGAGCAGCCCACTCCCGCCGCAGTGTAAGACTCTTCACTACATGATGTTTACATGCTGCGCTTTTGTTATATCTCTGCCAGAGGTCTTTTATTGATCCTCACATCCTGTTTTGCTCATACCTCTGTAGACCTGATGGCTCTGAACCAAATCACATGAAATGAAAAGCCCGGGTACAGCAGCTTGTCATGAACATCAGTATTCATTTCTTCATATCACACCCCTGATATTTGCACATTTTCAACTCAATAAGAGCTTCCACAGAATGATTTGTACATGTTGTTCTTGTGCCGTCTCCTCAGTGTTGTTAACATGAACTCAGACTGCAGCTGCCTGTAGACCAGCGCAGCCCCAAATTATTCTGAGCCGCAGAGAGACGAAATATTCAGTTGGTTTTAATCATCTTCATCGGTTTGAATCGTCGTCATTAAAAAAGCTGCAGCAGCAGAGGCGTTTTGGTTTCAAGCCAACTTCACGTGACATGTCACACTGTTGGTCGCTTTTATTGCATGAACACTATTGATTTTATTTTAAGTGAATTTAGTAAGTAGTGCTTATCAAATTGTATTTTTTTTGATTTCCTAATTAATATAATTTTTTTTCTATTGTATTTATTTTAAATTTTATTTCATTTTTAATTTTATTTATTCATTATTTTATTTTTGTTTATTTTCCATATATTTTTCGTTTTCATTATATCATATGTTTTCATTTTAAATATTTTTTATTTTATTATTTTATTTAAAATGAATTAACATTTTTAACTCATTTTGTATTGACTCATCAATGCCTTTCATTTTTTAATTTCTTTTCTCAAGTATTTTGTAACTTTGACAGAAAAAACTCTTTTTTTCCTGAGCTTACATATGTCACAGTCTTGAGGCTTTCAGAAGAGCAGTATGAGTGATTTCATTGAACTATACTGAGAGAATTCTTAACTGCCAGTGAAGGAAAACCATGAGATGTGGTTGAAAGCTCCAAGAAAAGCTAGTAAAAATAAAACATTTATACTGAACTTTGATTTTTAAAAGTGGTCAAAAAAATTTAGAGTGTTAAAGTGTGTGTGTGTGTGTGTGTGTGTGTGTGTGTGTGTGTGTGTGTGTGTGTGCGTGCGTGCGTGTGCATGCGCGTGCGTGCATGTGCGTGTGTGTGTTTCAGACCCCCCAGAGATCTGGATTCGAAAGCTTGTGTAACCATTGGAGAGAAGGTAATTTTCTTTTATTTCTCCTCTCATCTCTCTATCTTTCCTGATCCCATTCAAGCTTTATATTCTCTTCTTCTTCTCTTACTTTGCTCTGTTACATAATTCTTCTTCACTGTTTTTCCTCTGCCGGTGTATTTTTGGTCGAGTCAGGTCCCTCTCTCTCGGTGTACAGAGGTCGGCTTAATAAAGGATCTGTTGGCTGTAAAGAACGCCCCACTGAACATTACGGCTGAATCCAACACTTGTGATTGTGGGGAGACTGGAATGTCTTTTATTGCCCATTGGGCAGTAAAAATATTTATTTTAAACTCATCAAATAAGTGGAATTTTCCACTGGCAGAGGTGCCTGTTTTCTCTCTGCTCCACTTGGCCTCAAGTCAAAGTGAATGTTTTGCTTTCTTTGCTTGAATCATGTTAAGAGGTTTTTCATCTTGCTGCACAGTGAAGGAGTCGGAGACCTCATAGCCTTGTTACCAGCAGACTGATTACCTGTGTTCACTCCTGTCATTGCTCTTCTTCTTCTCTTGTGTTAAATCTGTGTCATCTTCCCTCGTCTGGTCTCGTTCTCTTGTGCAGAACTTCGAGGTGAAGGCAGATGACCTGGAGCAGATCTGCGAGCTCGGCCGAGGAGCGTACGGCGTGGTGGACAAGATGAGGCACGTGCCCAGTGGCCTGATCATGGCCGTCAAGGTGGGTGAATAAAGACCTGAGGACAGTTTGTTTCTGTGTTTTAAGAACTCTTTGGCAGGTTTACCAGTTTGGCTCAGTTCCTTTAGGCTGGTGTGAACTGTGTAAAAGAAAGCAACATCTGGCAACGACTCTGATGTTGCCAGATGTTGCCTTGCTCTTTGCTTTCCTCTGCTGTCATATGGAGGTTTTATCTGAAGTTTTTCTTGATCTTCCAGATCTTGTCTTGACAGTTTCCCTTTAAATGCAATTTCTTAATGACATTTCAGAGAGTGGATATCTCAAGCTGGAAGCACTTTGATATCTTTTTATAGCGTCCTCTGCTTTGTAGCATCGATTAGCTTCATGTCCCGATCCTCAGCTGCCGAGAGGAACCCGTGGTTGTTTAGTAATGATGATTATAATAATAATAATAATAATAATAATAATGATAACTTTATGGAGCACTTTTCAAGACAAAGTTACAAAGTGCTTTTCATGGTTTTGAACAGGATGACAACAGTGAGCTAGAAATTAGACGGTAAAATTAGACATTTATAATAAAACAAACCTAAATATAAGGTGAGACAAGACACTGACATTTGACTAAAGGTTGTGCTGTCATGTTGTTGTGTGTGTGTGTGTGTGTGTGTGTGTGTGTGTGTGTGTGTGTGTGTGTGTGTGTGTGTGTGTGTGTGTGTCCAGAGGATCCGGGCCACGGTGAACACTCAGGAGCAGAAGAGGCTGCTCATGGACCTGGACATCTCCATGAGGACAGTGGACTGTTTCTACACAGTCACCTTCTATGGAGCTCTATTCAGAGAGGTAGAGTAATGTGGAGCCTGACAGGCAGTAAACTCATTCAGAGCTTGGTCAGATAAAAAGATGATAAAAATAATATAATAGATAATTTAAACTGATTGTGTTATATAAACAGTGAAAAAATCTGTGTCCATTGTTGACGTGCAGCAGAACTAGAGCCGCTCCTGCGTGTTAATGACAAACACCTCTGAAGGTTTTCGGATGCAGAAAACTTCCTGCAGCAGCGACTGGATGTTCAGGATTTCCTCACTGCGACTGAAACATCGGAAAATCTGTCGCTTCCTGTCTGTTTGGAATCCGGGCTGGCTGCTTTTGTTGTTGTTGCTTTCTTTCTTTTTTTTCTTTTTCCTGATCTGTTTCCAAATTTGACTGTTGCCAGGGCGACGTCTGGATCTGCATGGAGCTGATGGACACTTCCCTCGACAAGTTCTACAAGCAGGTGATCGAGAAGGGGATGACCATCCCTGAGGACATCCTGGGAAAGATCGCTGTCTCAGTGGGTTGATTAAAAACTCATTTTCGGTTAATGACACATAGTTGTTATATAACTCTCATTAGCTTATTAATGGCCTTTGTTATTACAGATAGTAAAAGCTTTGGAGCATCTGCACAGCAATCTGCAAGTTATACACAGAGGTAAGAGCCTGAGGAAACATTACAGCTCAGAGACAGTTTCCTCCTCTCTGATGCATCATCACTCGTTCTTTCTTTCTTTCTTTCTTTCTTTCTTTCTTTCTTTCTTTCTTTCTTTCTTTCTGTCTTTCTTTCTTTCTTTCTTTCTTTCTTTCTTTCTTTCTTTCTTCTTTTCTTTCTTTCTTTCTTTCTTCCTTCCTTCCTTGTCCAGTAACTAGAAATCACTTGTGCTGCTGTGCTATAGAAATTTCAGCCATTGATTTCCATTCACTTCTATTAGCAGGCTCTCTGCTAAGTTGCTAACACTGTGTTGATCATTGAGGCTTCATCTGCTTTTATCACAGTTTTTTATCAGACTGTATAAATGAATCTGCACTTAAAACTGCACTGATCAATATTTCAGTACTATCAACAGATCATGTGATCACTCACAGTGAAGAAAGGCTATGTCCTGACTCCAAATGAATGGTTCAGAGAATCTGGATGAGCTTGTTGATGACTTGTTTTCTTTCTCCATGTGACTGTGTTGTTGTGATGTCATTACATGACCATATATCAGGAAGTGGTGCAGTTCAGTGTCATCACAACTGATAGAAATGGACAAAATGTAGCAATGATGTGACAAACACAGGCTTAATGGATTTAGAGGAAAAGGAGACGCTGTCCTTGCACGGAAATTTACAAGCTGCCAATTATTTATTGCAACATTTCGACCTCTTCAGCAGGTCTTCGTCATGCAGACATCCATTTCATCCGTCCTCATTAAGAATCACTTTATCATTAGCAGTGATGACTCATTCACCAGACAGGCGAAAGGTTTTACCAACAGATTCCTCAGTCGAGGATATAAGAGGGAATGGATGGATGAGGCTAGGAACTGCTTCACCAACAAGTCTCAAACTAACCAAAAATAACACAGGGCACCTTTAATCACATGCCCCATTAGGTTTTTACATCTGTGGAGCCATAAACATACATTAGCATATAGTTAAAACAAATATCAAATTAAAACACATTTTCAGGGATCTACCACTATTGTCTTTCAACCCCACGTCCATCCTCAGATATCCTCACTCTCCTGATAGGCAATGACGGATGTGGACTGGCAATGAGCACAACCCTGTGGGTCAACCCATTAGAAGTTTCTTCCTTGTCTTGTATATACGGCACAATGGACAGGTTTCTTTTTACTGTTTATTGATAATATGACATCAACAAAAAAAGTGCTATGTGCACCATTATATACTTTATTTCTGCATTATTTTTGCCTGTATACATGAATGACAAAGACCCTGCAGGTCAAAACGTTGGATGTGCACACTGGATGGTTTTCACAATTCGAGCAAATTGGAAGAGAAAACATATAGATTTTGTAACCATGTAGAAATAAATGGAAATAAATGGCGACCAAGTACAGTAGAAAAATTCTCCAAGAGTCTAAATCTGTACAGTATGTGTTTGGAAAATTTAAACCATACATGATTTGTATTCAAGGAACTAAAATTAAACACGCTGTTAAGGTCATTCAAGGGTTAATCTTTCCTGTGTCAAACCTCTGTGGCCCGGCTGTGACCACTGTGTGGCTCTAGTTGCATCAAAGCTCCATGCAGTCATTTAGAAAGATTATAGCTGACTAAAATAAAGTCACACAGTCGGTCTCCACCAGCGACCACAGCGCTTGTACCATGAGTGTGATTGTAGCCTTCAGGGACAGTTGTTCTTTGAGAAACCAGAGCGTTGTACTGTACTGTGGCTACACTCACACTAAACCTGCTGTATCCCTCCCTCCCTCTCTCATGCCATAGATGTGAAGCCCTCAAACGTGCTGATCAACACTCAGGGCCAGGTGAAGATGTGCGACTTCGGCATCAGCGGCTACCTGGTTGACTCCGTGGCTAAAACCATGGACGCCGGCTGCAAACCTTACATGGCGGTAAGCAGGAAGAGACCACATTAAAGATTTAATGTTCTCCCATGATTCAGTGAGCTGTAATTTTACTGTTTTACTACTGACAAACCCTCATTTTAAAGTCCAACTGAAATCATATGAGTCTTCCCTTTTTTATTTAATGTTTAATTTATAGTTATATTACAGAAGTGAAGAAAATCAGGTCTTAAAGATGAGAGATGCTCCTTTAGCCTCCAAACCTCTGAGGCAGGCCAGTGTAAGTTTGATTGACAGCTAAGAGTAGGAGACACAAACACAGACTTTTAAATTAAATAATATAAATATGAACATAAAGTGTTTAGAATCTAAAGTGACTGATGTTGACATGCAGGTAATTTCTGTAGCTGTCTAATGAGCAACAGCTTACAAGCTAACTAACAAGCTAGCCTGCAAATTGACATTAGCAGTACAGTTTTCTCTTGGTGAATGTTTGTGTGGGAGCTTGTTCAGTAAAGCTGCTGCTGCAACACATGTGATACATTAGCAAGAGAGCTAATTAGCTAGAAAGCCCAATGTAGGTCACAGTTAAAGTCTTAGGCTTTTTTTGCACTTTATATTTATTACATATTGTGTCCATACAAATACAGTTTAACATGAACATGATTTGGTCGACTGTATACAAAGAATTTCTTCATTTACACAAAGAGAAGCAACAACACTCTTGTTCAGTAGAGGATCCGTCTGCTACTTTAGTACAGACTGAAATAGCTCAACTAATATTGGATGGATTAGCGAGAAATTTGGTTTAGACTTTCACGTTCCCCTCATGATGAAATGTAAACTCTTTTCAAATAGAGCCATCGTCGGGTCAAAACTTTAAACTGATCAATACTTTTGTATTGGCATGCTAACACACTGAACTAACATGGTAGACTGCTGATCATCAGCACCTTAGCATACATTGTGAGCATGTTAGCATGCCGATGTTAGCATTGCCCTTTGGAGTTTTCCTGTAAACAAACAAAGTTACATCTGTTGAGGAGATCAAGAGTCTGCTTGCCTTGAAAAATGTGTTGAATTCATAGTTCATCGTGCGCCTTTTTTTTTGTATTTTAAATCTGTTGATTATATCCATGTTTGCTAGGTTGTAGAATTTTTCTTCTTTGCATGCTACATTTATAGCCACCAAACTTAGATCAGCAGATTAGTGTGAAACTGGTGGCAGAAATGTTGGTTGCATTTACATGTGTGTCTTGGTGTGTGCAACAGTGCAAACAAAATGGAGATTCACTTGTAAAACCACTGTTCCATAGTTCTACTAGCAAACTCCACAGGGTACATTGAAAGAAGTTATAATCGATATATTTAGCAGCAAGAGAACCAGATATTTCCCTCAGGAGCAGGCGGAGACCAAAAACTGAGGGAACACTGAACTTAAGATTCAGCAGGTGGAGACAAACACCACTCCACATGAATGATAATGTTACTCCTGTAACTTCTAAATGTATTTTAATCAACTATTTGCTAACAAGATCAGTGTTGTGTTCACAACCTGTTGCAAGCTCCCCAAGTGGCCGCATAATCAGTGATTGGAGGTTTAAGTGTAAGTGAATCCTCACAGAGCTGCTAGCATAGCTGTAGACTCAAAGGAGAGCACAGGATGTCGTTTGCAGAGATGATCTATTTAGTGAAGCAGAAAAAAAACGTGAAATATATTTTCATTCAGACTTAAAGAGTTCTTTGAACTGATCTTTGCACCGGAGAATCAGTGAAAGTAGTTTAACCTGGGAGTGCAGAAAAATTTCTTTGTGTATCACAGCTTTAGTCGCATTTATAAACTTTTTGTCTCTTGATAACTTTGGCCTCAGCTCATTGGCAGAGGGGTGAACAGGTTCACCTCGACACACCTAACAAGCCTGGTTACATTTTAACCCCGTCTGCTCCGCTGCTGATTGGCTGAGTGGGTTTTAGGGCCAGGTTAGCGGTTGGGGAATATCGCAGGCTGTGTGTTTAAGATGTCAGGAGAATGTCCTTGTCGTCAATGACGACCGCTGTCATGAGTGACGTTGTGTGGCTTTCTGTTTTGCAGCCGGAGCGGATCAACCCTGAGACCAACCAGAAAGGCTACAACGTCAAATCTGACATCTGGAGTTTAGGAATCACGATGGTAAATCAGCTTTTATTGCTCTTCATCTCTCTCCCCCTCATGCACACATTTAAATTTCTTAATTTGTTCATACCAGTTTTTCTAAATGTCCTCATATAAAAAAATAAAAGTATGTGAAGGGTAAAAATTAATCATAATAAAAGAAATCTGGCGTTCGATGAGCCATAGCTCGAGACGTTTCAGTGTCTAGACGTTTTATTATGAGTTGTTAAATATTCATAGCGTTCTCATTTACATTTTCAAACTCAGACCAGAGAATATTTTGGCATCAAGGATTCAACAAACTATGGCAAATTTCCTCAATTTAACCCCGGCTCGTCCTTCTCTCTGCTCGAGCAGCGAGGAGTGAGTGTTCAGTCTAATCTGAATGGTAATAAGAGGAGAGGAGAAGAGTTTCATTATGGATTCTGAGAGGTGGAAGGAAGTTTTTTTTTTTTTTTTTTTTTCTTTTTTGGTCCTAACTCTTAAACGAAACAAAATTGGACAAGACAGAATGAGCAATCAGTCACAAAACACACTGATTGTCAGAGCACCTGTTACTTCTGGAGAACTGTACTCCTGAGCCGCAAGGACGAGGACGAGGGAGACTGAAACAGGTTCAGAGTGAAGCAGGTGATGAGACGTCAGTTTGAATCAGTCTGAAGATTAGAAAACAGGAAGCTCTGGAGCTGATGTCGTTCATGTTCTGGATTTTGCAGCAACTGATAGAAGAGGTGGATAATTTGTGAAGACATGATGAGTCAAACAGTGAGAGATTCATGTAAAACCACCAACATCACAATCTGGGTAACTTTATTATTCACAGCTATATCAAATTTCTAAGAATTACACAGTTTGAAGAGCAGCCCTTAAGGGATCACATGATTTACATCTGCCATATTGTACAGGTTTATTCAGTGGTGTGTTGTTAATCTTCAAATTTTTTATTCTTACTCCTATAATTTAAATTTTTTTATTATGATCTGACAGAAAATGTCTGCGTGCTGAGCTCTGCTTCTGTAAAGTCATCGAGGATTTACTCTGAACCAGGAAAACCGACCCGACCCTGCAGCTCTGTCGTTTAACATCATTTTTGATAAAGTTTGATAAATAGGTTTTATTCTTCGGTTTGTGAGTTGGAGTAAAAGAGAAGCAGTTTGATAAATATGGTCCCGGGTCTCTGGTCGTCCCTGAAAACTTGATTGGATAAAACCTAAAACCAGGGCAGTAGTGTACAAGTGTAAAAACGCAGTCACTGAGAGTGACCCCTCTCTCTCTCTCTCTCTCTCTCTCTTTCTCTCAGATCGAGCTCGCCATCCTGCGCTTCCCATACGACTCGTGGGGCACGCCCTTTCAGCAGCTGAAGCAGGTGGTGGAAGAACCTTCGCCCCAGCTTCCTGCTGACCAGTTCTCCCCAGACTTTGTGGACTTCACCTCTCAGTGGTTTGTCTCTTTCTCTTGTTCTGTCCCATTTTTCAGCAGAACCTGGTCTCACAAAACATTCAGGACCACACTTTTTAAATCACGTGATAAATGTGTATCGATCCCAGTTTACTGGGCTAATCTCCCTTTATGAGACTGAGTTGAGTATGCTGGTGTTTTGTTGTTTGTTGTACTAGCAGGATAACAGGGACGTGTCAGCACTCTCTAGCTGTGCATGGAATATGTCTGAAGCTCCCTCAGCAGCCTGTTTGTTTATTTATTTAGATCCCCATTAGCTTTTGCATTGCAGCAGCTATTCTTCCTGGGGTCTATACAGTTTTGATGTTGACAATACAGGCACACACATTCACAGTTTTAGAGCTGCTACTAATCAGTATTATTATCATCAATTAAATTGATTTGCGTTTTATTGACTCTTTATTCTAAAAGGAACATAATAAAAAAGTTACAGAAATTTACCAGAGCACCAGGTCAAGCTTTCCAACTGCTTGATTTGTTCAAAACTCAAAGATATTCTGTTTGACAAACACTCCAAACTTAAAGTCACTTACTCTCTTTTTCCCAGCTTATAGCCATATCTCCCACTGGGTGGACCCAATTAAGAATGCAATTAAAATGCTTTAAATCTTTTCTGCTGCCACACAGTCTGTGCAATAAATCTTAACCCGTGAGAGCAGTGTCTGTCGTTACGATGTGCGACTGCTTCAAATGGCGTGCTGCGAGCCCCCCGGAGGCCCCCGATCAACGCTGCTCGCAGCTTTAAGAGACAATTCAGTTTTCAGTGAAATGAAACACAGAAAATCAGAAAGTCCTCATGTTTCAGAAGCTAAAACTGACAAATCTTTGCTGTTTTGTGTCATTAAACCATTAATCATTTATCAAAATTGTTGTGGATAAAATTTTTGTTAATCAAATAATCTATAAATTGACTTAATTGTGTCTAATATGCAATACCAGAGAGATTACTCCAGGCATTCAGCTCAGCTCTCAGTAAAAGTCATTGGGTGCTGGATAGACTGTGACCCCATTTACACTCAGTCATTTCATGCATCTTGGGTGGATCAGATAGACGCTTGATATTTGATATCATACAAGTGTGTAAGCACACAGTGTTTCCTCCTCCAGTGCAACAGCATCAGGGAGCATTTGTGGTGTTTCCTCTGTAATGAAGCAGCTGAAATTCTGCAGAGGAAGAAAGCAGCTCCAGCAACTTCATCACATACAGTCACACAAGAGACATAATCCTGTCACATAATCATAATCCTGACATAATCCTGTCACAGTGATTAAACTGACCCCTGATCAGTTTAACACTGATTGATCTGTGTGTGTGTGTGAGAGTCTGTGAAGATGGTCAGACTTCTGTGGTCGTCTTGTTGTTCTTGTGGATCGCTGTCAGCTCCCCCTCTCAGCTGATACTGTTGTAACTGAACTGCATGTGTGAAAGTTATTCTTCTTCTGGTATTTTTTTGGCTTCAGCTTCAGGTACATTACCACCACCCTCTGGACTGACGTAGAGCTGACACTGATTTGCATGTAGCTGGGAAACAGATTGTAATCAGATTTGTGATCAGGGACAGACGGTCTCTGGACTTTACCTGGATATCAGATGAGTGTATATGAGGCCTGTGGTTCTTGTGAATCCTTTACATCAGGTTTCATTTCCTGCTGCCGGGTTTGTTTGATACGTTGTTAGCTGAAGGTTTTCACATGGTTTAACACATTGTTGAGTTACACATGTATTTCCTGAGTCAATAGTAGAGAGATGGATTTGGTCGCATTAGGAAAAATCTGTGTTTCTTAATGATGAAATAGTGAAAGTAAAAACCAACTCCAGTTTGAGTTTGGAGCCTGAAACCAGCAGGACCAATCTGGACTGCTGCCATGCCCTAGAGCAAGGCACCTCACTCCCATCTGCTCCAGTGCAGCTGGTACTATATATATATGTGATTATATGAATGTTACCCTGTTCCCCTGGGATAGAAATACAGTCAAATGAATGCATTTAGTGACCTTAATTATACACTCTGATCACATCCAGAATACAGTGACCTCCCTCGTTGTGTAATGATGGAGCTGTACCTGCAGTGAGGTCAGAGGATGAGACTGCAGTGGGAACAGTGTTGGTGGTGGGTTAGTTCTTGGAACCAGGATTTATCGGGTCTGTCGAGAACAAACAGTGAACAGGAAACGGCGCTCGATTACTGGCAAACACTCACTTGGTATAGTTGTTTTTGTCTACTATTCTCATTAATGCTCGTGTGTGACTCATTATGTTTGGCGGTATGTTTTCTCAGCTACTGCCAGTCCGCTCACGCTGGGTTGTTTCCTGCTATTTCAATCCTGGGAAACATCAGAGAATCTCGGATCTCAAGTGCTATCAAAGTCTATTTAGTTTATTATCAGGCTCAACAGTGAAGCATTTCCCCGAAATAAAACCCGAAATTTAAAGCTCCATATTTTCCCTCTTCTTCTATGTTCTATTTGAAGTGTTGATCCATAAGAAGATATATTTGTGGTGTTAAGAACCAAAAACCATCTTGGTGTAGTTTTACATCTTCTCTCTCAGGCTTCTCTCTGGAATTCTAGTAACAACAGGTTGGTGAGAGGAGGCGCTGAGCTGCTCTTTTGATTGGCTGACTGTTTTCTGAGTGATCCAATAAAAATACCAAATTTCAGGTAAACACTCAGAGAAATCAAATCCTGCAAAGGTTGGAATAATGGGTCCCAGTAGGCGGGGCTTGGGGTGTGGCTGAGAATGGGTGACTGTTTTGTTGTGACATCACAAAATATACAGAAGTCCTGACGGCTGGTTTTAAGGCTCAGTTTCTGAATACAGGCTGTGTGCATTTCTCTGTGGACTGAGCGTTTTGATACTTTCACAGTATTAATATAGAACCTAGACCTGATCTATAATCAAAAAAGGCGTCGACATCTATCTACCTTTTATGCAATATTGGACCTTTAAAGTTGCTTTATGTAAGATTTGCTATTGCTACTTAGCCAACGTTAGCATTAACAGCTGTTTACATACAAGTTTAGAAGAAACATTGCGAATTCGGCATCAAACGTCATTCCTTTACGGCTGTCTCCAGAGGTTGAAACCAACCTTCTCGTTTTGCTTCTATATGTATCACCTCTTTTCTTTCACTGAAGTTAGCCTGCTAACCAGCTAGCTCCAACCCATCACGTCACTTTCTGATACTGTAGCTTCCAGTCTGCCCTGAAGAAGAAGTAGCTTATATATATACGTATATATATATGTACTCCTTTAAGACTGAAGTTTGGTTGGTGCTCTGGTGTGAGGGATGAGTTGTATTTCTTGTGAATTGTTCTTGATTTTTTTTTTCTTTTGCTCCTGCAGCTTAAAGAAAGTTTCCAAAGACCGGCCGACTTACACAGAACTCATGGTGAGTGTCACTGTTGTGATTTCATGTCTTTATTCTGCTCTGTTAACACATTAGATTCATGCATCACCTGCATACATCTTGTAATACTCTTAATCAGACACTGGAGGGCACACTAAGACTGTTATAGGTACGTGGCTGAAAGTCTGTTCTCCCACAGACAAACCAATACGCTCCAGTGCTCAGATCAGGTGAACTGATAAAATTAAACGAATGTCGTTCTCCTCCTCAGCAACATCCCTTCTTCACCTCCCACGAGGCCAAAGAAACTGACGTGGCTAGCTTTGTGAAAGTCATCCTGGGGGACTGAGTCGTCACACTTGCACAGCAGTGGAGGGAGGATCTGTCAAAAAGAAGAAGAAGAAGAAAAAAAAAAATACAACAAACAAACAAAAAGCACCAATCACAGCCCCTCCCCCCTCCTCCTGTCACCTCCACCACCAACCTGCCATACTCTCACCCCTCCATCCCTCCCTCCCTCCCTCCCTCCACAGACGGAAGGACAGAAGAGGAGAAGTAGAACGAGGAGTTTGTCCCCGCCTCCACCTGGCCTCCATGTCCTCTGTACATTACCTGACATGGGAGGGGGGTGGTCGGCCGTTGGTGGGTGTCTCACACATAATCTGGAATAATTTAAGATGTCTGTATGCAAAAAAAAACTCCCTCTGCGGTTAGATGTGTCCCACCTCTGTGCACCGCCTATTACTCAAGCGTTGTTAATAGTCAGCGAGGTGACTGTGTGGCTTGTTGTAACGGTCAAACAAAAGGTTTTTTGGTTTTTTCTTTTTTGTTTGTTTTTTTTTTTGTTTTTTGTTTTTTTGCTGAAAAACAGAAGAGGTGCAGATTATATAAAAAGATGAATGATATAATGCTATCTATGTATAATCTAAATGTTTGTATACTCAAAGCAAGTGTTGCATCGGTTTATTAATTGATTGCATGTACAGAATATATCTCTGAGTAAAAACGGGCTCCAGGGAGGAAAAAGTTGTAGAGTCCGATGGTTGAAGAGCTGCAGACGTACGGCCTCACGTCAGGGCCCCTCCTAGTGGTCACAAATAGGTACTGCACTTCAACTGCTTTCCCTCGATTACAGCGGAGGTCTACTACACGTTTTTGGGCTCTGGCTGCCTGTGAGTGTGTCTGTGTGTGTGTGTGTGTGTGTGTGTGTGTGTGTGTGTGTGTGTGTGTGTGTGTGTGTGTGTGTGTGTGTGTGTGTGTTTGTGTGTAAGTAAGTGTATTTGTATGTGTGTGATCTGGTGCATGATATGTGTGTGTCTGTGTGTGTGTGTGTGTGTGTGTGTGTGTGCGCGTGTTAGTGTGTTAGTAGAGCTGCAGGATTCTGGATACAATGAGATGATTTTGTAATGAAGTTCTTCCTCTGCAGGCTTGTTGTGCCTGAGGTGAAGCTCTGATTCAACTTCCTGTTCTAGATTTTTGTGGCTGCGCAGCGGGGTCGATGTTGTGACCTCTGTGTTATATTTTGTTGTAGCTCATTAGGTAGTCGTCCGAGCTGTATCCAAACGAGTGCATTTAAAGTGATAGTTCTGGTTATTTGACCTGGTGTTGTGTGAGGTGTTCATCTATAGTCATTGTATCACCACTTTGTTAAAGGGCTGTTTGACAGGAAGATAAAGCAGTAAAAATATTCAAAACAAAGCAGAAGTAAAGTAAAGTACACTTAAACTGATATTAGCTTTTTCCTGTGGACATTGTTAAAGTGGCGTAAACACTTTTTTGCGGATGACCCTGTCCACAGCAGCTCATCACTCACTTTCTGTGCCAGTACTCCTGCTGCTTCTCTAAACAGGGAGCTGATCTGATTCGACTGCATGTAATACACTTATATAGAGTATAAATAAATATCTCACACAACCCCACTTCAAATAACCTGAACTGTCACTTTAAACACATGCATGTGCTCATCGAGTTTAAATCTGAAGTTCGTCCAAAAAGAAATATGATCATATTTTTCTATTTCTGTGTAAAATTTTTGTCAGAACTTGGGTTGGATCATTTATTTTACTCAATTCTGACAAATCTTTTTCTCCATTTTGTTATTTATGTCTCAAAACAAGATTAAGGACTGAATTTGATTCTTCTCAATGGAAAAAATTTAAACTTAGTCACAGAAATCTGACACAAATATTTCTATTTTATTTGTTTGGATCCATTTTTGTCTTTGTAAAGCACAAATTTGGACTGAAATTCTTTGACACAATTGGTCGATTTTGTGGAGGCAGAGAAAATTTGTGCCTCATTTTAAGAGCTAAATTTTTGTGACGCACAAATTTCCCTGTTGCCGAATCTTTGAAGGAACAGAGCCAGATTGGAGCTGTTCGCCCTGCTGCTGCAAATCCACCACAGACTCTATTTCACAAGCCAATGAGATTGTGCAGAGATACCGGATGAAACAGTGACTTTAATCCAATCAATGGTGCAGCTCTACGTGACACACACCGACACACACCGACACACACACACACACACACACATTTTTAAGTGAGGTGTGTGTTGACATTGTGGTCAGTTGTGGGAGAAGATTGCCCATGTTCTCCTTGTTGTCTGTACTGAGCCAATCACAACCATCTCCACTCCTTGTTCAACATGAAAAAGAACTGGATTACTATTATTATTATTAATATTATATTAATTATTGTTATTATTTAGATCCAGGTTTTTTTTTTTGTTTTTTTTCCCCCAGACTTATTTACTGCAGTTTCTCTTATTTATTACAACTGCTGTTTTCCCTCTGGAAACTTGACCGATCCATCTGAGACTCTTCTCGTGTGTTTGTGGGCTGTTTGTTTTCACGTAAAATGCTTTTAAACTGTAACTTGCAAGCCTTCTATGTGCCTCTCTATAGAAAAACAACTAAGGAAAATAATATGTTGTAATCAGGATGACGCAGGGATCTCTGCCTCTCCCATCATATCACCTTCCTCCCGCTTCACACTTCATGCATGGCATCGTAATTCCACTTCCTGTTTGTCATGATTACCGCGTGTTTGTTGTTGTAGTTGGAGCTCCACATCGTCAGTATTTATCTCCCGTATGTTTGTGCTCATCTCTGTCGTTGCCTTGGTTCTTGGCTTTTTTCCTTCTTTTCCTCGCGGTCGGTTTCTGATGGCAGGAAAGTGGCGAGCTGCTCACAGAAGAGCTCGGCTGATGCTTCTAGTTGTTATGCAAGTACTACTCTAATGGCTAAATGGGGAATTTGAAATACTGTATGTGACAGGATGGCAGGGTATTGTCTCAGACGGGGGAATTTACATCTTCTTGCCTATAGGTATTTTTGTTACTGGGGGTATTCTTAGTACTCTTCTGCCTTTGTGTCTGAGTTTAAGTTGTGCTGAAGTTGTTTGGTTGTTGCTTAAAGGCACAATCTGTGATGTAGGAGACGACAATAAGGACTGGAATCTGCTTTGACTCCCAAACTCACTGACATGACTTCCTTTTAATCTTTTCCACTCACTGTTAAACGCAGGGCATGCTACCATTAGCATTCGCGTTTAGAGTCACGTTTCCGGCCAATGGGACTGAACCGAAAAAGAAAGGTTGCAGGGGCCACAAAATCAAAACAAGGATCTGAAAGACAGTAAAAGGCTCCACAGAGATGAAGAGAGCTGCAGAGTAGAGTGATTTTGTCATTTGATCATGGGTTAATATATAAATATGAATTAATGCAGCCGTAAATAACAAGTTTCTGCTGCTGTTCCAGGTTTGTTTACATCAGTAATATTTGTAAACAGGCTGAGATTTTCAATTATGATCTTACTGCGATTAAAAACTGCTAATTTTCCAACATCATTATCATAAAAGCCCCTCTGTGTAGATTTTTGTCTGTGTCGCCCTCTAGTGGTGATATCAAAAAAGACAGAGCAGTGAACACTGATGCACCGTCCCACCTGGGCTGTCTTCATTTTCTACAAACTAAAACTCAGGCCATCAGAAAATTTCGAAAGATTTAAAGTCCTCAAAGTCCCAAAATGTGATAATTTTTTGAATTTTGTTATCAGAAGATTTAAAAATAAAAAATTTCTAAGAACTTTTGGGCTCTGTAGAAAAGATGCTACAGTGGCTTTAAACCATTCAGTGATTATGCAGATATCCCTGTCGTTTAGATGCTGAAAACAGTCACATATAGACCCTTTAACAAACTGCACCAGGTCGTACACGTTAATGTCCGGCACATTCAGTAGCATTTGTATCTCTTTTGTTCTCAGTCCAGTACAGTCCGCTCCGTCATTTAAATGCATCCTCCAGGGAGTTTCCTGTTTTGTAGCCGACTTGCAACCTTCCTCTCACCCTTCTCCCCGTAACCTGCTGCCTGCTGGGCTCAGCTCCCAAGACCTTTAGCTCTCTGTCCACCAGGTGACTCCTTAACGTTCCTCGAAGTATAAAACACAGACTCCTGGCTCATTAAGCTTCCTCCCCCTCTCTCTTTATTGCTGTCACCCTCCTTTACCACTTCCTGCCATCGTAGTTACCAAACCTTTCACCACAGCTGATAGTGCTGAAAGGCCTGTGACACAATGGATGTGATTGTGTTTTAACTCCTACGTGCGCCTCCCTTTGTCACTTTCCTATCTCCTCTGTTGTAGTGTAAGTGAGTCAGAGGGTAGGAGTCAGTCCATCAGACAAAACTCACTGCCGGTCACCAACTTGAGGACGTTAGGGCTCCATCATCAGTACATCACTGTGCTGAAGGTGGAAATCTCCTCCTGAGAAGCTCTTATTTTCCTCAGTGTTTTATTGCATGATGAAATTAGCAAAATTCAAGTCACACTTTTTCTCAGCAGAGTGGTTAGGTGTCACAGGTCTGTCCTGTCCTGATCTGTCGTGTTCTCTGTAAAAGACCCTGGCGAGTCCCTGAGGGTCTCGTGATGAGCAAAGCACCAGAGTCCTCTTTCTTCATCAGATGATTAGCATCATTTTTCACTAATTCAGCAAATGTGACCAAAGAGAGGCGAGCACTCACATGGAGCTGGGGCTCAGGGGGCGATGGGGGGAGTCTTTGAGGAGGAGGAGGAGGGTGTGGGGGGGTGGGGGGGGCAGTGTGTGCAGGGGACAGTGTGTGCAGACCTCCTGCTGCTTGATGAGCATCAAGGAGAGAACTAGTCCAGACACTCTGACATCCCACCTGCTGGAAATAATGACACGCTCTACTTTCATTCATCATCATGTGCATGGTTTCGTTGCAGTGTAGTGTGTGTGTGTGTGTGTGTGTGTGTGTGTGTGTGTGTGTGTGTGTGTGTGTGTGTGTAGTTTATGTAGGTGTTTTAAGTGCCTGACGATGCGTCTCTGTGTTGTACATTTACATTTACATTGAAACACTTCTCCGTTGTTGTGAATGATGCTTGAACACTGTTTTTGTCCTTCACGTCCTCTCTGGGACTCACTGACGCTGCATGTTGCTGTGATGTTTTGCACTGTACTGAGGAGCCATATCACACAGTCACATTATGAGTGTGTTACTGTAAGCAAACGCTCGTTTATCATGAGCGTGTGCAGCCTGTGTGGATGTTTTTTCAGTTTAATCATGGCTTCTTCTTTTTTTTTTTTTAAAGAGCTTGGAGTTATAAGGTTCTGACTTTTTTATAATGAAACTGTGATACTGTAAATTCTCAAACAGTAGCTGTGTTGTCCTCACCGACCTGCAGAGGGTGCCAGGCCTTTATTTGAGACTCTATTAATATTCTAGTTGAATCAGTTTGTTTTAGCTGTTTTTGGCTGCTAATGCAAACTAAACCTGTTCTTTGTCTATTTTACATTATCAGCCCTCCAGAGGTTCAAGGCTAGTGTCCCGCAACTTTTCATTAAGCTTTTATTTTGAAACATATGCTGGAAGTAAAGGAAGACTGTGGAGTCTTCTCTGAAGGCTAACAACACAGCGAACTGAGTGCACTTTCATCCACATTTGAAACGCTGATTTTTAAAATATTTAAATCATGTATTGTTGTTGTCCATGTTCATGAGCTCACAGTCTTCGTCGTCTTTTTTTCTTTTACTGGTGCATTGTTGCGTTTTCTTTGGGAGTTCCCACCATCAGCTGTCAGCTGGTTAATGGGTGTGAAGCCAGTGGAGTGTGTTCCGTGTTACAGGATGAATATACAAGGAAAAACAGCGACCCACTTGCAGAAATGTTGCTCATTAGCACTGCTAGTGGTCAAAAATGCAGTGTGTAAAGGAGAAGCAGGAGCTACTTGCAGATGGAAAATATGCTAATGCTAATATCAATTGGTAGTATCTTTTTAGATTTGCAGTTTGATGAACGTCTGTCAGTGGTAAACGGTTGAAGTACAATAACAATAATAGTAATAACAATGCTAATTTAATTAATTTACAATACACTAAAAAATGTACTTTTTGCAATGTAACCTTATTTTATTATTTAGTAATTCATTTTTAAGTCAACAATTTAGTTCAGTTCAGTGTAGTTCTTCCAAATTACAATGCACAGAGGAGTTGTAGGAGCTGGGGGGAAAAAAGCTCTCTGTGAACCCAAATTTTGTCGCCCCCTGTTGGTAGAAAATGATAAAATGGATTCATTCCTTGTGAAAGAACTACAATATGGATACTGTAAAAATGTGCATCTAGTATGTATTTTAGATTAGTAGGAACAATCTAAAATTTCGTAACTAGAACAAGGGTTTGTTTGAGAATTTACAGTGTCCACATGTTAATCATGATATTCATTTATGTAGATGTATGGGTTTTTTTTAAAGGTAGATTTTTTACCTTTTGGAAAACCCTTAACTTTAGGCACTTCAGATTCCTGTTTTATCAGATGTAAACTCTCAGAACCTTATAACTCCACTCTCTGTTTATTTCTTCCGCTCAACAAACAGCACTGATTCTTCTGGTTGTCATTGACTCATATTCAATTTTCAATAGGCTGTAATGAGAAAAGAGTCGAGTCCAATCACGCGTCACATGGTATTTTCATGTGTGTGTATGTGTGTGTTTGTCCCAGTTAGTACGCTGGCCAGACGGCAGTGCTATCTTTACCCTGCTGTTCCTCTCTGGGGAGATAATGCAGCGAGTGTTATCGCTCACACAGATAAAACAGTCCTGAAAACCTGCATCAAGGAAATGTGTTTCTCTCTTTGTTTCGGCGTCTCTCACACGTCTGGCTCTGTGGTGAATGTGTGAGTGTTCATACACATCTGCTTGCACGTGGGAATTCCCATCCACCAGTCTGTTTGTGGCTCACTCTCACCTGCTGAGTAAACCTTGGTTGCATGGGGGGTCAACGGGGACAGGACGTCCGAATGGAAACTGTCCTTCATGGGCGACTGTTGTCACATCCCATTATTACTCCCCTCTTAACCTCTGAGTTTATCTGTGTGCCCAGCAACAGCCACGTATTTCTGGATGATGCATTGGTAACATCCAGTAGGCGAGTGGCTTTTTACTGGAACAAGGCTACTGTTTTTAGAAGCATTCGAAGGTCAGATAGAGATGTGATGTGAGTCTGAAGAGAGAATCGGAGGAAATTTTGCTCACCTTCTTCCTCATCCTCAAAATGTGTCAGCAGACGAATCAAAAGAATGGAAAAGTCTGTGTATGAGGAACTCCAGCCCTTTACAGATTGTGTTCTGCCAGATTATATCGAGTGTAAACTTGTCGTTTGTGTGTGAACCGTGCTGAGCTTTTCTTTGTTCTTCATCTATTGCACAACATTTCTCGCTTCGGACATTCTCCAGGTCGAATACTACGACACGACTTGTGAACCGTGGAGCTTTCTGTTTCTCTGTTGCAGGTGGTAAACTGCTGGTACACACAGCTGTATGTGACTTCTGATGTTGCGGTGTTGTGTTCTTCTATTCGGGGTTGGGGAGGGGGGGGGGGTTGTCGGGGCCGGTCTTTCAGAATAAGACGTATCTAGAGATGCTACTGTACGTGGACGAGGGTCTTTCGTTGCTGTTGGGTGGGTTCGGGGAGGGTCGTCGCGGCTTCAGCTCCTCGCCCCATGGGAAGTGAAGTTCTCAGTATATTTACACGTCTCTAAAGCCTCTGCTAAAGACTGATGACTGTTCATTTAGAGCTCAATGAATTTCTATAAATATTTTAGATTGCTCAAACTGATTGTGTGCAATTGTAATGATGGAAATTCAATTAAAAAGAGGTATTTTTACACAATAAGCTCCTTGTCTGCTCAGTTGTTTTAGCACGTCTTTCATTTTGGGAGGTCAAAGGTTGACAAAACTAAAGGGTAAAGATGTCTAAAGACAAAAGAAATCTGAGGACTTTACATTTCTCTCCAGTCTGACACTGAAATGTCCAAATGGTAACAACACACATATTCAAACATGCTCTCCTCAAAGTCTTTCATGATGTTGCATTCACTTGTCCTCGTGACAGAATGATTGGGTGGAAAATTCAAACAGGACTTGAGAGAAGACGTTTGACCCTGCGACCCTGATGTGGTATGATTGATGGTATGGTCCCACTAGGTCCCAGAACCAATACTTGAAGTCTTGAGCACTAAAATGCAGCATCACAAGCCCAAATGTGCCCAGCAGCCACACAGCTGGACTGTTGTCAGGACAACGCCGAATGCCAACGTTATTTTCACGTAGAATGTTGACGACAGCCGATGTTGATATTTTGTTTTATTTTAAGTTGTTGTTATAGTAACCAAAATCCAAACGCCACCTTGACATGATAATACTGACAAGTTGTGAGCAAAAAACAAAAATCTCCTAAACATCATCACAGTGTCAGTGATCCAATGTTGGGTTTGGACATCAACCTGATTTTCATTTCCCACTTAAATTCCAAGTCCAAAGTAACATTTCTGACGTTGCTTTGACGTCCAGTAGCTGCTGGGTCGTAGACAAGACAGTGTGTCCCAAATGTGTGTGTAAAATGCCCCCACGCTGAACACTTAACCCACACTGGATGCACTTTCCCCCTAATACCACTTCAAAGAAGAATTCCTTGTAAGTGTATCGCACAATTCACCACAGTCTACTGCACCACATCTGTCCAGTTGTTGGTGGTATTTCACCTGTAGGCTGATAATAATAATCAACAGATGCACAGTTATGGCAGAACATCCATAGATGTTCATTACATATTATCACGTATTTGTTTCAGATGATCATCTGAGCTCAGTTGTGCCATGTACAGTTTTTGCAGGACGTATGACGTCCTTATTAAACTAAAGTGTCCCAGTGAACTCTGTTAAACTTGGCAACTGTGGCAGTTTCCAGATATACGTCAATTCATTCATAATATTTGTTAAATGTATGTTAAATGTGAGTCCTGGGACGGAAGTTCTGTTACCTGTGACCTAGATATTTTAAATAGTTTTAATCTCATGGTCTAAATACCTTGAAACTTGTAAATCACAGAACCAGTGCTCGTTCTTAGTGACTGTGAGAAAATATCTCGGTTAAAATCAGGTTAAATTGTTTTGTTACTTGGACATCTAAATAAAAAGACTTGAACTTTTCAACTAGATTTATCCTGATTTAACCAAGACATCTGAACATGTTTGAGCTGCATATCACCACGTCAGTTTTTATTAGGTTCCCTCTTTTTCTTTCTTTTTTTGTGTGTGTGTGTTGCTTTCAAGGCCTCCGCCTGATGTGTTTGGGTAGTAAACTCTCCCCTGGAGGCCAGAGAAATGTCACGTAGTGCAGCGGCTCCAAAGCACTGTGCTCCCGGGCTGGGAACTGGACTCATTGAACTTCCGCGCACATACAGTTGTAGAGGATATGGCGTGCAAAAAAATAAAGAGAAAACAACAGAAAATAAAAACACAGAATCTCCTGCATAACCCCGACAGACAAAAGCAAGATGAGAGAGCGAGGGGGGGCGAAGAAAAGCAAAGCAAAGCCAATGAAAGATAAACAGAGTGCAGAGAGACGACTGGAGCTCCACCGCAAAACAAACTACCTGTGACTCCTTGTTTCTCACACACCACCTGCTCCGACATACAGTGTGTTTTGACGCACATCCACCCCCCCCAAAAAAATAAAGAGAAAACAACAGAAAATAAAAACACAGAATCTCCTGCATAACCCCGACAGACAAAAGCAAGATGAGAGAGCGAGGGGGGGCGAAGAAAAGCAAAGCAAAGCCAATGAAAGATAAACAGAGTGCAGAGAGACGACTGGAGCTCCACCGCAAAACAAACTACCTGTGACTCCTTGTTTCTCACACACCACCTGCTCCGACATACAGTGTGTTTTGACGCACATCCACCCCCACCCTCCCAGCCCCACCCGTAAAGGTCAGGGTCTCGGAGATGCCAGGCTTCTTCCATATGCCTAGTGCTATCCGGTGTCACTGGAATGCTGCTGTTTATTTTTAACAACACAACAACTGGCTGTTTTTTTTTTATGCTCCAACAATGTGTTTTCTCCTCGATCCTCCTACATGAACATCAGAGATACAGCACCTTCACCTTTGGTTCAGCGAGGGCAGGCTCTGTTTACTGTCACACTACTTATGCAACACTTTGATTTATATATTAAAGGAGCCAAAGAGTCATTTTAATATAAGTCATGGATGGACAATCAGCAGTAAATACAATGGGCCTTCATAGACTTAAATGCTTTATATAACTCATGATAAATAATAAATTGTGCATGTCATCATATTATGTTTATTTTTTTCATTCTGTAACACACAGAGTGTTGTCCATGGGATTATTTTTAGATCTTAAATTATCAAAGTCTCAAATCGTTTGATAAACTAATGAACCATGCACTGTTTGACATCAAAAGAAAGTGAAGACGAGGAAGATGTCTCCAATAAAAAAAAGTGACATCTCATTAATCATGTTTTTTCATGTATAAAATTGTCTTTTTCAGGGAAATCGCATTAAATATTCAGATTATTGCACACTTTAGTGAAACACAGGAAACTACATAAACATGTCAACATGATCAACAAGGTTAACCATGGTTAATATCCCATAAGTGGTTTTCAGGTGACATTATTTTTTAAATTACATTCAGTTGTTTTCTAGAGTGTTTGGAAGTGATGACAAGTTCAGCTTTAAAGGTCCCATATAGTCTAAAGGTAGATGTCCATGTGTTGTTTGATTATAGATCCGGTCTAGGTTCTATATTAATACTGTGAAAGTATCAAAGCCTCAGTCCACAGAGAAATGCACACAGCCTGTATTCACAAACTTAAACCACTAATATACAGTATCTTCTTATGGATCAACACTTCAAATGAAACACAGGAGAAGAGGAAAATATGGGACCCATGAGATTTTTGTTTACACTAAGGATAGTGTAGAAAAGTGACAAGCATTTCTTTTTTTTAAATGAACTTAAAATAAGATGGGTAACAGACACCAGACAGCAGGCAGCCTGATATTTGTAAAGCCATAAAAGAAAATAAATTTCCAAGCATTTTTGTCATGTGAATATACAGACAAATCCACATTCTCACATCAAATAAATAGGTTGCTGATAAAGTAAAAAGGTCAGACATTTTCAGATACCTATTTACCCTTTGGACCTGGATATTAACTTTCAGACTTTGAAACTTGCTTGAGTCTTGTCGTGAAGACTAAGTCTGCATCATTTTCTGTTAAATTTACATTGTGATTATGAAATAGTGCAGTTTAAGTGCAGACTGACGCATGTTTTTGATCTAAAATTTGCAAAAACAAAAGAAATTTGACTTCACACTCAGTTTTTGATGTTTGGATCACAGACTGGACCTTTCAGAACAAACAGCAGCCAGAACAGTTAATTCAATAAACATTTACATATAATAAACAATGTGTCTTCCTTTTTAAGCCTTTTCCTCTTCAAGGTAAAAAAAAAAAAAGCCTACACTATTCTTGTTGCCGGTTTTGTGCCACCATTCATACCCTGAGCCCAGCGGGAGATTCCCCACTGCACGCCTGCCATGCTGCTGCTGCTGCTGCTGCTGCTGCTGCTGCTTCATGCCCTGAATTGAATTTCCAAGTATAAGCGACTGGCTTCCCATACTGACAGCTGATGATGTCATGGAAACTCTTCTGAGCAGCGCACTTAAAAACTGGAGAATGATTTATAATGAAATGCAGCCCCTGAGTTGGGGGTTGGGGTGGGGGGGGGCGGTTGGGGACTGGACTCGAGGCAACGAGTGGGGAGTTTTTATGTTCATTAAACTTTTGACGTGGGTTTCTTAGAAACCAAAAGCAGCTATTACTTCCTGTTGTGTCCAACAGCAGAATTTCTTTTATGTTGTCATGCTTGGAAAAAAAGAAGGGTGCCTGCAGACATGTGGGGCCTTAATGCATATTTTACCTCCAGAGCCCCCCCCCCCCGCGGCCGTCCCCCCCAGCTTCCAACTGTAAATATCATTCAACAAAGCCTCACTTGACCCGTTCTTTCTTCTCTGTGAGTGCAGCAGACAAAGAGCCTTTGGAGCATAATAGCTGGCCACTCGGGGCCTCAGGCTTTGCAACTGTATGACATGACTGACAAGTGGATGTTTTCACTCCTGTTCAGAGAAAAATAAACGTTACATAAGACAAAAAAGTCCTCAGAGAAATCCCTGATCCCTCCGTCCTCCTTAATCTTCTCAGGCTGCTCATAGATCAGCGATGCCAAACAACAGTAAAAGGCCTTTGTGAGGAGAGGAGGTGACACCAGAAAAAGGAAGAGCTGTACTTATTTGGGTAAAAGGGAGGGGATGGAGGACTGTAGAGGTGGTGGTGGGACGGGGAAAGCTTGTACACCTGCATTAGCGTAGCGTCTTGGGAAAAAGGAAGAAAACAGGATCTAAAACTCAAACAACATCCTGTAAACCCCCACCCCCTCCCCCGTCCCAGAAGTGTTTATGCTGTTTTTCCTGCTCCTCTCAGTAGAAAGTGGGAAAGAGATGAATCAGTGGAAGCGAGGCTTGTGTAAGGTGGGGATTCTGGAGGGGGAGGAAGAGGGTGAGGAAGGTGAGGGTTGCTTCCTTCTTGCTGGCCTCTGCTCATCTCCGTATAAGTCATCGTCCCCAGATTTCCCATTCAGATGTGGGAGCACAAGCTTATCACATATATTTCTTTTTCTGGGGAATGAAAACGTGATTAGTGTAACACAACAAAAGCGCCTTTAATCTTAAAATAACACAACTGACTGTGACTAAGATCCCTGTCATCTTCTTGTATAGTAATACTGTTGCCTTTTGGGAAGTTTTCAAAGAGAGGGAATTCCCTATATAAAAAAAACAAAAGCAGAATATTGTTGTTTTGTAATTATCACATGCTTCTTGGTGCAGATATCTGCCCAGTTCCCGTCCTTTATGTGCTATTCTTGTGAACATGGAGGAGAGAAGAAAAGATAAAAGCTGTGAGGCACACGAAGAAAAATTAAAATAATAATAAAAGAAACAGCACATGAAACTAAGATGAAGTCATTGCTTGTTATTTTCCGACACATAAAGAATGTACTGTGACAGACTGAAGAAGAGGTAACAGAACAGATCCGAGCAGTAAAAATAGCTGCTAAAAATACTGAAAAAAAAGACCACAGTAGAAACAGGAGAAATATCTCATGGTTTATTACATTAAATGAATTTTAAAAATGAGACCAAAGATTTCCATATGTCTGCCATTAGGGACTGTAAGAAAATAACTGGCGTGGGGATCAGGGGGTCGAACCATGTGTCTCACTTTAAAAAAAAAAAAAAACTCTCCCCAAGGTCACTAATATATATGTACATATACCCCCTTCATTTTTCAACTCAACCCAGATTTAAAGCAGAACTTACATTTTCCAAACTACACATTTAAAGTGGAGTCGCTAAAATGATGGTAATATGATGGTGAACTCTGTTTAGCAGCTGCTCTGTATTTTTGAAAAGTTACTAAATGAATATAATTTTATTTAGTGACAATGTTGATTGTTATTATTACTGTGCCTGAATAAGGGAACAGGGAACAAGTGGTTGCCGTGGTTGCTCTCCAACCACGCGGCAACCTCCGAGGCTAAAAAAATGAAAATGACACTGAAGTGCTAAAAACTCCTTCACTGTTTAAGGAACTGTTATATAACGCACCTGTTTACATTTTATTAAGACTTAAAGTTATGTAGAATTGGGGGCGTGCCCGGTTTGAGTGACAGGTGGGTGAGCTTATGCTTGCCACAAACCGGTATGCACCAAAGTCTCAGTTCCACACGTGCCCCACCTCTTTGCAAATTTTTGGATCAGCCGGGAGTTAGGGGCGGAGTCAGACAGAAACCTGAGGGTGACATCACAGAAGCTTCGCTTTATTTACAATCTATGTCTCCAACTAATAATTTTCAGCTTAGCATCATCTCAGCAAACCAGGCTTTGACTCTTGTTTAGGGTTAGGGTTGGGTTAGGGTTATATCCCTGGTGGTAGAGACGTGTTCCAGATAAACACAGTTGTTCTCCAGTAGTTCATTTTGTATCATTTTGAATGGACGTCATGTTAAACATCTCAAATTTTCAATGGGAAAAACCAAATGAAAACAGAACTTGTCCCAAGGGAGATTCAGCTTGCGTAAGATAATACTGCCATACTCTGACCACACACACTCAGAGTGAACGCCGCGCCTGCTGACAACAAAGGATGTGACTGCCTTAAGAGGAAATCAACATGCCCCGTTTGTGTGCGCGGCCGAGGGGAAGAAGAAGTGTTAAAGTTATTAGCCGAGTGGGAGCGGTGCGTTAAGGGGGCATCCTGTGCACAACAAATGCTTCCTGCTCCTACCTCCAACGCCACAAAACAACCTCACAGGGAGGGCGGGGGGGGGGCTCAGAATTTAAACCCCCTGACATGTGAACCTGCCCACAACCAAACACAGGTGGAAACTATATAAGTGCTCTCAGGAAAATACAGTCTATCTATCTATACAGTGAGCTCCTATAGCGGTTCTCAAGCTCCACAATGGAAAATTTATGTTTTTCATTTTAGCAGGCACATTCCTGCACACTCACACGATGGGGCCCCCTCCTGAAACGCAGCACGGATAGCTTATTAAACTCAAAAGAACATCATATTACTCCACATTATGAAATTATTGAATAAAATCTGTGATGCAACAGGGCAGCAGGATTGACAAAGCCTGTTCCTGGCTCACTACTGGTCCTTATCCACAGCAGGTTACGCATTACCTGAACCCGACAGTGATCTGATGAGGCTCATCAGAATCGAGATAATAAGTGCAGAATGTTTTCATCCCTCTGGACAGACACACCTCTGAGCACCTCTCTTTTTCTGGGGATTGAATCAGATCAGCCTGATGGTCCAGGTTTTGGCTCAGGACCTGTACTTAGTTTTGAGGATTAAACTGCGGAATGATGCAAAGCTGAACCGGAGCAGAACAGTTCTCTGCGACTGTACGTAAGTTTTAGAGCAGCTTCCATGATTAATCACGTGTCTGATGTGTTACGTGTCAAAAAGAATAAGTTGCAGTTCTTTAAATGAGGTGAAGAAATTTATTTAGATTAATTCTAATAGAATAAAATGAAATAAAATACAAAGAGATAAAAAAATAATGGTAGAGCAGAAATATCATTTAACAGCTTTTGGGAAATTCTTTGAAATGGAAACTTAACAGATAATGAGGGGAATTCACTCTGCAGATAAAATCGCTGAAAGGAAGGTGACTGTGTAGAAAATCAGAATGAAGCGGAGCAACATCCAACCAAATCTCACAGGAAAAAAGCGGTCTCAAACGCTATTGTATTATGTGACCTTAATAATTATTGGTGTCTTGGGTAAAGGACTGGATGGATGACGCTCCTCTGTTTCTTCCCTGCTTGACTGTCTATTTAGTGTCAGGTAAAATAATGACCAAAGAATAAGAATGAAAAGAATAAGAATGAAAAAATATATATAATAACTGACCAGTCACAAGTGTTCCACACTATAAATGGTAAATGATCAGTCAGGCTAACCAGGTATTCCCTTATTTAAAAAAAAATTTAATTACTGAGAATAAAAAGTAAAATACAGCAACTAATTATTGCTTTAAATAACGTACTGTCCATCATGACCAATGTTATATTGTGCAGTCATTTTGAAACATGTTTCAGAAGACATCCAAGACCCTAACAGGTCACTCTTACTTAGAAGAGAGATATCCAGAGCTCTATGAAATTTAATTTTATAGTGTATTTTAATGTTAAAACAAATGTTATAATACCTTTGGTCCTAAGTTTGCAAGTAGGAGTTAAAGTGAAAGATTTTTGCATTCAGACCTTACTTAACGGTGCTATTTGTAAGTTTTGCTATTGCTACAACCTATTGACCAATGTTAGCATTAACAGTAGTTTACTTACCAGTCCTGACGAGGGCTTCAGGCATCGTTGCCTTTACAGGACAAAAGGTCAAAAAACATCCGTTGAGCGGCTACTTCTTCAGGGCGGACTGGCAGTGACTATTGGAAAGTGACGAGACGGTCCGACCGGTGTGGGCTAGCTGGTTAGCATGCTAACTTCAGTAGAAAGTAGAAGAAAAGCTCTTGACCAGTAAAGGAATTAAGTATGATGCTGAATTCACAGCTTTTCTTCTAGAATGGTAAGTAAAAGGCTGCACATTAACCATCAGATATGAAACCTACAAAAATGTAGAGAGGCAATTACAGATCACAACTACACTCAATAATTATTGCTGAAAAAAAAAACATTTAAAAAAGAAGGATCCAAACTGATGCAGAGCTGACAGAGATATCCTGACCACAGCGTGACTAGTACATGATCAGTAAATTAATCTTCATTTGTATATCAGTGGTGTGACACTTTATTCATTGTAACTTTCACTGATGGCAGTTAAATTAAATCCTGGCCCTGGTCTGTGATACCACAGCTATTTAGTTCCTAAAGCCGGCCTCTAGCTTGTCTATTCCTGAGCATCCACTCAGACGTGTGCAGGCTTGTCTAACTGATCCAAAGTGGGCGTATGTGCCCCTGTTGCGCCTACGTGATGTGCCCCGGTGCCAAACATCTCCCATCCCTGCCACATCCCTCGAAGCACCCCTCAGCCTTTTGTTTGGGCAATTGACACTGACAGGTTCAGCTGTTATTCGCCATCTTGTGGCAGCCTCACCTCTGGCACAACCCACCTCTCAGGCCCTGAGGAGAGAGGAGGGCACACACATCACATACCTGATTCACCCTCTGTTTCTCCCTCTCTCTCTCTCTATCTGTCATCTATCATTTGTTCACGCATGGTAAGTAACAGTCAGTGTATAGCTGGATGCTGCAGCTGCCTGAAATCACAGAGGGAGCAACATGAACTCTGGCTCCACGGGCACTCGCTTTGCTTTCCTCTCACTGGATCCGAATAACTGCTGAATTCACATCAGGGACCATCATAATAATAATTCAAAAATAAAAAAATAATCAACAAACATTGTTTCTATAACTCTGCAGATTAAAAGTCTGCTTTAGATTGTCTTAAGTGAGCTGGAGCTCTTTGGGTAACAGTAAAGTCTGGACAGGTTGCCAAAAATCTAAATATTGATGTGGATGTGCAATAATTAAGGTCCACTGAGTCACACCTGGATTTGGTCTATATGTTACCCTACAGTTAAAAGTTAATTTAACTGAGAACATACAGTACTGTGAGAAAAGATGGTTAGTATTGCGTGTAAATTACTGTATCTATGCACATCAATTCGTGTGCATGGGTCTGAGCATAGAGATCACAGAACCTGCAGCATCTGGGAGGTGAAGCCTTGAGATTTTGCAGATATGTTACAGTAGATCTTCTGTCATTGCTACAGACCAGATACCAGTACAGTATCCACCTAGTGAAAAGCAATATTCTTGATTAAAGCAGCGAAGAATATACAGCACAGGCATGAATTTAATGATGAATTGATGAATTAATTAATTCAAGTTGTGTCAACTTATTTTTGGACTTTGCTGGGTGCCACTAGTAAGAATAAAAATGCAAATATTATTGGATTATTTTTATATTATATTAATAACTATATATTTTCTATCATAGCTGGAAGGCAACAGATGTTCTCCACTAGACAAGGCGATTGATTAATTGATTGAAAGAAATGGATAATAAATTCTGTCTTTTCAAATGTGGGGATTTACAGGTTTTCAACTTTTGTATGAACATTATTTTTAATTTTTTAAGATTTTTTTTATTTTGGACCACTGGTGACAAAACAAGCTATTTCAATATGTCGCCATTTTGTAGACCAAATGATTAACAAACTAAGTATAATTAATCCATGATGAAAATAAACATTAGTTGTATTGTTGATTAATCGAAAACATAACCAGAAGATGAATCAATAATGAATATGGTACAAGTGTAAAATTTTCTTTAAACATTAATGCATGAGTAATTTAAATCAAATGATTTACCCTATAGCAGTCAATCATATGCCCCTGGGAGTGTAGGCTATACAATAGGATATCTAATAATATACACTCACAGGTGACATTTATCTGCATTGAGTACTTTTACTTTTGATAAACTACTTAAATATTCCTGATAAAACTTACATACCTTTTTTTCACCAACATTTTAATGCAAGGCTACTAGCAGTGGAGTATTTACAGTATGGTATTGGTCATTTTACATAAAGTACCTAACCGCCTGAAAACAAGTGATTCCTGCCGCACTTACCAGAGCTTAAATCAAACGCACCCTTTCGAATAGGGCGGTCTTTTTAAACCGCTCTGTGTCACGCCCGCGCGCTTGAGCCGTTAACATGAATTAACGTGTGTCAATTAGCGTTTCACAAACAGGCTAGCTTGCTAACGGTTTGATATGTCGCTTCAGGACGGTTATATGGAGGAAATAATCGTGGAGATTTGTGGGCTCCTGGTTATATCACCTGTGCCTCAAATGCCCTTCACGGCGGAAATGGGAGGGACTCAAGGCAACACAAGGTAAGGACCAGCTAATTTCTAAAAGGCCTGTTTGTTGATGTCTTTGCTGTTATTTGTTGAAGCTAGCAGGCTGACTGTTGTAGGCTAACTGTCTGCACTGTTTTTTTAGTTTTTGTATAATGTCTGCTCTTAATGCTGCCTTTTACATGTGCTAGCTATGAGGTTTGTAAGCTGTGTTTGGCTGCTGTTTGCTATACTAAGTATGATCCATGCTTTCAATATGAATATTTTGCAAATATACTGATGTTTTTACATTGTGTGTATTGTGGACAGAGATGGTTTTGCAGTAGGTTGTTTACTTGGAGCTTTTCTGTTGATTTTTTTGCAAACTGGTGCATGAGTTGATATTATTTATCGTCTGTGTGGATGTAAACATAAGTGTTGTCTTGCTCAAAGCCGATTATCTTTCTGTAATTTATGGATTTATGGAGAAACTGGTTTTGACTGACAAAGGAAAAACTCACTGCTGCACATGTTCAGTCTGTCCTCTCTGGTCAGGTTAGGCTGACCACATTTGGCTGTGGTATTTGTTAGTAGCAGAGCAGTGGGGCGGGTCCTGCTGCTGCTTATTGGGCCAAATTAATGCTGGATAGTAACGCCCAAATAATATCAGAACATTTACTTTCTTAAACTTCTGAGAACCAACCTGCTTTTGTTCATGCTGTGTTTAAACATATTTGATTTTATATTGGGCTTATTGTTTATTATTATTTATTTCAGGTTTGATAGATTGCAAGGCAAACATACTGTGAAGTAATTTTACTAAATTTCACCTCTAATATTTGTATTTCAGAAAATTTGATTAATATTGCGATAACATCATTTACTATGATATTTATGGCCACAATAGTTGTTGCATGAATATTTGACAATGGTACATCATTTGCAAGTATTTACAATTAATAAATGTACAATTAATGTACAATTAATCGAAATTGCAATATGGCCAGGTACAATATCTTAATTGCAGCAGCTGCAAAAAGAGATACTCTGGCCTACAAATCATGTTCTCCAGACGTAAAGGAACATTTTTGTTTGGTACAAGACCTAACAAAAGTCACACCATCACTTTTTAAAATTTATTTCAGTGAAAACAAGATTGCAAAAATGACCATTCCAACTGAAATCGCAATATCTGCCAAAATAATTTCAATATGATTTTTTTTTTTTTTTTTTGCACATCGTGCACTACTCAACTGCACAAACTATCACACAATAAATCCACTCCACAGGAGAGTTGGCTGCGAGTACCGTGTTTGAATATTACAGCCAGGTATGTTAATGCTCCTTTAATACTGTATAGAGTGTAAAGTGTCTCCATCAGTGTTGACCTTCACTCAGACGATTTACAGCGCAGTGAGTGTGACCAACCTGATACTGTCCACTGAGCCTGGCTGACATGCAGAGAATCCGTCCAGATTCATTAGCTCCCACAGCCGCTGGCTCGAGGTTTTAGATGTTCAGGGCCACCGGTGCAGGAACTGAGGATTAACTCCACTGTCAAACTACTCATCACAATGCTGCTGTGCTATGTTTTGAAAAAGAAACTCTACCCGGTAACAACAAGGCATCGGCCTGCTTGAAGCGACAATGCGGAGGTGACACTAAATGACCCGGTGGTGTGTCCATACACAGTGACATTGCATGAAGTGGGTCAACGGCCTCAATAAAACCCCTCAGGCTTTAAAATGTAAACAGTAGTATAGAGTGACAAACTTAAGGACTTGTCGCGTGCCCACATCCCCTACAGGGGTGTCGTATATAGGCAGCTTCTCCATATAGAAACATGATGGCATGAGACACCTGACCAGCACGGGGGACTACTAGCTAGTGTTTATGCTTGAGTTTTATTTTGCAGAATTTAAAATCAAACATCAGAATAACAAAAAGTATAGTTTACAGGGAGAAGAAAACAACATTAACACTAGAAAGGAAAAGTCTTTCATTACATGAGTAATATAAAACAGAATTCATAAATTTAAAGATAATTTTATAAAAGAAATTGGCAGAAAACAGAAGTAAACTTTTCGGACTTCCTGCAGAGCTCTTTAAGACCTCAGGAAGATGTAATTTTAACCAAGAGAAACACTTGCATAAGTTAGCAACCAGAAAAGTGACATTTGCAACCTCTACTGGATTTTTGGGGCCGATAACAAATAGCATTTTGATATTTGATATAAAAAAATATATGTTATATTTTAGTTAAGAGTATTTATTTTCATAAAAGCATAAAATAAACTGATCAATTAATTTGATACAAACCCCTTAAAATGTTTATTTTTTTATAATAGTAATGCAACAGAGTCATTTTCTCCACTCTGATAGCATTGTTTTCGGCTGCAGCAGGCAGCTGTTTTCAGAGAAACATCTGTAAAAAGCCACTGTCCACTACCTGGTCGGCAAACAGTAGACAGACACAGTCAGAGAGCAGCTGGTGAACACAGTGGAGCATTTAGCAGCTAAAGGAGCTGGTGGAGACCAAAAACAGAGCCAAAGGAGTGGGAATACTGAACTTAGATTCAACAGGTAGCCACTAACACAACTCCAAATGAATAATAATGTTGATCTGTATCTGCTGGATGTGGATTTTCTCATAAAACATTTGCAAAGCCACATTTTTGAATATTTTGAGCCATGCACTTTTAACAGTTGTAGTCGTTGTCTCAACTTCTTTCTGTTGGTACAATAATTAGTTTTTCTTTTGCAAGATACTGCCACTGTCAATCAACAAATTAGTACAGTTGTAAAACAGTAAAAATCTAGCATCATAATTATGTTCATCCGTATGTGCATTCACAATACAAACCAAATACAACCAATAGTGCTTCTGCTGTGGAAAAACAATGTCATGGCAACACTGTTCCTAAATTACCTCAAAGATAAATATAAAGATAAATATTACATATGCATTTTTATTTATGTGATAAAATAGTTATCCTTTTTTTTTCCTGCTGTGTCAAAACTTCAGTGTGAGCTGTAACCGACTCATTTTAAAAGCACTGATCTGAGCCGTGTAAACTCCACAGAGAAACCTGGATCAGCGTTTAAGCACCGGAGCGTTTTGAGTGAATGACGAGGGAAAGCGGAGCAGCAGAGATGTTGGCAGCCTCACACAGTTTCTCCCCTTGTGGTTCCATTGTATCGTATGTCTGCTGCCCTTCTGTCTTTCCACTCGCTCTTCCTCTGTGTAATTCAAGACCACACAACACAATTGGCTGTGGCTCGGGGTAAGATTGAAACATCAAAGCGAAGTTGCTGAATGGATAAAAAGAGACTGTAGCGACTATGTATTTTTTCCCCCTTCTGTTACTTTGACTCGTCACGTTTTTTCCATCTGAAAAGCTGGGGCCGATCATGTTCCTTGATTGCAGCTTGTTTCCCCTTGTTAAAGAGAAAATAGCAGCATAGGGGTTAAATTTAGATTTACTGAATATCTACTTGGAAACTGTACTCTTCTGCATCTGCTGGGGTCAGTGCATCTGTCTTACTGCCTTTATTTGCGTCACTGCAAATAGCAGTGTGGAGGGATGGGTTGATCTTGATTGATGGGTTTAATCCACCATTAAAAACTGCTGCTTTTAACCCTGATATCAGTGTTCAGGGTTTAATTAAAAGCTTCCAAAAAACTGGAAATATTAATATAGGATTAAAGAGATAGTTATCATTAAATGACAAAGTGTTTAATTTTTGTCTCTGCACGCAAATGACAGGAGGGTCACAAAGCTGCAAACTTAGTGTTAGTCTGTTAAAAACATGAAAGTTACTGTGATGTTGGGGAAATGATCAGCAGATGTTCAATGTGAAGTGTCAATGAATACAAAAAAGTAGAGTTGAACACTCAGGCAGCTGCACAGTCCTGTGTACTGACATGTCTCTGTTGCCTTTAACTTGTGTGACTGCTTGTGGGTTTTTATTTAATTTTTTATCTCTTTGTTGTGCTGAAACTAGATTAAAAAGATAATCTGCCACAGTTTTCTTAAAATCAAGGTTATTTTATGTCATTAAAGAGTATCTTTGGCTTGTAGACTGTTGGTAGGACTGAAGAAGTAACATAAATTGTGACAGTTTTCATTCACATTTTATACACTGATTAATTGAAAAAAATAGAGGACAGGTGAATCATCAAATTTCATTGCAATTGGAAAACCTTGACTTGAAGTTTTCAGTGCATTTTCATTTGCAAATTCTGTAGAGTTCATTTTTAGTTGAATAAAAAAATCTAGTGTACTCCCCTAGTGCTGAAAAAGTCGATCAGTTGATTAATTGAGTGACAGAAAATTGATCAAAAACAAATGTTCTGACAATCATATTGTGGGATGTTGTGGTTTGTGGTTGCCACCTTGATCCCTGTTCGCCCCAATCCAAAAGCAATAGTTCGTTAATAATTTCATTTAGACATTCAGAAAGCAAAAACACTAAATATTGTGCTTTTCTTTTATATAATTTCAAATTGAATATCTTTGAGTTTAGGACTTTTGGTCGGACCAAATGCATCTTGGAGATCTGGTGGACAGTTAACGGGTTTTGATATTTAACAGACTAAACAATCAATCAATTCATTGAAAAAAATAAAGGACATATTAAGCAATAATGAAAACCAGTCACAGCCCAACCTGAAGCAAAACAGTTCAGCAATTCAGGTGAAATTTCCTGGTAATTAAAAGCTTTTTTTAAGCTTTTTTTTTTTACTAAACCCGTGTCATTCCCCCTTGTGCTGGAACAATAGATAGATAGATAGATAGATAGAGAGATAGATACTGTATTTATATAACTAACTTTGACTAAAAAATTGAAAAATTACTCAAAATATGAATTGATACTAAAAATAATCAGCAGCCTATGTTTTCAGCCTGGATACAGCTTAAGCTCCAGGTTGTAATCCTGTATGTGTGATTGACATGACATTCTCACAGCCTTTTACCACCCACTGACAAACCTGACCTTCCTCTAATATTCAACAGTGACAGAGTGGGAGGTGGAAAAAACATGATCCTATCCTATCCTTCACCTTCCACGCGCTGGTTACTACAGACGTGGAAAAACTGCTCAACGGGAGGTGCAAATATTTCATTATTCCCATCAGAGATTCTTAATGCGCATCAGTCCGTTAATAGGTGAAGTGGGAAACAGAAAACAGGGTAACCCAAGCCGGGTTATCTCCGGCACGCGCTGTTTACTCATAGCTCAAGACCGGACCATTTAAAAGAACCTATTTTAGAAACTACCCATCAAGAGGAAGGTGAAACACAATATTTACCTGTCACTAAATGGGGACAGCTGCCCAGCCACAAACTGTACACAAACACATACAAACAGAGGTCAGGGGGACAGCTATGAATTGTGGGACTTAACAGGGCTGGCTGCGTTGTTCCTTAAAGAGATGTGCCTGGTTTCTTGGAAGCTGAATTGGCTCTTCTGCTGTTGCAATTGGGGTTAATTTGGCTAAACCGGGATTGAGTAAGAGTTTCAAAAGAGTTTACTGTAACTTCTCTGTGGGAAAGTTACCACAGAGGAAGACCGTTCACGAGCCCTAAAGAGAGCACTGCAGTCCGTCACTACAGTCAGCGATCAGGCTTGCTGTAATCTAACATTTAAAGATTTATGAAGGTTTGTAATTCTGTCAGGGTAAAAGCATTAATCATGCACAACAGCAAAATATTGCGTATATGTAGCAGTCAAGACAAACACTGTTAATAGTCAATATTTAATTAACCCAGTTACATTCATTAAGCTTACTGTACAACACAGTATATATATAAAAACATAATGGAAAATGTTAGAAGACACCAATCTTAAACCCATAGAAATATTTAGCATATTGTCCTTTTATATCACAATTGCAAAGGTGTGGGAAATTATGTATTTTTATACTAAGAAATATTGCTTTTTTAACATAAACACATTAATAAAAAAATAAGGTTTCTTTTAGATTTTTTATGATATATTTGAAAATTAAACTTATCTCTATCTCAAATCTACTTTGACATTTCTGTATATGTTACAGAAAGGGCATAAATCCATATACAATACACAATCAATGTGCAGAAAGAATATATTAATGAAAAATAATTATTTCAAAAACAAAGGAAATAACAACCAGGTTTGCAACATCATTGCAGAACTATTAACTAACTACTACTAACTATTATTTTTATGTAATATATTTATTTCCATTATTATTATTCTATTATTTTGACTTATTTTCTTCATATGGTAACATCATTATGAAATTCAGTGTTTTTCCTATTAGCAACAAACATTCAATTACAGCTGGAAGCAGCATGTTACCTCACACAGAAATCATTCCAGTAAGTTCCCCTCAGTGAGGTGTACCACAGCACTGGTACTGCATGTGTTTGGCAGTTGATGACGTGTCGCTGGTGTCACGATAGATGCCGTGCCGTTGGTATCACGAGAGAAAAAGTTGGACTCTTGCTTCCTCCTTAGTCACTTATTCTAAGCACATGCTACCATTTTTCTATGAAAACATTCAGGGTTTTTAAGGTGTATATAATAAGTATAAATTAAAGCTGCAAAAATGACCTCAGCCTGCAGAGTTCAAACCAACTCACTTCACTTTGAGCCTTGATTCTCAGGCCTAAAATGTTGAAGAAGCAAATTTGCAATTTATATATTTCTCTCATATCCATCAAACCGACGCTGCAGATTAACTTCATTGTATTCAGAGTGTCATATGGAGACCTTGCACCAGTGAAGACCTTGTGATGAAGGCTGACCTTTCCCCACGAGCTGGTGCACACAGACAAGTGTGCAGCGCTGCAGGGCTGTGCTGTGATAAACTGTGGGAGAGCTGACGTCGACCGGTGTCCGGCCTGAGCCGAGCGGCCGGCTGCCTGTAAACAGCTTCTCCACTGTGTCACACTGACTCCCACAGCAGCTGGTTCCGCCTATTGTTCCCCGCTCCCGGAGAAAGCGTCACAGGCCACACAGCGACACCTCTCAAGGGTGTCCCCAGAGCGACCCAGTGCACCTCTTTCACACAATTCATCTCAATCTGTCGGGAAAATGGACCCTGAGCGCGTAATGGAGAAGTTTGACTGAGACGCTGAGAGGCTTGTCTGGATTGTTTGAGCTGAAACACTGAAGGAAGTTTGTTTAGGTTCACATTGAAGAATTAGATTAAGCGTCGTTAATGCACAACTACACTTCATTTAATGGATGAGTAGTCTGGTTACCTGCACAGTTAGAAAGGGTCAACACATATCCCCCTTCAGTCCCTGTAGCTTCAGTCAGTCAAATGACATACTGCATTAATTCATCTTTTCTAGTGTTGACACAGGTGAAAAACAAGAATTACTGTCTATCTGTAAGAAGCGAATATGGTGACTGTCTCATAATTTAATCCTGGGATAAATATGATTTCAAATTTTTGTATTTATCAAATTTTGTTTTTAAGTAATAGTTAAAGCTTTTTTTTCAAAAGGTTAAAACATAGTTGTTAAAGAGCCAAAATAATAATGATAGTAATAATGATAAAAGACTTTATTGCACCGTTCATACAAATACTTTATAACAAAGGAATGACATGCACCAAGCGCGTCACATAAAAATAGACATAAAAATTAACATAAAAACATGTTAAAAACATTAATGTTAAATGAGATGGGAAATGAAACCCATTTGTAAATTGAATAATAATAAAATAGAAATTTAAAAAAAAAAGTGGTAAAACAGGTTCAGAAGTGTAGTCTCCATCATTTTGGACAGTTTTGCAAATGCAAAGTCGCACAAACTTAATTATGTAGAAAATATATCTTTCTGTGTGTGTGTGTGTCATATCCAGAATGAAAACATGATAAACCTACTCAGCTAAAGCTATATTTGAAACATTGGTGGAAAACTTTACATGTTCCACAGGCCTTTGTCCTCTAATATAAAGTCTGATACTGTTTGATACTGTTTACTGTTTGTCTGATATTATTTATATTTGCAGCCACGGGGTATTGGAATGGATGCCCTTTAAACAGGCACTTTAAAATCATATCAGGTCGAGTTTATATACCATCAGGACAGATAATGTGCTACTGTTGACAGACGCACTCAGACACATATATTTATCCTAAATCCACGGCCCTCTTGCATGTCAGACCAGCATCAGCAGTGCTGAAATTTCCTCTGTGAGCTACAACACTGATGAGATGTATGCAAAGCTGTCGTTAGTCAACTGTGAGCGCAGGAATGTCAGACAGGTGCATGGTGCCGTGACAACAGCTCTGCATGTCGGACAAGCCTGCAGACCACTGCAAGGCAGAGGGGATCACCAGTGTGGCTGCAGGCGAGGGCTGTGCACTAATGAGTAATTAAGAATAAAAATAAATGAAGAGCCTCCGACCCATTTGACCTTGACCTCTGCACAGTGCCACTGTGTTTTTCTTTAGTCACTGAGGGACACTATTACAGGAAATTTGTGGGAGGATCTGAATCCGGCCCTTCCTTCTATCTTTTTCCTGAAGTAAGGAAGTCCCTCTGTATATTTAGATCACAGCTGTCCACCATGGAAATATCCAAGGCCCCCGAACGCCTCATGGAAGGTGAGAGCGACTAAACTAAAACATAAACTCACAGCAAACAGGGTTGCGGAGGGTGGTTGGGGGGTGATGCCGACGAGACAAATATAATCGGCTTAAAAGATCGACCAAGATCTACTGCTTTTTTTAAATTTTATTTTTAAATTTTATTTGATCATGGCATTGTAAATTGAGGGCTGCAGTAGAGGGTAGTTAGTGGTAGAGAGGGTTGTTGTTATTGGTTCAACCCCCCATTGTTATATGTCAACATGTCAGAGTGCCCGTGAGCAAACACCAAAACCCCTAAATTGCTTCTGATGTGCGTGTAGGCAAAGATTATAAATTGCCATTAAATGAGGAATAACCAATCATCAATTTTTGCACTATATATCATCACATCACATCATTTTTTGCTGCTTTTCTCTTTTAATTCTTAACTGAATGTGTCCAGACAAAACAAAACAAGATGTAATTTTCCTCCATTTTCTGACATTTTATAGACTAAACAATTAACTGATAAATCAAAAAAAAAAAGATTATTAAAGATTGATTAGAAAGTAACATACCTGCAATTAATAAACACAACCATAAGTTACTGCAGTACTTTGTTAACAAGGGCAACAACAATTAACAATTATTTTATTATTTTGTTATTGATTAATTTGAAAAGATTTTTAATTGAGAAAACAGCCTTTACACAAGGTCCATTTAGCAGCTGTTGTGGAGCTGTTGATCACATCACATGAGCTTCCTCCACAGATGGAGTTTGGCCAGTTGTCCTACAATTATAGAGATCTAATTCATCTTCTGATGATGATCATGGGAGATGATTGAAGATGCTCAGTAGACCTTGTGGTGAGTTTTGTTTTCTCAAGTAATGTTTCTAGGTCAAGAAAGATTCATGAATAATTTATAAAAGAAGACAACTGATTTTTTTTTCTCGATGAATGACTACACTTTTAATCAGATTTGTTGATCTATTAACAGTAAGTGATTGGGTTTGTGTTTTGACACATTAATGTTTTGAGTGCGTATGCTGCTTTACAACAGAGATGACGAGTAATGATGAATAACAACAGTAAAACATTTATATTGTAATTTTAATAGAGTTAAAGTGCTTTACAAAAAAGAGTAATTGACACGATAATACAGACTGAACAAAGACTCACGACTCAAGGACTCAGTTTTAGGGGCTGTGATTAAATGCCTGGTTTTGTTTTGAGATATACAAAACAGAAAGAGAAACAAAAGGGAGATGATCATGAATCTTTACTGATGTAACAGCTGACAGATACACTTTACCATCAGCCGCTCCTCATCATTTCCAGTGCCTCCCGCGCTGGGACTTCCCACAGTTCAGTGTGTTTCCTTGCCACCCTGACCTCGGTAACGTGCACGTTCCCTGCAACCAGCTGTCACGGTCCTCATGCAAAACAACTGTGGGAGGGGAAAAAGGGAGTGACGGACGGGAGACAATAACTGTTGGAGGGCCGACATCCGTTTTTAGACTCATCGACCCGTTTCCAGTGTCATCCAAAAGATTCCAGAGGAGCTGAGAGTTTGTCGGCTGCTGGCGCTGCAGGAAGGGTGGACAACTGTGCTGCAACATGACACCCCATCAAAGAGCCTCTGAAAATAAAGTTTTCATCCTCTTGTAATAAGAGGTGTTTTTATGTAAAGGTTAGCGAGGCTGGGTGCCCCAGGCTTCCTGTAATTGTCCCAGTCATGCTCCCATTTCCATGACAGAGCAGAAATCCAGCAGCACTGAGTCTGTTATGTTGAACATCTGGCACAGGTGAACCAGTGCTTATACTGATACAGACACAGAGCTTCACGTGCAGCCTGTAGAAACAGAAGACAATAATAGCTCAGTTCTCCTTGAACAAATCTCTTAAAACAACTTGTTTTTACATTTGGTGCCAAATCAGAAACTAGTGTGACTCTCTTACAAGCCCTCAAGGACAGCGTTGGGCTCTGTGTTTTCAGAGTTGATTGGTCAGCTGTCTTCTTTGTGTATTAATTAGACAGGTGCTTGTTGTTTGTTGGTTTGTGCTTTTTCTTATCTATATTTTCCATTTTTATAAACATTATTAGTGATATTTTTTCTTCGTTACATCTTATCTACTAATAGGAGAAATATATTTTTCGCTCTCCTGCACAACTGGTGTCAGTTCAGCCTCCTTGCACCAAAACATCTGCAAACGACTCTCATGTTTGACCTAAAAACTCACGTTTGAATGTTTGTTTTTTTTTTAACAGGTTTATATTTGACGTCAAAGATCAAAATAAGCGTACTGAGAAACATCCTGGGATGCAGACAAAGCTTGTCTTAGACCTGTTCGTCTAGGACTCTCATGATCACAGAAAACATTACAGATCAGATCAGGGAGGTCAAAATGGGTGAAGCACCATAAGGTCAAAGGTCAGCTGTCCTGCACAAGTTCAAAACTGCTGTTAAGACTTCACCAATAAGCATGTATCTGCTTACACTGAAGGTTTGGCTCTGGATCTTTCACCTGATCGTAGGAAAACAAGTGAACCGTCTCAGAGTGAGCTGGTTTATATGTAATCCACTTTAGTGAAACTGGATAACAGCACAACCACAAAGGATGTGCATTTTGTAGATGTGGAACCAGAGAGACAGGAGTTACTGAAGGAGAGAAATAGAGGCAAGAGTTGTTTATTATGTGTTCAAAGGGCTGCTTCTGGTTTTATTGGGGGCCAGGGCACAATTTTTTAATGGGACGCCCACGTCCCCTTTTGTCATTTGTCAGTTTTAGTTTGGATTTGTTTTTGTTTTCACTGTAGCGGTTGATAATCTGGCTTGGGTCCAAATATTCACATAAATAATTGATCTTATCAGTTTGCAGAATTGATGAGAAAGAAGAAATAAAAATGTGTAAATCTCTACTCAGATGGCAAATAATATTTAAGTGCAACCAAATACATGGGAAGAAATTGTAGCTGTTGAAAACCAAAAGTACAAGCAGTAAGTCATAATGGACAATAGAATGTAGATTATTATAAATAATGTCTTTGAGTAAACTGAAAGCAGTCAGTCAGATTCTTCAGTTTTTAAATGCATCTTCATTCTTTTTATTCTTTCACATTTGGCCCGTGTATTGCACTGATAATGAAAAACCTAGTGGGAGAAAACCAAATTACATGCAAATTCAAAATGTGCCTGCTTGCAGTTGTAACACTGACTGTGCCTTGAGGCAGTGTCACAATGTCACTGAGCAACTATCACGTTTCACATAAGTAGAAGCCACAGAAGAAGCTGTGAGATTGGATTTCTCTTGGAAAGAAAAAAACAAGGAAAGGAAAGATGTACCTCTTACTCTTAAAGCTTGACCCTGCTACTGATCACATGTGGACACACTTCAGGAGGTTTGTGGGACACTCAACAGAGCTGTTGAAGAACACCAGCTACACATCGAACCATTGAGACTGGAGGCAGCAATATGTTTCATTATTATTATTGTTAATTTTATTATTCGAAGGGGTACAATAGCAGAAACAACAGCAGACTGATTATTCTGTACTTGATGAAGTTAATACAGTTCCTTTTTGATGTCTCATTAACCTCATTAACTTTTAATAAGGTGACACTTGGAATCATTGTGCACAACATTTTGTTCACACAATTAATTGAAATATAATTGAAATTGCAACATGGCCAAGTGCAATATTTAAATTGCAGAAAGTAAAATGCGTCACGACATTGTTGTGCATTGTTGCACCATAAGCGTTGTTGTGCTCCTGTGACACACAACTGTGACACCCTACAAATCATATTCTCCAGACTACAGGAACATGTTTGTTTGGTACAAGACCCAAAGAAATTACATAATTATCATTTTAAATTGTTTTTCAGTGAAAATGAAATTGCAAAACGACCAATCCAACTGAAATTGCAAAATCTGTCAACAGAATCTTTATATGATTTTTTTGCATATCTTGCAGCCCTACATTTTGTTCATTCTAGACACTGTGCCCATCTTTTTCAAAGCTTCTGGTCCAATTAAGTTCCTCTCAGATATCCTCACATTTTTAATATACTTGGTTAGCTTTGTTATGTAGAATACATGGGCAAAAATATGAATAGATATCAGATTAAACTTGATATTGGGGAAATACACCAATCAGGATGAGGAGAAAAATGTGAAATGATAACAAGAGTGATGTAAAACATCCATGATGTTACAAGTACTATTTCTGGCAATTTACTTTACCTAAGCATTTCCATTTTGTATAGTTATGGTACATTATTCGTCTTCACTACATTTCAGATTAGAATATTTCGCTTACACCACTGACTCTTACCGACACAGCACCTTCCAAACAGCGGGGTTATTTTTGGCCATCATCTGATGCACCGAGACTCTGAAGGAGATAACTCCTCATGGGGCATTTCCTCATTTAGTCCTTACAGATTTGTGTGAGTCCACAGCGCACATGACGAACTGTACCGCCGAGCCCGGGGAGTCCACTCTGTTATGAGGATTGAAGAGGAACATGAGATATTTTGCATCCGCGTTGTATTTAGAAAGTCCACAGCTTAATCTGAGCACATGTGGTTTGTGTATCCCAGGTAACCCACTGATCTCAAGGATGAGTGGAAAAGTACAACCGGTCCATGTCAAACTGGACAAATGGCTGAATGGCCGATAGAGGCCTGCTGGTTAATTTCCATAAACATGCTAAAAAAGCTGCCTGGTGCCAAAGGAACAATGACAGATCTCTCCATAATAGTGTCTGTGATACGGCATGAAATGACTGAGGAAAAGTATTGTTACATAGAAATATCCATCATGTATCACAGCGAAGAGAAAGCTTCTTTATTATTGCTGCATTGTTACCTTTTTAAAGGCTCAGTGCTGCCACCAACTGTCAATAGATAGAGGTGTTATTAGGCTACTTCTTGGTAGCCTTGTTGCTTGTTTACTTGGTCTATGAGATAACCTGTGTTTCCACTTTTTTCATTCTACAGTGTTGCACGACTCGGCATTGGGCTTTAATTTGAAACTAGCGATACAGGAAGCGGAGAGGGGTCACAACACCAGCCAAGATGAAAGGGAGAGAGAGAAAGAAGATAAAAGAGAGAGGTAACTTTAGCTAACATTAAGTTAAATATATTTAGATGACCTATTGATATTCAGTCTGACTGCTGGTGTACTACTAGTGCGCACCACCCAGGTACAACAAAACCTGTTATAGTTGGACTGGCCATCAAACATACTGGGACAAATCCTGGTGGGCTGCCGTGGTCTGGGACTGGTCTCACTTCACTAAATTATCCTGACAACTATTGGATGGGCTGCCATAAAACATGATTTTAGCATTGTTATTGTGAGCATGTTAGCAAGCTGACGTTAGCATTTAGCTCACAGAGATGGTGGCTGTAAACTCTTAGTCTTAGAATTTGCTGAAAAAAAATCCTCCACATCATAAAAACATGACCTTTCATTGTTTTAGCTACTTTTTGTTGAGATGTCTCCATGTAATCATTTCACAATAGGAAAATCACCATATTTGTATTGGAAGACATCATGATCATTTCACAACATCTCAAGGTAGCCATTTTACAGATTATGTAATCTGGGGCCACACAAAGCATTGACTCTTGTGTCTGGCAGTGTGTGAAAGGCACTTGGGAGGGGACTCTCAGCTGCAGAAACAAACAGCTCCATTGATGACAGAATAAGAGGATCCTCTCTTTCCTCTCCACCTTATCTCAGGATGCATCTCAGGCCTCTCCTAATACCTGCCATCCTGATTAGATGTGGAAAAAGACTCTGTGCCATCCTTCCTCCTATAATTACATAATCTGGATTGATTGTCTTGAGATTGAATTAGATACTTTTTAAATAGATCAATGTTCACGCTAAAACAGTCAAGAAGTCTGAGGCTGAAGATTGTGGTTTGGCCTGTTGTAGAACACGGGTACATCTGTAACCAATTTCCTACATGTAGAGATTATAATGTGACTGTGATCTTTCTGTAGATGCATGTCTACTTCACACTGTCTGACTGAGTTTAGATGTGCTAGCTGCTGAGTTTTAGGGGTGGTGTCTGTCTCTCTTTGTCAAGTTGCTCTGTGTAAAAACAACAAATTGTGGTTTCACAATTGAACTTTTGTGCTGGACTATTTCTTGGCTGGGCAGCAGTGACTACCTGGAGTCTTGTTGTCACTTTGAGGTTCCTAGGCAACTCTTAAAAGTCAACTTAAAAGGTGCAGGAGGGGATATTGTTTTACTTTCCCCCCTGCTTCCGTTCTGTATGCTAAGCTACAGATCCATATTTTGTCTTCCTATCTAGCTTTCGGGAAGAAAGCCAATAAGTGAATTTCCCAAAATGTCCAGCATTTATTGACAGCAGATGGTAAAGATAAAGAAAACATGGGTTGGTGATTTGCAGCAAAGGTTCCCGACTGGAACTGAACCACGCCATTTCATGATAGCCGTCATCACAGCTAGGCCCCCAGAATGTTTAGCATGTTTACAAGGCACAGTTGAGGCTGACATGGCTGAGACCTGTTAAATATTGGGTTGAACCTGATAAAGTAAACTATTGAGATAAGTCAAGCTAAACCTGAGGTGCCCTAAAATGGTCACCATATAATCTTTTTCATTTAGGAAACAACATGGCCTTTACTCTGATGGTTTCATACCTCTAAACTGACACATCAATCATACAAATTAAAATTGGCCTGATGTTCTGCTCACTGATGACTTTTTAGCAGGTTAGAGGAACAACAGCTAGGATTATAATTAGATACCTAGCTGTATGTATGTTATTGAAAAACAGACAGAAAATAGAGTGAAAAACATTAACTGCTCCTGGCCACAGCAGCTTCATTATCCACTGGAAATGATGTAGAAGGGAAGGATACATTACTCACTACTTAGGGCAAAACAAAACAAAGCAACCCCCCTACCCCAACAACAAATCAGCTAATATAGACACAACATTTTGCTGAATGAATGAGTGATGTGAAATGGCATTTCAGTCTGATTGTCAGGCTTGCTGATTACAGCCTGATGGCAGCAGCAGACTTTTTTATTTATTGTACAGTAAAAACTTGGTGGGAAAAGCAAATGTCATAAAGTCACATCATCCATGAAAACAGTGAATATGTTTCAACCTAATGAGCCTCCACTTACATACACTTCACACCAGGGTGTTTACTATAGCTCATACCTCTGGGACATGGATAAGACCTCCTACTTTAAAAGCCCCAGTGCCTTAACAGGATTCCCTGATTTCTTATGCAGTGACTTCAGGGACCATAACGTACGTCCTGGGATTTGGCATTTAATCAAGAATCCTAACTGATCCAAAACAAGATGCCTTGGAATATAATCCTGCAGTTCAGCTCATGACAAGACTGTATGAAACAAGTGGAAATCACAACCACAATGAGCCAGAAAAGCACAGTAACAGATGAGGCAATGCCACTTCTAGTTTAACACCATATTTTCAATGAAGGCATATATAACGGTGCATCAATCGCTCTGGAAAAAAATATAGCACAGCAGAGATAATGTGGTCAAAATCTAACCATCAGTAAATGACCTTAACATCGCTTTCAAGAATGTCTAAGATGTGTTTACCTGAGTCTGCACACCTCCGGTTGCTATGGAGAGGTGAGAGCTGCGAAACGACGAGTCTCTGACTAAGGACCTAGGCAGTGGCAACAGCAGAGGCATCAGGCCAGGTGACGGTGGCAAACACAGACACACACACACACACACACACACACACACAGAGCACCATTAGCATCCATAAAAAGCCAGGGCTTGTCAGCATTAATCACCCCCGGCCTGTTATTGTGAGCTCTTTAGCGGAGGTGTACATTGACATCCAACAACAGGTTTTTCCCCATCATCATGTGTGCACAGACCATGTGATCCGGGAGACAGCAGGGTACCTGAAATTTGTCCTGTCCCATTGTCACAAGGTGTGAAAAAAAGTTTTTACTGCCCCGGTGTTTAATTTGATTCTTTTTAACAAACACCAGGTGGTGGGAACTTGTGTTCAAATTCAGAGCAGCAGGTTATTTTTTATTCCTGTTACACTGTACACGTGCCACATAAAGTGTTCATCACTTTGAAATAACATCCTGCCCTCTGCTTTTATAATAGGTGCAATTTTCCCCAAAATAATTTGATTATACAGCAACTAGAATTGTGTGAAACCAATTCAGTGAATCTGATTATACATGACAGTCAGTCAGGTGTATGTCCCGGGTATGCTTGAAATAAATGTGTTGGTACTATGTGTTGTCTGAACATGTAGCCACGTTCGAAGGAGGCCCTTAAAGCTGACGCTTTATAATTGACACAAAGAGCCCTGGTGTAGATTGCAAGTTTTGATTTACAGTGGCAAGAAAAAGTGTGTGAACCTTTCAGCATAACTTGCATTTATGTGTAAATTTGTTACTAAATATGATCAGATCTTCATATAAGTTACAATAATGAAAAACCACAATCTATTACATGAAGCAGGGTGGAGGGAGCATCATGATTTGGGGCTTTGCTGACTCTGGATCTGGACAGCTCCACGTCATCAAGGTTTATTAAGGTCTCTTCCATGATAATGTCAGGGTGACTGTCCACCTGCTGAAGCAGGTGAAGGTGAAGCTGGTGACTCTAAACTTCAAAGTAAATCTACTACAAAATGACTTCAAGCAAAGAAAATCCACCTGTCCACTTGAGTCAGAGCCCAGACCTTAATCCAGTAGAGATGCTGTGGAATGAGATGAAGAGAGCTGTTCACACCAGACATCCTAAATTGAAGCAGTTCTATAAGAAGAATGATGCTGAATTCCTCCTGGACATTGTGCAGGTCTGATCAGCAGCTACTGGAAGTTATTAAATCCAAGGGTTCACCAACCTTTTCCATCGATCTCGGTGAGCAGAAGTTTGGCAGTGTACTCAGAAGTGTATTCACTCTCTTAGATATTACCGAGGTCAATGGTGTAACCTCGGAGCCTATGCACGTTACCATCGTAGGTACAGTGTAGCCTCTTAATGCAGAGATTTAAATCCAAGACACAATGATTGTTCAAATGGGGGTAACAGTGAACTGTGTCCCAGTTACTACTGTATTTTGGACACGGTATAGTAAAATGGCTGTTATGGCCTGTAGGGTGATTTTTCTTAAACAGTAACTCAGTAAATGGAGGCTCTTTGTTGGTTGCCTTGGTGCTGTCTGGACTATATTAAGCGTCTGACTTAAGAGAGTGTGTGACCCTTCAGCTCAAGACCAGCTCTCCACTCCACTGCTGCACACTTTGGCTAATTGATAAGACTATTGAAGATACTGTGCCCCAGAACAGCACAGACAGTTACCTAGTGTCATATGTAGTTTTCTGATTTGAAAAGACGTGTCACATGAGGACAGCGGAGTTCATATGTACAACTTGTACAACTACACTGAAAATGTGTTTTTGTAAATTAGTTTTTTAGTAGAGTGAAGTGAGTGCGTAAGGCCATGATGACGTCTTGAAATGTTCTGTTTTGTTGGACAAATGGCCCAAAACCTAAAAATAGTCAATTGTAAAGACATAAAACAGAGAAAAGCAGCAAATTCTCACATTTAAGAGGCTGGAATTAATGAAGATTTGTCTTAAATTATTAACCATTTACCAAAACTAATCATTTCAGCTTTTTGACTGAAGAGGTTTTTAAAAGGCAAAAATCTAATTATTTCATGCTGCAATTGTCCTATAATTCTACAATGGTCAAATTAGGAAAGCATGTACACTAGTATTTGGTGTACCTGGCAAAAACTGAAATCGAATAAATCCCAGAAACTCATAAAATGTAAGCCCTATGGCAGAAATAATGAAGAGATCTTTTGATCTACAAAGTTTATCAGTGGAAATCCATTGGTTTTCAGGCATAATTGCGATGACATAATCTGGTTTGGCTCTAGGCCAGTACTGGCACAGCGGTGCAGCCAACTCCACCAAGTCCGTCAGGAATAAAAGTTTACACAGCCCTTTTCTTCACACGGCTTTTGACTTTAATATATTGTCTCCTCTCCAGGACTTTGTTTTATGTTGAACAAACCACATCCTTTTCCTAACTCTCCAGATTGTGAATAAGAATCACACTGGATATTTGCCCCTTGTGGGGGCTAAATCTTAGGTAAGGTACGCAGTGTTCACCAAGCATTGGACCAAACTGCAGCCTTTGGACAGGTTTGCATAAACCAATTACAGGTTGCTTATATCACAAAGCACCTGGGTATTTTTGGCAGATGAATTTTTTTATTCTGTTCCCTTTTAACTCGTACTTGTACGCTACCTGTTCCTTCTTGATCCAGCTCTCTCAGGGGAGTGTGGATCCAGTGCTGACGTGGTTGGTTGTTAGCGTCGTCTCACTCCAGGCTGTGTGCCCATAGCAACAACTGGGCACTGTGGGGGGTGGGCGGGTTGGGTGTTGCATCTCTGGTGTATGCAGAGATAAAAAAAAAAAAGCACAGTGTCCTCCTGTGCAGACACAGTGCAGGATGTGCTGCCGGGATCCCAAGCTTTTTGGTTACAAAAACCACATTTTCTCTCTTACCTACTGAGGGAGATGGTTTCAGTTTCATGTGCCAACATTGAGATGCCCACCTCTGAAACTTCACTCCAGCACAATGATCTTTTCATAACACTGAACACCTAAGTTTGCAAAACTCAATAGCATCATTTCAAAAATCTCAAAATTCAGTCACACATTCTTCCAAGAGTTTGTGCTCCAAGTGTGGTGACATAGTTGCTAGTTACCAGTCAAGCTGACATGCTACTATGGCTGGTGGTTACTGCCAACATGTTAATTAACCAGTAACATGCTTGTAGTGGGCTTGCTACCTGTTAGTATACTAGGTAGCATGGTTGCTAGCCGTACCAAATAAGTTAGGGGAACGTATTTCTCCCTTGGATAGTGGTGCAAAATTGTGTGTCAAGGTTTAACGAAGTGGAACTCTTCATGAAAGCTCCATTCAGATTTAAGCATACTGCAGCACAGATGTTGACCGCAGATGCACACCTGTTTCTATATATACTGCCGTCAGCTACAATATACCCTAGAAAACATGATGGTGACCTCCTGATGGTAAGAAGAGGAACTCCTTTGTTTGTTGTATTTGGCTAAACATCTTAATGAGATTAGGACCAAGGATGGTGAATACAGTACATACATACATACAGTTCATGAAACAGATGTCCATTTTGCCTTCCTAGCCCATGCACAGTCAGTGCACTTGTAATGGTCACAATTTTTGGGCTGCATGCATCCTTCGGATCTGTGTGGACCCTTGTGGCCACATGGAAACCATGACCAATTGGCCTTTACTTCGCCCATGCAGGGAAATTCAATAATTACAGCATTTTCTTTGAAATGGACTAATTTTCTGTCGGACCAGCCCTCTAGTAACTAGAACACTGTTTCTAGAAAGACGTGTTAATGTTCTAGCAACACAGTGAAATTCGCTTCCATGTTTTGTGGCAGCAGCAGAATAACTAAAAACTCAGCACATCATACAGGAAGCTTGCAAACTGCACAGGCTAAGTATGAAGGTGTTGTTTTGTAATTTAGGTGAACTGACCCTTTAAAGCTCTATTTCACCTCTTTGACTGGACAGTTCGTCCTGACTGTCATGCTTTGAGGTCAGGCAGAAGTTGGAGTAATGTATCCAGGATGCGGCTGCTCTCAGAAAAGGTGAGAGAAGTGAAGTGCTTGCCAGACTTCTGCCAGTGTAAGGCTCACTCTTTAAAACAATCCCATCCTGTCCACAGCTGTTGTTTTCTCTCCTCTCTGCCCCAGTCCCCCGATTAACCACACTGACCAGTGAATAACCCCCCTCCCCTCCCTGTTCACTCCTCCCTCACTCTGAATAGTTAATCCCTCTCTCTGTTTGTCTGTAGATATCTGGCACACACAGCAATGCAGCCTTATCCCGAGCTTCTGTGGTGTCCATTTAATCATTGACAATGTCTTTGTGTATCTTGCATCCTGGGCGATAAAATCACCATGCTAACAAAGCCACGAGCCCTCCTGACAAAATGAAAATGAATGGCACTGTACATGGAGCTCTGGAGTTACCATTTTCAATGCTAACTGTTGACTTTGTGTGGCCACTGCAGGGGCAAATGTACTCCAAACACGTCATGCATGATGTGTTGTTACAGTAAAGCTTGTTTTTAATTAATCTCGCAGGGCCTGCTCGTTTCCACATCTTGACCTGCTCTGCTAGGGCTGCAGCTAATGATTATTTCCATTATCGATCAGTAATTTTTTTGCTCAATTTTTTAAACTATAAAATGTAAAGTACAAGAACAAGTACATGTACAAGTTCTCAGAGCCCAAGATGACGTCTGACCAACAGTAAAAAACCCAATTTAATTAACAGTGATGTAAAACAGAGACAAGCAGCAAATCTAAATTTTTATGAAACTAGAAACTGAATTTTCTGTCTTTTTTGTTCTTTAAATCACATTAAAAACAGTTTAACCAACAGATTAACCAAACAGTTCTGCACAGTTCAGTCTCTTGTTGCACCTCTTTCCGTTTTGGATAGTGACCTTAAAGCTGCAACAGTAATTTAATAAGGTTGTTTATGCTTTGAAAAGAAAAAGAGAGAGGCTTCATTTACTGTGACTGAATGAACATACTGTTGGATAATCTGGCTACATTATGGTCACAACAAAACCTTTAAGTACATCCAGTATCTGTAAGAATTGAGCAGTTTGTACTGCAGTCTAAAATACTACAAAAGTCAGGATGGAATTGGGCCTTTGAGAGAGTGAACTGTTTTGACAACAAAAAACTTAATTTATATTGCAACATGTTTAATACATTATCTTTTTATATGATAAGTGTCGCTCCAATGAAGTAACCCTGCAGTATCATCTGTCCCTGTAAAATCAAAGAAGACGCTTACAGGCTCTCTGTGAGATATACAACAGTCTTTCAAGCACAAAGCTGACAGCAACAGAAACCCCCTGAAAAGCTCTGGGATGAAGAAACCCTGGAACACATACCATTTATGTTCCCGTAATAGCACTTTAAATTATAGACCACAACAAGGGAAGTGCACCAAACTGACCTTTCTCTTTAAGGGCTAAACCCATAAGAACTAGGTGAGCTGACCTTACAATTGTGCAGTGACATCATAACCCAGTTCTCGAAAAACATATTTTTAGCTCACCAGAGGATTGAAGTAAGTCACTGATGTTAACTAGACACCAAGAAACACATGTTCATGTGAAAAGTCCTTCCAGTATAGATAGATCCTCCAGTCAAAGTCAAACCACTCACCCTGCACTAGACCGCCCAGAAGAGTCACAGTCACACATCAGCTGGTTGAAGCTGGAGCAAAGAGCAAACACTAGATTCTTTGAGGATATAACAGTAATCCTTCTTATTACTGAAACCAGAATCACTAACACCTCGAGGTGCAGAGGGAGCTGGTGTTAAAGCGTGAGTCACCATAAGACAAACAATATGGCAGCTCATGGCCGTGCCTTCCTGGCACGCTGGAGGGCATGTGACGGCCTGACACGACTCCCGAGCCTCGTGGAAACTCTGATGGGTCAACGCTCATCGCTCCTATTCAGATATGTCAGACGTAAACAGAGTCACGTTGTGGAGTTCCTGCTTTGAACAACATTCGTGCCATGTGTGACTGTAACACTCACTGCACACACCACAAAACAAAACATCTCTATTGATTGAAACTTGATTGATTTCTCAATAACTATATTACTTTACTAAATTTAGTATTACTTTACTTTTGTTACTCAGCTGACAGCGAGATTAAAGGTGCCTCTAAAATACTTTAAATCCACCAAGGAAACTTTACACTTTAACATCAGGCAGCTGCAGAGTTTGGAGAGATTTATTGACCATCCAGCAGCTAGCTTAGACTCAGTGACTGACTGAAGTCCTGACCTCAGAAACTCCATTACACACCCTCTCTACGTGTACTTATATTCGTGTACCTATATTTGTAAAACAAGACTTTAGAAGTACCTTGAATCTTATTTTCTTTTGTTAAATCCAACGGCCTACCCACTGTCCACAAACTGATATCAACCCTCCATCAGACTCCCAGTAAGACAGTGAAAAAGCCGCTCCAACATAATGTTAAAGTAATGGAGCGTTACTTGGATTACTAACTGTAATGTAATTATTGAATTTCAACTTGTAATCCCTTACACTAGTTACGAAAAAGGTAATGCATGACTGCCCAACAGTGGCGATCAGTGGGTTTTCAGGTTTAACACCCATCCCAGCAAGGAACCAGATCAGCAGCTATACAGCCTATTGATTGCAGGAAGACTGTTGGTTTTTATGTTTGTTGATCTGGTCATGGATTCTATCAAAGATGATGGTACTCGCCAAGTGAACTGCTGATCTTGGAGCAGACTTTGCTAAAAATAGGTTCCAGTGGGGAAAACAAACATGAGCGACCAAACAATCAGAGATGCTGTAAAGAAGCCAACTGTTTAAACAGATTAGCTACCACTTAATTTGGGATGAAACCCGAAGTGGCTGCACCCACATCAACTATGTGAGAGTACAGTAGGTCAAGTTGAAGCAGAGGGTTGGTGTGTAAACTGCAATGGATGTTTGCAATGGTCTGATCGGCTGATCTCCTCTGACGGCAGAAAGTCAGGAATCAAGACCCAGCTGTGCTGCCAGTGCTGCTATTGTGTTTGACGTCACCAGTCAAACTATGATCAACAGCTACGTTCCAGCGGGGGCCACAAGCAGTTCAGTGACGAGCTGTGTCTGTGCCAAGGCCTCTTCTAACTCCACACCTCAGTAACTCTCCAGCCATCAAACATTACACAATATGATTTATCTGCCCAGCAGCTGCCACACAGGATATAGACTCTGAGTCCAAATTTAGGACGATCAGAGACAATAAAGAGCCTTTACGTGCAAGCCCTCCCAGCACATTGGCTGATGACCTGAGATATAGTTCATCTATGAATCTATCATCCTTGTAAATGTACTTCAAACAAACAAATATACAGATTTAAGAGTTGTGACTTCTGGAAATGATCGTACAGAACTCATAGATCATCAATCCTTGTTGCTACTTTTATCGCAATTTATGGCTACGGTTATTTTTTCCAGCTTATATTAGGTCAAAAAGCCTAAAGTTTCTAGTTTATTTTCCACTTAAAACAAAGAAAATCCTTAGGAACCAGGAAATATTAGACATATTTGCTTAGATAAAGACTACTAATAATAAAGACTTCATAAGAAATCAAGCATTAACAAAATAGTTCCCTATTCACTTTCTACAGATGAGATGGGATGGTTTTAAATCAGGAGCAACCCACTGTACCTTTTAGAATAGTTTTGAATGTTAGAGATACATGTTCAGATACTTTTACATTGCAGCCAAACAAACAGTTGTTTAATGAAGAAGTCGGTCAATAATGTGCTGATCTGGTGTTAAGCTGCACATGCTCTGTGAGTAGTTTCACACAACAGCAGGACGCAGTAAAAGGAGTTGGTTATGTTGCTGAGTTGCCTGCAGCTCTATGGCTGCTGTCTCTTTTTGCATTACTCTCTGCAACATTTAAAATCGATGTGAATAATGTTTTATAGGAGCAGCTTTGATTGCATCTATGAAACATTGCATTTCCTGTGTGTGCATGAAAGCCACTTTATGTTCTGCCAATTGAACACTTTTAAAATGTTAGTTTAGTTTTGCAATGATTATAACTTAAAAGGAATGAAAAGCTACACACACGTTTCTGTAGGTCAAAGGTAATGGCCACTATGCCTCTCTATCTCTCTCTCTCTTTCACCCATCCCTATTTATAACTGTAAATTAGCCAGGACCATATAAGACAGTGGTTCCTTCAGCTGCTAACACTGTGGAGCAGTTGATTTTATTATCACTCAGACTTGAAAATCAGACTAATCACCAACAATGTACAGCAGAATCAGATTTATCCTGTGCCACCCTGCATGTGATCCTGGTGTCACTCAATAACACATATTCATGCTGGGGCCTGCACACAATTAGTGTGGTTTGCTCTCCTGCCCAACAGCAGATGTATGAGGAGAACGTCTGTTCTCTGATTTGATTTGTTGAACGGCCGCTGCTGTTTGTGGTGTCTGTTTCATGCTCTATAAAAAGAACAAGTGAGGCCAGATTGAATTAGCAAAACGATTCGGTCTTGTAATGATGATGGGAACGCTTCCTAATTGGCTGTTTCAACGTGCGTGTGTGTTGAGTTATCAGCGGGATGAGGCAGCAGAGATCTGGTTCGTACTGTTGACCGGTGCTGTGGACTTGTCACCCTCTCTGAAGCATTGTCACCCTGTTGTGGTCGGTTACAAAAGACCAAATGACTCTGCCGTTACGCTGCTACATCACGCTGCCTCTCGCATCACTCACATTCTTTGGCTTTTTTGCCAACCTGACATTCTAGTGGGCGTTTGATAGGCGGATAATAGGAGGATCAGAACTGGAATTTGTTGAACAAACTGGGGTGCTTTGACTCGGAAACCTTTGTGGGTCCACAGGGTCCGTTATGCTGCATTCTTTACCCAGGTGAAACAAACGGATAATGTTTTTTTTAACCATTACACATCTACACATGATAAGCACGACAGGATGTGTTGCATAATCTACTGGAATTTACAAAAGAAAATACTGAATCTTCTGCTGAAACCTTTGTACTCTTTAGCGTTGTTGCAATGGACAAAATTAAAAATGTCTGAAATGTCCCTTTGTCCTAAGACGAGGCTGAACAAAATTTGTTCTGGCTGGAATTTCAAGATTATGTTCAGGCATCCATAATCAAAACAAGTCGGACACCACTCCCCCCAACTGTGTGCTCCTTTCTGACTGACAATATGAAGAACCGCTATAGTTTTCTCGCTTGAGAAGACTACACAATGTCGTATATAAACTCATCCTCGACTAAGTAAAATCGAATATATTAATGTAAGATAGTGGAGAGGTTCCTCCATCAAGATGTGGTCAATGAACCAAGTGCATGCCAAGTTCTGCATGGCCCAAAACCAAGAGCCAAAGCTTCAGTCTCAAGTCAGGTTCAGGTCTACGTGTACGTGTTGAGTTATTATTAAGAGTGTAATGTGGTAACTTTAACAGGGCAAATAGGAGCCAATCAAATGTAGGCTTACGGAGCAAAACGATGCTTATCACCAAAATATGACCTAACCTCTAATACAAGCCTGCCTCAAATAAAAGCTGTTACCTTCTGTAGTTGAAGTGAATAAAAGCCCCGAGATGTCTTTGACCTACAAATCAATAAGTCATCATTCAGTCATTCAGTGGCAGAATCGGTTTAGACTCATACGTCATGTCTCCCTCATGCTTGTTGTCTTATGGGAGTCATCACAAATCACAGTTGAGTGGCAGCTCTGTATCCAAACATGTTCCTTTCCAACATATTCTCCTCATCTGTCAGCGTGTCCAGAGGTTGGTTAATCTCTGCTGCACAAAGCTCAGAGCTAAATATGAGGACGACCCCATCTGTCAAACAGCAAAGCCCTGCCAGGCTCAGGTTGCTGCGAGTTGCTGCACCTATCATGCACCCCCCCCCCCCCCTCCCCCACACACACACACACACACACACACACACACACACACACACACCACCCCCCCCAAGTGTGCCATTAACCTCCCACTGCTACAGGGAAGGTCAAGGTTAGACTGCATGTGCCGGGTCAAATATAGGTCTAATCCTGTCCCAGTTTGCAAAACAGACGCAACCTCCAGGAGAGAGCCCCTGACCAAAATTGTCACCAAACTATGTCTGGCATGCACCAGAGTTATATTTGATAATGACAACTATTTGGTTCATTAGCTGATGATCACAAACAGTCAGTTACTTCTGTGTGAAGTTGATTTATTTTAAGAAAGACCAACCATCCTATTTACTCAATAATCAATTAATTGATGTATGAAGTGATAAAAAAATAGCCCAAGATAAAGTCTTCAGATGTTTTGTTTTGTCCCAGCAACTGTTCAAAATGTAAAGATATAAAGATACAATGATATGAAACAGAAAAGCAGCAAATCCTCATATTTGAGAAGCTGGAACCGGAGAATGTTTGGAGGGTTTGCTTAAAAAATGACTGAGATAATTAATGGATGATGATAATGATATTTAATTTTCATTCAGTTGACTAATAAATAGTTTCACCTCTAGTGAGGATGCATCAACTTTTACTGATTGTTACCTCCACCGAGGAGGTTATGTTTCCTCTCCTGTTTCTATTTGATATAAATACATAGTATGACTTCAACAAACTTTACTAGCAAATGATGTCTCTAGAACTTTTTTATCAGGTTTCAGTTAAATTCAGTTTGAGTTAGGCCAAGGGACAAAAAAAAAAAGTGATTAATTTTTGGTATGTTTTGGTAATTTTTCCTTAAAAATTGAACTTTAATTCTGCCTGGACAAACCTACACTTGTTGCAGGACACTGCTGGACCTCATGTTTGTTACGTAAACTGTTTTTGATTGCTGTCAATTGAAATGTTGCTGTTTAACTAAGCTACAGTAACAAAGTAAGCTAACTTTAGCTTCGTCTGTTCCAGCGACACTGAAAAAAGACTGAAGTTTGCCTCCTGTTTATTTTCTGTGTGACAGCTAAAATCTCTGAGAGCTGTTTGCTTGTCAAGGCATTAAAGCTGACAGAGTGAAATGTGTCACAACACCTACGCCTGTCGTTTTGATGTAAAATCCCACATAGTGGCAATGTCCTGACGCACGTTAACTGTGCTAAAAGGCACCATTTTAATCAAAGTCACTCCTCAGATTGACACATCCCAGTTACTGTGACTGTGTTGATTGCTGATGTGTGCTACCCCATCCTTATTTCCCTATGTGAACATTGGGTATAAAGATGGGGTATTTGTGGTGATTAACTTTTTGTCGCTCGATTAGTGGAGGTGAGGGTTGACCTGACCTGTTTCATCCAATTGAGTTCGCAGGCCACATATTGCAACATATTGGACTTTTGCTTCCATATTCACCTGCTGTAGATTTACTGTAAACTCTGTGTAAACCATTGTCGTACCTGTTTTGTTTTCCTCTCTGTAAGTGCCAAGTGTGAAATACTCTGTGGTATCTGCTTGTATGCCGAGTAGCTGCCAGTGAGCAGATGCAGGAAATGGAGACATCTCTTTTGGGGATATGATTCATCTGGTCAGCAGCACAGTGAGATCTAATTCTCCCTTCGACGAGGACAGCACATGAGGAATAAAAGTTTCAGCATGGCTGAATTATTCAGGATGTGACATAACAGCAACATGTTGTTAACTAACCGTCTGTTTCACCTGTTTTGTTGCTGAAGTTGTTTTCATCAGTCTGTAAGGTTTATAGTTGTCAGGGAAGAAATCAGGACACAGCCTCTGAAGTGTTTGTTAGTGGTCAAATATAACTTGAAACTATACTTTTCATCATAAGGAATCTATTTACAGTACTCTGAGCTTCCTTTGACATTGGCTGTGACCTGTTTGTTGACAACAAAAATCAGCAACGTAACAAAGCCCCAATCTGTCAACCCCACATGTCTGGATTTTGCCAAATAATGCCACCAATGCGAGCAGACCTCTGCAGTATGCCAGTTACCCCGGACTCAGGCAGCAGGATCTGAAAAAGACTGAGTGATTTGCTTCTAAAAATGTCAACGACGAGAAGAAAATTTCAATGAATGTAAGAGAGGTTACGGTTCAGGAGAAAACGATTATGTGCCGTCTGATGACAGGGGTTTTGTCCCTGACCGTGACAGTGTTTTGGCGTCGCATCAAAGACGGGTCAACTGCAGCTGGCCTGGCTTCAAAGTAAAGCTCCGGTGAGAGGCAGCGAAGCGTATTTGATGTCCACTGGATGGTCAGGTCCTCGGAAAATTCCACCGTCTCTGCTGGCCTGCATGGCTGGGATCCACCAAAACCTACTACAGCATTATTATTATTATCATTATTATTATTAATATTCAGATAAGTTTTCCTGGATCAGGCAATTACTGCTGATCCTGCATCAGATATTTGCTGCATTTGTCCACAGCTATTTCAATAGCAAAATGCAACAAATGTTAAAAATGTTGAAATATTATCATCTGAATGCACCAAAATACTAGTGCTGAAATCAACTGTCGATTAATTGATCAGGTAATAGAAAGAAATTTTTTCAACAGTTTGGGCAGTTTCTGCATTGAGAGCTTTTCCCCAGATTCTATCAAAATCTGTAATGTAGCTGTAGCATCTCTGTAGCTGCTTTAGCCCTGACATGTAGTTAAAATATGGCAGTGGATTTATTCACCACCATATTTATACACCACAAGGTTACCTGGATGACCTGGATTTGGATTTGTTTTGAAGAGGCAAGGTGTAGCCTACAGTATAAATCCACCATAAACTTGCTATCCATGAATTTCTTTAGCCACCTGGAGGCAGCAGAAACAAGTCATGAACACAACTTGTTATGGTGAACTTGCTAGAAAACAATTGCTCATTTACACATCTAGCAGACACAGAGCAACATGTTCATTTATTTTTGAGTCGTGTCTGTGTCACCTGATGACTCTCAGTCCAGGGTTCCCTCTCTTTTAGCTCTGTGTTTGGTCTCCACCAGCTCCTGAGGGAAATCTCTGACTCTTTAGCTGCTAAATGCTCCACTATGTTCACCAGCTGCTCTCCGACTGTGTCTGTCTTCTGTTTGTTGCTGAGCAGGTAGAGGACAGTGGCTTTTTACAGATGTTTCTCTGAAAACAGCTGCCTGCTGGTGGTGGAAATGACACTAGTAAAGTTGTAGACAGATAAACACAGAGCTGAAACTCACTGTAAAGCCGAGGGGAGCTGCAGATTTTGGTGAGCGGCTGCTTTCACATTGTTTTCACATTATCATTATAAAAATGTTGATTATAGCCTATTCAAGTTCGTCTCCAGCTGATTTTCCTAACATGGCAGTATCTGTATGCACTGGTCTGCACTCCTTGGCTTTCTGTGTTGTGGGAATACACCTGATGGTATCTGTGTTCCCGTTATTATAGTTCCTCAGCTCTCACTCATATTGTTGTGGAAAGTATTGCGAACGCAGGAGGAAAGTGATTTTTCAAGTTGACGTTGTGAAGCAGGCACTGAAAATGTTGTCATGAGTACGATACTGCAACGGCAGGTCAGACTTTCCATTTGGTTGAGATGGGTAATCAGTCTTTGTAAACTGGCGATGCCCAGGCAGCTTAATCAGTGTGACACTGTATCCATCACCGCAGAGGAGAACCTGAGCGGTTTCCAGTCGTCCACCTTCTGTGATGATGGTTTTGTCTGGCTAAGCAGGGGTCCGTGTGAAGCAGGAAGACTTTGCTCCAGCTAAAGACAAAACACAGTGAGGATCACAGGTCTGGACAAGAGCTGAGTCTGTTTGAACGTCAGGTTCCCAGAAGCTTCGATAAAAGCCAGAGGTTCCGGTTATAGTTCAGGAGCACAGATTGTGTTTGTGTTGCAGGTCCAAGCTTTTTACTCCGACATTGTTGTTTCCAGATTGCATTTGTAGCTCTGAGAGTCGGAGCTGGGCTCAGTCAGCTGTGGAGCATGATGTATAAAACACAAATAAATAGTGATAAAAAGTAAACAGTTTGGATACTTGATATCTCAGGGGTTTACACAGAAATAATGGAAGTTGGCCTAACATTTACCTTTGGATGTTTACTTCGCTGATACACAATGTTATTGTTTTCATAAACAGGGAGTGAGCGGAGCTGCACAATAGAAACATAGAGGTTCACCTACAGCAGTAAGAGCTGCACCACTGTTTCACTGCACAGCGCTTAACAATGTGCCACTATTCTTCCTTTCGGACAGGAAGTAACCTCAATGTGCCTTTCCTGGTCACAACTTTAAATTAATAATTCAATAAATAAATGTAATATTAAATGGTGTGACCGGAAAGGCACTCCTTACTTTCCCACCAGTGTTGCCTCTGGGGGACAAACTGGTGCCACCTTCTGCGCTTTTGTTTACAAGAAAATAAATAAATAACTAAAGCAAATTTTCTCCTGTCACTTTATTGTATTAGTATTTTTCCAGATGCTTGACTTATATATCTTCTGCTCAGTCCTGTTCTGTATTTGTCTGTTGTGGTTCAGAGCATAAAATGTGATTTTAAATTATGTCTCACAGAGGAAATATGAAACATGGATACTGATTATAATAAGCAACTGAAACAACTCTGACTCATTCTCTGTCTTCCCCTTTAAAGATGATCGAGATGAATCAGATTCTGTAGCTGCTTTATGTCAGACGAATGAAACACACACACACACACACACACACACACACACACACACACACACACACACACACACACACACACACACACACACACACACACACAGAAGCATCACGTTCAAAGCTCGAGTTCTGACTCCACAAGTTGACATTAGTGTCAGTCTTCCTTAATGGTAAACCAAGGAATTTTCCATTGAGTTGGGTTGACGTCCAGATATTTTTTTTTTTTTTTTTTTTTTTTTTTTTGTCTGTGCAGTTGAAGAGAAGGAGAAGAGGCAGAGCTGAGGAAGAGAAGGAAAACTAGCACCAGCATGAGGAAAAAAAGAGTTTCCTCTTTCTCTGCTTTCAAAGAACTGATAGTTGAACACAAACAACAATGAAATCCTGATGTTTAGCATGAGTTTTGTACACATTTATTGATCACTATTGCATATTTGATATTAACATATGTCATAGAGGTAACTGTAGAGGATGGTTTGGAGCAGCGGTTCTTAACCTTCACAGTTTGTGACCCTTTAAAAAGAAGCTTTAGCTACTTGCAAACTCATCACATGTTGCATTTGTTTGAGTTGAGAGTTGTTGAACCAAAAACTGGTTTTACTTTCTCTGAATTTGAGTAATTTTAGACCTGAGAGGCAAAACTTTCCAGGGAAAAAAAAAAGAGGATCAATCGGAGAAAGAGTCAGACAAAATATTCACCTCCATGTAGTAGAAATGGGTTGTTTAATGTTGATTTAAGCCCAGACAGCTCTGTGAGGGATTGTCTGATTTCTATTGCAGTTCTGAGGTTGTTGATGTTTTTCTTTGTCTCCTTTGATGTAGCTTGAAAAGTTTTGCTTATGTCGACCTAAAAAGCCTATTTAGACCTTGTGTGTGATTTTAGGGTACCAACAATTTTCTTATTCTAATGTTCAGTCTCTTTAAAGCTGCATTATTTTTGTCACATGGTGGCAGAAGAACTCCAAAGCGAGGTCACAAACCTGCAGCTCTGACATAATATTGCCATATAAAGTTGTCATGGCTAACATCTACGCAAACATCTAGCAGACACAGAGCAACATGATCACATAATTTGAGTCATGTTTGTGTCCACCTGATGACTCTCTGGGTTCCCTCTCTTTTTAGCTCTGTGTTTGGTCTCCACCAGCTACTTAGGGAAATCTTTGACTCTTTGGCTGCTAAATTCTCCACTATGTTCACCGGCTGCTCTCTGACTGTGTCTGTCTGCTGTTTGCTGCTGAGCAGGAAGTGGACAAGGGGTTTATAACGCCTAGTTCTGCTGAAAACAGCTGCCTGCTCCCACTGGAAAAGCTGATGTTAGTGCTAAGAATGAACCAAAACAGTAAATATGCAGTAAAACGGAAACCATGAGCTGAAAGAGCCTAAAAAGCTCAGAGTTGGTGGGTTTGTGACTATGAGCGACACTTTACATGCTCAATTGTTTAGTGTTATAATATGAAATACATTGATTAGTGCAGGGTTTGACCAGTTGAGTGCCAGAACGTGTAAATAATCAGTTTTCTGCAAAGAGCTGTGTTCCCAGTGTACATGAGCCTCTTCATCATGTTTAGTTTATTGTGTGACAGTAAAGCTGGTAGTAAGGTTATTTTTTTCTTGTTGGTTGTCAGATCCATTTCAAATCCTACTTGTGGACATGTGACTCAATTTCACTTCTGGGTTTAAAGCTGAGAAATGATGAAGACCAGACATCAGAGAGAGAGCCGTGCAGAAAGCACTACAGGATGAGGGGTGGATGAGCACGATGTATGTCAAGAGGATGAGGGGAAAAAAAGATGTTAATCCCTCCTGTGCCAGTGAAGGACGCAGGCCGAGGAGGCTGGTTAGTGTCACAGCTCACTGCTGCTGGAGATGTTCAGGCCTCAACACGCGTCAACACGGCTCCAGCAGCACCCTGCTGCTGGTCTTCTGTCAGTACGCAGAGGTGGGAGGCAACTAAGTGCACTACTCAAATACAAGTATAGTTTGAGGTAGTGGTACTTAGAGAAATGTTTAAACTTAAGACTGAGACACTGCACTTTATACTCCATTTATTAGATGTCTGGAGTTACTTTACACACCTGATTACTTTACATTTGGCAACTTGTAGAAGGTGTTTTGCCTTTAAAATACCTTTGAGAAGGTATTTAAAAGACTGCGGTTTTCTGTCCTGTCCTTAATTTCCTTCATTCTTTCCCAAAATGTCTGCTATACAATTACAAGAAAGGAAGCTGAAGTCTTGCTCAAAATGACTTACAATACTTGTGAGTACATTTGCTGCTAATTCTTGTAAAGCAAACATGTAACAGTATTTTTTATGTTGTTGCTTTTCTGTTATTACTCAGTTAAAGGATTGGTATAATCCTTGATATAATAGTGTTGGAAAAAGTAAGTCAAAGTAGAAATACCACATCATAAAAATACTCTGTTACATATAAAAGTTCTGCATTGTTAATTTTAGTCACTTAGAGGAACAGAAGTATTGGTAAGTATTTGGTGATTACATCTTTTGTATGTAAATTCTTGATATTTGAAGTAACTAGAGCTGCCAAATAAATGTAGTGGAGTGAAAAGTGCAGTATATCCCTTGGAATAGTATAAAGAAGCATAAAAATGGAAATAGGCCAGTAAAGTATCTCAAGACTGTTGAGTAATTGAATGAATTTTCCATGTAACCGTGTTAAAATAAAAGTAAAAGTATTCTTTGGTTTTCTTCACTAATCCTAAAGCTAAACTTAAGTCTCATCTGACCCTCATCTCCCTGAGGATTCACATTAAACTGTTTTTGTAGAGTTTGATATAAATAAAATTAACTTCACTTGACTTGATCCTGTTATTCTGAAACTTCTGAAAATATTTAGACGAGAAAAGATTTTAATCTGCTTCTTTATGACCAGTGACACAGCATGACTGATTGTCCACTTGACATTTTATTGAAAAAGAACAATATAATATCATGTACAACAATAATAATAATAATATTAATACAAAAATCTGTACATTCCATGGTTTTGCAGTACATTTGGAAGACTGATACAAAATAACTGCAACAGGGAGGGAGGTATTTACACATGTAGGATGTATGGAGCCTAGTGGCTGCTGTCGCTATGTATAAAAAAAAAAAAAAAAAAAGACGCAGGATATAACTTTGTATTGATGCAAACTCTTGTGCAGTACGCCTTCATATGCAGGGGTTACAGTACATTTGGCTTTGAACTATGCTTTTACATTCTCAAGTAAAACAAAACAACAGAGAATGAAAACTCAAGTAGTGATGATGATGATGATGATGATGAAGTCAGCCGATCTGTAGTCTGCATACAGCAAAAAGGGAAAGTGGCTATGAGAATGTTGTACTTTGATTTTTTTTTTTTTTTTTTTTGCAAGAAAACATGACTTTTTTTTTTTCTCCAGTCATAACACTGTATCCGCTTCAGACATTAGAGAGGAGATGTAGATTTCTTTGCAAAGAAGTTATTCTACCACAAACCAAATCATATTTTAAAACTTTTAAAGCCGGCTGCGCTTTAAAAAAAAAAAAAAAAAAAAAAAAAAAAAAATCAACTTTTTGGTTCAAGCTGACACCGAAAACCTTCCAAACATCAGTAGAGCACTATCCAAATTAATGTTTTGATGCAGCAAACACCAGAGATGTCATGAGTCTTTGACACTTTGGTTGATTTATACATCGTCACTTTCCCCATTTTTGACTTTTCAGATTAAGGCTTGATGAAGTGGCTCAAGATAAGGATGATCAACATTAACAAAAAATGATAAACTGTACACACGTTCTTGAAAAACAAACCTCATTAAAACTCCCTAAACGTTCTACTTCTCTGTACCAAATCTAATCAGGTGTTGTTTTTAAGAAACACATAACTATGATAATAATACTCTTTGGTATTTTTATCAACCATGAAAAAAAAAAAAAAAAAAAAAAAAAAAAAAAAAAAAAGAAAAGAAGCAACATCATAGCAGCACTTTTAAGAACATTCAGATTCTCATATTACCCCGGTCTCGGTTCAAATTAATGATTTCTGTCAGTTTGATGCTGTTAATACTACCCTGCTCTTTCTCTTGACGTGAGCAGGCATGTTTCTATCTGTCTGACCAGCAACGAACAGTTTCTCAGATCAACAACTGCAAAGGATCAAGCAGAAGATCAGAAATTCAGTGCTGTAAAGTTCAACCTTTCTTGCAGACAGAAGGTTTTTGGTGCAATTTATTTAGACTTGTTGGATGCCTGCTATGAGACCAGCTCATGAACAAATACTCTACCTGTACCTTCTTTGTTCCAGACATCTACTTTTCGTGTACTCTTTGGTTCTAGTGTGTCAAAATGAAAGCATCTTCAAGGGCTTTTTGTTTAACTTCCACTAACTTCTAGCAGCACTAGAGAACATAATCTATAAAAATATAAAAATCCACCTTTCTAAAAGCACAATGTTCTTGCTGGACAGAGAAACGGAGACATGCCTGCATTTTTTTCAAGTCATCTCAACTTCCGTCCTCTCTGTCCTCTTGCAGTCACCAGAAACTGAGCACACATTCATGGGGACTTCATGGAGAATTCATCCTGCAATATGCACATGGTTTGTAGTGCTGTGTTTTGTCATACTGTATGTAGTCAATGTTCAGACTCTTACATACAAAGTCCTAAACCTTGCCGCTTCCCACAGCAGTACCGTTCGGCTTCTCCTCTACCCAAGGCCCAGCTCGGCTCGTTGTGCCTTTTGGAGCAGAGAGGTGATTTAAAAAAATCTCTCAAGTGAGGTTTGAGGTCTGACCAGTCATATTTCTGATTCTCGTCTCAGAGGCCGAGGCTCTAGCGGCACCGTGGCTTGGCTGTGTTCAGTCTCTGAGATGTTGTCTGTCTGGGTGCCGTCAGGCCCAACGCTGCCCCCGTTCCCCTCGTCCGTGTCCTCTTTGTTCTCCAGTGCCATCTCGTTTTCGTAGCAGAAGGAGTTGGAGTTTGAGAGAATGTATTTTTTCTCTGCGAGGTCTCTGGCGCTGCACAGAGGGGTGCTTGGCACCTCGTATGTCTTATGGAAGCGGGAGTAGTCCACTTTGTAGTAGTTTTTCTCCTCAAAGAGCACAGGCTCGAATCGGTGGCCCCAGAGGATCTCGCTTGCGACGTAGGAGCTGCGGCACTGTGTGGTCATGGCTGTTGCCTCGACCATTCCCTCAAGGATGACCACGATTTCAAATTCGGAGTTCTCCAGGTCCTGTTTGCTCATATCATAGAAGGGGCTGTCCTCGTCAATCTCGTGGACGATGGTGATTGGGGAGACCAGGAAGATGCGGTCGACTCCGCTGTCAAAGCCCACATCTATGTCCATCTGGTCAAGGGGGATGTACTCTCCCTCCGCTGTCGTCCGGGATTTCAGAAGTTGCGCCCGCACATGCGCCTCTACCAGGTGGCTCTTCCTTAAATTGCCCACACGCCACATCAGGCAGAGCTTGTTGTCCCTCATGGCCACCGTGGCATTATGGCTGAAAACCAAAGTTTCATTCCTCTTCTTGGGCTTTGCCATTTTTGCCATGACAGCACCAATTATGAAAGCATCAATAATGCAGCCCACAATGCTTTGGAAAACCACCATGAAGACAGCAACAGGGCACTCGTCTGTCACGTATCTGTAGCCGTAACCAATAGTTGTTTGAGTCTCAATGGAGAACAGGAAGGCAGCGGTGAAACTGCTCACGTTGGAGACACACTTCTGGGTGTCACTCTCTAAGTCCCCATGGAAGATGGCCACCAGCCAGAAGACGCAGCCGAAGAACAGCCACGACAGGAGAAAGGCTAGGCAGAAGATGATGAACATCCACCTCCAGCGGATGTCCACACATGTAGTGAAGATGTCAGCCAAGTACCGCTGACCTTTCTCGCTCACATTGATGAACTGCACATTGCAGTGACCGTCTTTCTTTACAAATCTGCTCTGCGGCTGGTGCCTCGTGTGCACCTTGCTCTTGCCATTGCCGTAGCCGTTGGGTACTGCCATAGTGGCAAGCTTCATGCCGTCCTCCTCTGATGACACAATGCTGTAGCGGCTGGCTCGCACGCTTCCCATCACCTCAGTCTGGGAGGGTTGTGCTGCTTCTGCTTTGGAAAACAGTCTGAGTTTCTGGAAGAAGCGTTGGAGAAACAGTTTTGAAACACTTTTGGGGGACCAACTCAGAGACGAAATGGTGACAAAATGAGGCGGGCTGAAGGACGCCTCTTCAGCCTCACTGGCCCCTAGATGGAGTGCAACAAGAGGAGGATGAAGTGGTCACTCCTCTTTCTTCATCTGACTGGACCTCATCAAGTTCATCTGCTACAAGAAAACAGAAACAGAGGATGTCCGTTAGAGAAACCAGTTCCAGATAAATCAGATACACTTTATCAAATCACAATCAGGGCTATTAATGACAATATCATCAAAAGAATAAAAGAATGCTTCAACATTTGAGCAGTTACTTGTTCAACATAAGCTATCAGTAACTTGTCAGAGCTGATAACTTCATCCCTGCTGAGGCAGATGTGCGTGCAGCCTGAGAAAAACCATCAAAAACTTTATACCAAGAGTAAGAAAAGCTCGTCTCCCTGTGCCAACAATATTTCATCCAGTTATGACAAACAACAACAGTGATATTTAACCCTGATCTAACATTTCAACTTCCACTGAGAGAGGCCACACAGTAATTGCACTCAGGTCCCGTTATTGGTCATTTACAAAGTTGACTTGTTTTTCTTGGCTGCCCTGCACTGACCTGATCATTTCTTGCTGGATTGTGGGTTACAGCGTTTCTGCGAGATCCCATGGACGGATGGTTTTGCACCAGCAATGGATTATGTTAAAAACTTAAACTGAGAAAGTTCAGATCTGCAGATCCTTTTTCTTACTTTATCAACTTCATCTTTAAAATGATATACTGCAGAAGCTGAAAATGCACCATAAGTTAGATAAACTGAACCAAAGCAACATCCAATCATGCATTATTAATGCACATTTTCAGATGTAATGCCTCTTATTATTAAGAAAGATGGAGGAAAATTTGCATGTGCAACTTAATATTTAAGTAAATTATCAGCATCCACCTTCTAGAATTACTATCATTGCAAATAACACTTTATGGAGCAGTTTCATGCATAAACAACTGCATTTTTTCAACTTTCATCTGTGCAGAACAGATGCAGGTTATATCCTCTTCATCTGTTGTTTCACAGAAGCTTGTGTGAGCTTCATCTTTGTGCAAGAGATGCACAGCTTGTTGACTCTCAGAGTCCTCTGGGATTTTTTCTCTCTGCTGTAATAATGGCTGCGCTCTGAGGATTCTCCCGGCACAACTACAACACCGCTAATTAGTTTTGGCTGTCCTAGCAACAAAGTATAAACCAACCTGCGTACAGTGGTCTCCCTTTTTATTTTTTGCTGGGATGAATTTCTGTCTAAGGCAGGAGAGTTTTAAGATGAGAAAGAAGCTGGTGGTGAAAGTTTCCTCAGGGGTAGAGGGTCAGTCAGTCTCACACTCAGATTAAATATGTAAATACATCTGATGTGACCACAGCTGCAACTCAGACTCTGGTTTCATGTTTGCAAAAAGCAAAAGTGGCTGATGCAATTTGTAAGACTTGTACATAAATACCACATAAAAGAGTTTCAAGTTCCAAAATGACTCCAAGTACCATCCAGTGTACATGCACTGTTCCTAAATACAGAGGAAACTTTATCACTAAGACATGTGTAAGCTTTCCTCGGATGATGCCGGATATGTAAACTGTTTAATAAACATTGCAGCAGGTTTTCATCATTTTCCTAAAATGAATCACATGAAGCTAAATCTGCACTTCTGTTTTCAGAGTAAGTAGAACTCTGAGAGAGAGGGAAACTGAAAGAGAGTGGACAAAAAATCCTAAATAAATAACACAATAATAATGATTATTAATATATTATTATGATCTAGTCTTGAGATGTAAGCAGTTTTATTGAACAGTATCTGACTGTAAGGAGACAGACAGAGCTGCCCTCAGAATGCACCAAATGCCAGGGACAAATGTTAACAGGTGCTGAGGGAAAAAGGGAACTGACTTCTGATGCAATCATCCACACACACACACACACATACATTCTCTCTCTTCTCTCTCTCTCACACACACACACATACACACACACACCCCTCAAACTGAGACACACGTTTCATTTCCAGCTCAGACCATCAGAAAATTAGAACTTTTATCATATAAAGCCCTAAAATATGAAGCGAGACGAAATGTGACCTGATAAAGTGAAACTTTTTGGCGGGTCATCTGACAGCAGCTGTGGCAGCAGAAGTGGTGCGTAAAAGCCAGGAAGTCGGCGCGTCATGGAGAATAAAAGTTGAGGCTATCGGCGCTTAATGAGCGGTCGATTGCCAAAAGATAACGGCTCTGACATTGCGTGGAGGGCTTATTACAGGAATCACATTTATATGAAAGTTTAAGAGGAATGGATCTATCAAAAGGAGAGGCTCAAACTCAGTTTCCTCTACCTGTTGCTCATTTGAAGACCGGCTGGAATCAGCTTGGTGAAATATAATCCAGACGTTTCTTGGCCCCCGCGATCCCCGGCGTCGTTTCCGCGCGCTTGTTATTTATTTTGGCCGAACAAGATCAAGCGTGAAACTTCCCTCATGTCTCTGGAGAACCGGTCTCGAATAATGTGCTTCGCAGTGAGTTCCCCCAAAGCGTTTTTAAACAGCACGCACCGGCACGGCCCGCCCCCAAGCTCCGCGCCCGGCCAATGGAAGAGGGGAGGGGAGAACGCACAGTGCAGCAGGCGCAATTGTAGTGTGTGTGTGTGTGTGTGTGTGTGTGTGTGTGTGTGTGTGTGTGTGTGTGTGTGTGTGTGTGTGTGTATTTGTATGTATGCGCGCGCGTGTGTGTGCGTGTGTCTTCTTTTGTGAGTGTGTGTGATTTTTGTGTTTGAGCGATGCGACTGACAACACAACACAACATGGAAGTAATGGAGAGCAATTTGACACTAATTGGCCGATGACATTGTGAATCTCAGTTACGGGTCAAATAAAACGGGAGGAGGCAAGTCAAGGATTTAAATCAAAACTGAAATAGAAACAAAAATAAATGTAATAAAAGCATTAATTAATTTTTCCCTTATTAAATCTGGACAACATTGGTAGACTTTTGATGTATGTTGAAATGAAAAATGTTTGTATGTAGGTGCAAAAAAGTTCCCCAATAAAGGAAAGTGATCAGCTACAACTTTTAACACCTGTGACACAAGTTTTTTTTTTTTATTCTTTTAAAGCTTCTTTTTTCCCTGAGATCCATCAAACCAATAATTTATCTTCTCACTGCAGAGGCATTACAATTTTGTGCAAAAAAAAAAAAGTGACTGTTCCTGTTCCCACCTGTTGTCGACCGTGTGCAACCCATCACGCTCATTTTTGTGATACCCGTTGTTTTTATAGATCTTATTTTTTAATGTGGGTATGGAAAAAGTGGTCTGTTGGAAAGAATGACTCACTCAATAAAGGCCTACATGCCTGTATTATGATATGACTGTCTTTCTCCACTGAGCTATCAAGTTGCTTCGGATGTTTAGACTATGCATCTGTTGCCCTATAATTTTAGGTCAGGCTGTAGCTGTGTTGTCTTAGTGCCATTGACTAAATCATTCTTCCTGCTTACTAATTCATGATAAACATTAACCCACAACTGCGGGTTTTTCAAAAAGACTTTTGAACTCCTTGTCTCCCCCCCATCCCCCCCGCAGTGAGTCTTATTTTTAGTTGTGGTTATTTATAGCAGCACATATATTTAGCCCAGACCACCTGTGTCAGTGAACTGTGCGCGTTGTGTGTGTTTGCTTTCCATGCCCAATTTCCAGCAATAAAGAGAGCGATGCATGCAGTAGCCCAGTGCTGCGTGTGGACCACAAGGTGGAGAACTGGAGACTGGAATTAACCAGTGATTGTCTCCCACACACAGAGCTGTGCCGTTGAGCGAGCACCAAAACAGCAGCAGGAGGAGGAAGACACTGAATCTGAACTTTCATGCAACTTGTGTCACTGCAGCAACAGCATCTAGAGGTGTAGGATGAAAAATTGCAGCTTACTTACGGAGTACTGATAGTAAAAACAACAAAGATCTCATTTAAAGGTACAATAAGCAAGATTTTGTACCCAGCTATTAGGCTGTTAGATAAGAGTGTGCTTCGATTTAAAAATAAATAAATAAATAAAAAATGCATAGAACATCTTTAATTTTCAGTAGTGGAAGAAGTACAATATCACAGTGTAGAAATACTCTGTTACAAGTAAAATCTTGCATTCCAACTTTCAACTGAAATATTATTATTATAATTATTGATGCATTCATGTATACAGCACTTTAACATTGCATCTGGTAAATGTAGGGCTGTTACTTTAAATCCTGCTGTGTAGCTTCTGAATTTACCGCAATGATCAATAAAGTCTTAACTTATAATAACACATTGGACTTTATATGTTGATCATACTCTGTATTATTCATCAAATACATCAAGTACAGTGGAGTAAAAAGATCAACTTTTCCCACTGAATTAATGAAGTAGCACAGTATAGAGTATAAGTACCTCAAAGTTGTACTAAAGTATAACACCTGGGCAAATCTACCAAGTCACTTGCCACCACTGTCTGTTTAGGTCAAGTCGTCCAACCTAAATGACCAGATCTGTTGTTTGTCATTGTTTTCCAAAAAGACCCATGAGGGCTTTGCAGAAGCTTAACTGGTTTGAGGATTTAAATCAGTGCATCATAATTCCCCTCTATATCTGACAGAACTGTTTAGGTGGACTTCACCACCGACCCATAAAGCAATAATTTGACATTGACAGTGGAGACTGGGAAGTCACAGACCATAAAATGGTAAATTGTCATTTTAACACAATTGAACGCGTTAATCAGTGATCTGTGGAGGTGCTGGTAGGCAGATTTTGTTACCGCTGGACAGATCAAGTGTAGCTGTTTCCCCCGATTTCTACTGTTTGTCCTAAGCCAAGCTAATCATCTGCTAGCTTCATATGCAACAGACAAAAACGAGGGTGGTATCAGTCTTCTTGTCTAACTCAGTAAAGTCTATCTAGCTATTCTTTAGAGGATTGTCTGGTCTGGTTTCTTTGTGGTTAAGGTTTGGTTAAGTTTAAGCAACTGAAATCTTCTTTATTAAAGGTATTCTGTGGAGTTTTGAACTATAATAGAGCTATGGAGCTTCATTCATGACTGGGTCCCCATTTTGTTTTCCTTATGCTCAGTTTTGGAAGCTGGTTGCATGAGTGAGTGGAAGGGGTGAAAACTTACTCAAACTTTATTCATTTTTTTTTATTCAGTTAGTTGCAGTAGTTCATGAAAACGTAGCAAAGATGCTCTATTGTGCTAGTGTGAAAACATCAACATCTGTATTCAGGAAATTAGCCAAACTTTCCACTAAATTTCATTGAAACCTGTTCAGTGTTTGAATCAGTTTGAAAACTAAAAAACAAAAACGGTTTCCTTTTTAAATATGTAAAATGTAACTAGGACTGCAGGATTGTCCATCTTGAATACTGCTTTTGAACACAAAAAGGGTTTGCAGTATTTATACCACTACAACACCTTGAACCAGAGTTTGGATGGAAGGCAGTTATGGGCTGAGCTGTGAACTATTTATTAATACATCATTATTGTGTTGGATCAGGAGGCAGGAGAGGTCAGACAGACCTGGTAAACCCAAACATGGGTGTACTGGGAGCTTTTGCTGGAAGAGACTGTTCATCCAAAAACAAGCTTTGCTCCAGTCCCAGACAAACAGAAAGTCCAAATGTGAAGTCAGGCTTTGTTTAAAAGCTGCTGTGGCCAAAAGTTGGTCAGTGCCAGCATGAAGGCATCGGGGTGAAATATATTTATACATACACTGATACACTGAAGGTTTGTGATATTTTTCAGGGTACTGGGTTGTTTAGGAGGCTGGTCTTTCCACTATCACATGGACTTAAGAAATGTTCCGACTCTTTGGGGTCAGACCTCTTGGCCTTCCTGGAAAATTAATAACTAGATGCTGAAAATGAGACAGGCTAGTGGGTCAACTGATGCATTTAGTAGCCTATTAGCTGACATGGAAACTGTTGGGCTCCTATACCATAAAAACATCTTCCTTTCTTTTCTGCCCCAAAAAACTAATAAACTTAAACAGCTAGTAAACTTAAACAGCTCTGTGGACAGTTTAGTAGTTTTTCCACAGGCCTGGTAGAGCCTGCATTAATCATGTTGTGGGGACCACCACGCTGACATGCATTGCTGCAGTCCTGCTTGGTTGCCAGGCAGACTGCAGGAAACCTAAAAAAGTTTCCTCACTCTAAATTGTGACGGCTCGACATGTTAACCATCGTGCATCAGCCATATGATGGTTAACCTCTCTTTTCCTGTAGCTGTGGTGGAGCTGTGTTAAAGCACCAGTGTGTAAGTTTTAGAGAGATCTACTGTATGCTGTTCATAATGATGTTTTCATTAGTGTATAATCACCTGAAACTAAGAATCATTGTTTTTTGATTAGCTTAGAATGAGACTTTCATATCTAAATAGGGAGACTGGCCTCTTCCCCAAAGCCCGCCATGTTGCACCTCCATGTTTCAACAGTAGCCCAGGACGCACAAACCAAGCACTGGCTCTAGAGAAGGCCTTTTTCATTTTTACGGTTACATTACCTGGAGGCCACCGTAGGTTTTCCTACACTGTAGGAAAGGGTGGGGTGGGTTGGGGGGACGGGGGGTGATTGTTTCTTTTATCCATAGCTGTTCCACAATCTTAACTGCGTTTATTCTTGTGACCATGACAACAAAGGCCCAGTACGTCTGCTACTAGTACACTCCTATGGGTTGTATCCAAGGGTAGAAACAAATGACTTATACCGTCGTTTAGGTTGGAGGCCTTGTTGCCTTTGGTAGATATCACAGCTTTTGTTGTGGCTAAGAGTCTTTCTATTCTTGCTTGCTTAACTTTCACACACCCTTCAGATCACTTCATGTTCGGAGTTATGTTTAGTCTGTTCTGCAGAACCAGTAGGATTCAGATCAACCCACAGACTTTCAGTGATGTTCAGGTCAGGGGGTGGGGTGAAGGGGGCTGTTCCAAAGGCTTCAGCTTTGGTTCTTGAAGTGGTTCATGGTGGATTTTAAGGTTTGCTTTGGATCATTATCCTGTTGTAGAAGCCAGCCACTTTAAAGTTTCACTTTCTTGACTGACTTGCCTCCACAATTTGCTTATATCTAGTGGAATCCATTCTTCCCTCTGTCTGTGCAGAGTTTCCTGTCCCACTGGCTGCCACACAATCCCAAAGCAGAACATTTCCACCCCCATGTTTAACAGCTTGGAAAAGGGGTGGGTATACTGTTACATATTGAGCTGCAGGTGAAGGCACATCATTAACGTAAGCATCTTCACCTCTCCATGCTGTACTATGGATAACCACTTGTGCAGTGACAACACAAGGTCACAGTGTGTTCATGGTGTGTTTGGTATGACAATCCCCACCCCCGCTGAAAACAGCATTATGAGGTTTGTGTCAGGGGGACCGGCTGCAGTCTGTAACAGGGTCAGGAGCCGAGTGAACTTCAAACTCCAGCTGCCGAGTTAATTGATGGACAGATAAAAATCACATTAAATCAACACTGTCATGATCTCGTGCCTGAATAACATCATGAGCTTTGACCTGATCTATTGTGGATATATGATAAAAAGAATACATGTTTGTAATAGGATTACACAGAGAGCAGCAGAGCAGCATGTTACAAAGCAGCGTCTGCTTACTTTTGTCTGTCTGGTTACTTGACATCAAAGTGACCTTCCCCATCAGAGCTTTTGTTCTCAGACAAGAACCATGATCCATCTCAGACAGATGTCTGATGTCGATCATGATTATTACAGGAAGTGAAAACGCAAACCAGAACATCACTTTACTGACACTGGTATTGTCTTATAAGCAATATTGTTTTAATCTTATAAAATCTGCTTAATGATACTATAACAACAAAATTAGAAACACATTTGGTTGGTCTGTTGCAGCAGATCAGGATGTAAAATATTTGAACTGGTTTTTGAAGATCTTGACTTCCTGGTACTAAATAAATGTGATTCCACCACCACAAACATGAAGTAAGCTTAACATTTTCCATGTGTTTCATATAAACTTTGATGACTTCACTCATGAGGGACATTACTGTCATCACCTCTATGACTTCTGGTTATTTACTATGAACAGAGATTTGACTTTAAACTTTACATTAAAACATCTGACCTTTTTAAATAAGTAACATACACACTCTTAAGTTTTGGCCTGCTCATATTTTCTTTTCACACATTATAAAGAATATAAAAACAGTTGACAAAAATCTCAACATAAGATCTATTTACTAACTGTTCTGGATTTTTTTATTGCATAACAATGGTTTCTTTGAAAAAATGGAAAATTAGCACAATGTATTTCAGAATGGCCACTGCAAATATCATGGTTCTGCTTTATACTTCTGTACTTGTGAGGTCATGTGGCAGAGTCAAAGTGTCTTGATGTTGACTCTCTTCTTGAGATGTTGAATCAGTTGGTTCAGGGTGGCTGTCGCTCACAAGTTCCACTGTTACCGTCGGAGGTTTCAAAAGGTTTTCTTGATGATTCTGCTGTTGTGACCTTGGAGAGGGCCGTGGGGAAGATCTGGGTGAGGGCCGTGGGGAAGATCTGGGCGAGGGCCGTGGGGAAGATCTGGGTGAATGCCGTGGGGAATGGCGAGGAGAGGGCCGCAGCTGCTTCTTGTGTTCATACTCCTCAGCGCTGACCTCAGGCACCAGCACCTTAGCAGTGTGATTGAACAGGTTGTAATCCACCCTGTAGTGCCTCCTGCCGACCCTGATCATCTCCTGGAAGAGCTGACCCCAGAGGATTTCCGCTGGAGTGTATGAAGTACGGGTCTGATGCAGCATACCTGTGGAGTCGTCTGTGTAGGTAAACGAAACCACCAGCTCAAAGTCTGCTTTACGCAGATCTATCAAACTCATCTTGTACAGTGGACTACCTGGCTCAATCCTATGGAAGATGGTGGTGGGTGTGACCAGTGTGATGTCCCTCTGTTGGATGACCAGGTCTTCATAGGTTATGTCCACTTTCCCTGTGGCATGCATCGTGGAGCGGACTATCTGAGCACAAGCCGTCCCCTCCACCAGGTGGTGTCTGCGGAAGTCCCCGACTCTCCAGGAAAGACACAGGTAACCATCGCGAAGATTAATGACAGCACAGTTGCTGAAGCCCACGGTCTGTGCTCTTTTTCTGGCTGAGGCCATTTTGGCGACAACAATTCCAATGACAAAGGTGTCGATGAAGCAGCTGATAACATCTTGTATAGTGACGATGATGATGGCAATCATGCAGTTCTCGGACATTCCTCTGAAGCCATAGCCGATGGTGGTCTGAGTTTCGAGCGAGAAGAGGAAAGCAGCTGTGAAGCTGCGGACTTCGTACACACAGGGGTTGGTTGTCTCATCTTTGATGTCACCGTGAGCGAGAGCGATGACCCAGAAGAGGATGCCGAAGAAGAGCCAAGACAGGATGTAAGAGAGGGCAAAGATCAGGAACATCACCCTCCATCTGATCTCAACCAAGGTGGTGAAGATATCTGTCACAAACAGCAGCCACTCCTCGGGAACATGGCGGAACACAATGTCACAGTTGCCCTCTTTACGTACGTAGCGATATTTCTTACGTTGAGGTCCATTTTCAGTCTTCACACTGACGTCATCGGTAGGGCTCACACATTTATATTGTTTATGCATCTTCCAGAATCTGTAGGGAAGACAGTGAACAATATTTATTCGTCAGAATGTCAACACATAGATTTTTTGCCATGACGTTAAAGCCATTGTGTAAAATTTTTTAATTGTAGACAACATTGCTTTCTCTCACAGTGTTAATGTTTGATTCTACGACGAAGTGGCGCCGAAGTTGAAAGTTCGCTTTAAATAACAGTGACAAAATAACTGGTGCAGACCAGCAATTACTCAGTCATCTCTCACATTGCTCTGTTTCGTGGCAGATACTATTATTTCAGAGATATTCCATTACAATGGAATCATGAAAATTAGGGGTGTAATGATTCTGAAACTGAGATCAAGACCCGCAATACAAACATTGATACCGGAAGATGGAACCACATTAATGGAAGACAGGACCCTAACCGTAACTGGATTTTGAGATGTTCTCTCTATTCTACTTTTCAGAGACTGTTTTGGATGGCTAGATGTGGTTTTAAATCTTAGACACCAGCCCAGTTATGTGGGACCTATCCTGTTGTGTAAGTAATTGCAATTAACTGCCTTTGCCTTTTAACACAGGTGTAAACCAACCTTGATGAGAGTTCCAAATCAACAACTTTCTAACATTTGTCAGTTTGGACTGAGAGCTTTGCAGTTTGTTGTTTTGCAGTTCAACTGACCCAAAACTTTGCCTGAGAGAAGGTCATTAGAGCAGTGCAGGTCATGGCAGCAGGAGCAGACAGGCAACTCTGCCAACGAGACAGCTACTGAAAGCTGTCTGATCTCTGACCCACATGAGAATGCAGAAGTCCACATTTGCAACACAAATCCAACACGGAAATCCAGATTATGTGGTGGCTACAATTAGGTTTCTGCAACAATTTTAGGCACATTGTAGAAATAATCATTTCATGTTTTTCTTCTATTCCATATGCCTGAAGACTAAGATTGAAGATGTGCTGTTTTATGCACGAACGAAATGCATATATTGACTACAGTCAGTATGTGAGTTACAACTCTGTTTTATTGACTCTACTGCTAATTGACAAATAAGTGCACATGTTTCCATAGTTGGAAAAGGACAAAACAAGCAGAATTTAAATGAACCCTGATATATGAGAAAATATATGTACAGCAAACAGTAATTGGTTTAATTACGTAATGTTTTGATGCTGCACCTTCTACGCAGATCACTCATAAGACTCCCAAAGGGCTTTCCCTGTTGCTCTGATACAGAAAACAGACATCCACCTAAACCAGTCTTGCCCATTTTCCTTCTTTTTTTTTCCAGCCACTATTATTGGAGGAAACAATTAACAGTAGAGTCTTCCATGTATCAAAAACATTGGCAGATCACTGGAAATCTCCAACCTCTTGCTCTCCCTGCTGTTGCATGTAATATAAATACACAATGAGTTGCACTTTGTTGACAACAAGAACAGTAAGACAGGACCAAAGAAAAAAATCAATGACAGGGGAAAAAGTTATTTTTTTATTTGCTTTTTTCCGTTATGGGTTATACTCATAATTTCATTCACATGTTTTCTTTCATATTTTGTCTCCCATTTAGTTTTTTGTCTATGCTTTGATTGCTCTCAAAGTCTATTTTTAAGATAGAAATCTGGGAATGTTTACCATGTATGATTCTCTTTTTCCTGTCGCTTTGTACTGTGTCGATACATTTAATCACGATGGGGCAGTTGCCTGGAGATACAAAACCCTTCTGCTGCTGATGTGCCACTGTATGCCACTGATTTTTTTTCCTTTTATAATAAACCAGGAGCACTGAAGATGCTGTGTTAGAAATATCCCTCTACAAATCTTTTGTGTGCAGTGGCTGTAGTGGCACATTAAAGGTCAATTTTCTATGGTTTTATCAGTGTCGGACTTATGCATTAGTTAATTAAAACGGCTAACATTTTGTAAATTCATCAACCTGTGCAATCCAGAAGATTTCTAATTTTCTTTTAATTCTGCCTCAAAAAATCAGTTTAGTGGCTGGTGGTCCTTTGTTGGGCCACAGTAGGATGTCTTTTGCCCCAGTAATGTTAAACTATCTGTAAACATAGAATAATCTTTCCATGCAAAGGTTTGCTGCTGTCCAAAGCAATGGCCTAAGACCTTTTTTTGAGTGGGTGGAGGTCAAAGAACTGTCAGAGGGCCAATAAAGGAAGCGCCACAGGACTGAACTGGTCTAAGTTAGCAGGGGAAAAATGAATGTGGAAACTGGAATAGTGTCATGGTGCGATCACGGGCAGAGGAAGGATCAATCACAGCCAAACCACTGAGAGCATCCTCTACGCCCAAAACAAATGGGGTTTGAATCACCGCTATCTGACTGAGTGAACTGGGCTCCAGTCACAGACTCCACTTTCTCCTGGCTACAGCGAACGGCCCCACTGCCAGAGTATGGAACTCACTCCATGAGGTCATAGAAATAACGTCCTATTAGCTTCCCATAATCCCTTCCTAAATACCCTGATATGGCACCCTACTGGAAAACCAAGAGAAGCTGAGTTACTGTAGCATTCATGGGTTATCAGGCTGAAATCAAATCTCCAGCATATCCTTTACCAGGAGAATTAAAAGTCATGAGACATGCAGTCATCTGTACTTCCTCAGCAGCAACATCCAGGTTACTCAAAAGGTCACTTTAAGTCATTGCTGCTTTTTGCTGCTGCTTTGACTTTGAATGGTTCTGTAAATTTCAATCTCTACAACGAATTTCATCATCGATCAAATACTGAGGTCATTTTTGGCCTCATTTGTGGCTCTAAAGATGGCGATGTTGGGTTGGCTTGTCGTTCCACCACTTTGGTCCAGACTCAACAACTATCGGATGGATTGTCATGAAATTTCTACAAACATTCATGTTCCCAGAGGATATAATATAAAATAGGTAGATCTTTGAAATTTTACTGATGTAGTTGCAATATAATCAAATAAAATGCAAAATTGAATATCATAGTTCACAATGCTGTGATAGAGCTACTGTTCATGCAGTAGTTCTACTGTGCAGACGGATGTAATTTTATCTTTCTGCACTGCAGTCTGGATTAACATGATAATAATGACATAATAAAGACAAATGCCCAGGCCGTCCTTGAAGACTATGTCACTCTAACGAAGAAAGTGAAATAAATGAGAACTTAAGTCTGAGCCCTTCGCAGCATATTGATACAGACAGAAAAGTTAAAGTAAGATACTCTCATCTTGTTTCATGTGGTTGGCTGATAAACTCAACTTCAACACACACAATTAATCCACGATTAATTCAGCATTTTTTAACGTGATGTAACTGTTGTCGGAGTGAATGTGACCATAATAGCATCTGGAGAATAGGGCCATGAGAAGAGTTTTTAATCAGAACTGAATGTCTTTTAAATGGTTCAAGACAATGAGGAGGAATTTCCACCACATGCAGCTGACTTAATATATTGTATACCATTGTAATATATATTCTTTTATTTTTCCAGGAAATGATAGACAGTCATGATGCTAAACAAATAAAAAGAGCTAATAAGGAAGTCTTTTATATTCCCACTATATCAAGTGGTTTCATCTACAGCAGTACGGTTCAGACAGCCCTGATAGTTCCCTGTGTTGTGCCGACCCACTAGGTTGAGCTGTTTTCTCCACACTGACTCCACTCACTTGTGGAGCCTGAAACAAGCAGCTCTGTGTACAAAACAAGACAGCACACAAACCAAATACAACCAGAACACATGCTGACCTTTGGTAGGAAGTTTCCACTGCACTCTCTGTGAACAAAGCTGTGATACTTTATATTTTTGAGGTTTGTGTCATTTTTGTTTTTATAAGACAACATCAACAGTGTCTTTTTGTGTTCTAAAGTTAGACTAAAGGTCTGTCATCCACTGCTGACAATGGGAATCGAGGGATGAACTCTGGAAACAACTTGGGCAATTGGCTTGTTTCCTCTGCTGCTTGGGGCACTTACAACTCTATTACATGCTCACTTACTGCAAATTGCATTGTGCCACCCATCTGTGGTTCACTGGAACAGAACCGTGTACACGGATGGCTAGCCGTAGCTCTGCCCTGAGGCTTTCTGCCACCTCTAATGACCTTCAAAACTTCAGCGCCGCCAAATATTTCCAACCTTAACGACTCACTCAGCCTCACAATCGCTTGTCAAACGAACCCAGAAACAAGTGTCAGATCTGTTGCTGGAAGTTCTCCAAACGCCCGGTGGGCTGATTTTCTAAAAGACCAGGGTGCAGAGACTTCAGGTATCAAGTCAGGAGGTTGTGTCTTTCATTTTAGCAGTCTCTTCCTGACATTTAATGATTTATCCAACCTTCAAAGTACCAAGTGAACCAGAGCACACGTTTGGTTTTGTTTTGCTTAATCAGAAATAGCTTAACATTGCTTTTTTACAGAGGAAGCACTTGAAACCGGACGCCAGATTTAACCTTTATCGTAGGTTTCTCTTTACTTCGCTCTCTCTGTTCAGGGGTTCGTGTTTGATTTTATATTTGTGACACTGAATTTAAATGAGTCATTGGTTGGCTCTGTAACTGTTTAATGTCCTCCTGTATGGGTTTCTCTTGAGGACCAACGTGACCTTCAGAATCTCCATACTTCCCTGATTCACTGTTTAAAAGATCAATAGATGTGTATTTATGAAACAGTCAGTCCTGTTGTGTCAGCAGTGATGCCACCTCACACACCGACACCATGCTCTCCTTTGTAAACACCCCTCTTTTTTCTCTTTTTAATTCAAAGTATTTTTAAGAATGTTGTTTACAGTACGTCCAATATTAAGCTTTCCTTTCTCATGGTTCTAACTTTGTTCAAATTTCATTGTGAAACATAATCGCAGACATTTCTTAGCACCTTGACTACATCTTGTTTTTCAGTTTTTTTTTGTTTTTTTTAACCTTGCAGGCTTTGTATTTGTGCTCTTAATACTGTAGATCAGATTACTGATTGTTCTGCTGTCCACCACCTTTACTCACCTGTTGCCTCAGATTATTTTTCAACTCGGTGACACATTCAAACAACAAGCAATGTCTAATTTTATAGAGGAATAAAGAGGTTTATTAATTTGCTGGTGCATTAGTTTTAAGTTTTTTTTAAAGAAGAACATGCAAATTTTCCAGAGAATTAAATCTGAGTGAAATATAAAATAAGCAGCATTCTTTACTATCTAAATTCTTGTATAAGACCAAAAAAGCACCTTTATATATTCAGATTTAAAATCCTCGTCTCCAGATTTGACATTTAACATGACCTTGAAATTTCTTTTCTTAAATGTGCAAATGCATAACAAAAACAAGAGATTTCATAGCTCAGTTCCTACCTTAGTGTAAAAAATAAAAGCTGAAGCTGCTGCAGGAATGTCAGTACCTGGGTTGAGAGTATCTCCGAGGGGCTGAACAGCAGCTCAACATTCACCTGCTGGAATGAGCCAACCCACTCTGTCACTGCAGAAACTAGAGGTTAACACCTCCCTTCAGCATTACACGGTGCCACACACACAGGTGAGCATTTGTGTTTCTGGATGTGTGTGTTTGTGTGTATGCATGCAGTACATGCAGGTGTCATATAGGAGTTGGTATATAAACTGACTGGTGTATGACATAAAACAAAGGGGTCATACCTGTAGCCTGCTGAATTTGTCACACCTTATTTTTCACAAGCTTCTTGATCCAAATACTGAGGATCATTCATTAAGTTCATTCACTTCATATGAGGTGAAATGCTGCACTGGAGGCTGCTGAGAGCGAGAGCAGCTCTGCAGCACCAACAGGCTGAGGTGGATAAAAGACAGTAGAGTTCAGTAAAGAAAGGATCTGGTTTATTTTGGCCAATACTGATCCATTAACTGATTATACTGATCCATTGCACAGACTCTGCAAAACAAAAAACAAATCTATATAATATTATGGAAAATATCGTACATGGTCTCAAATATCCCAATATTCAATACTGTTTAATATCGGCACAGGCCTTACTGATGCATAGATTTGATTCACTGGATTGCTATCAGTGTTGATACTGACTTGGGTATCAGCCAGACCCTTCGATCCACATTAAATCCTGCTAAAACAATTAGTCGATCAACAGAAGAACAATAACTAGTTTGATCATGTACGAATTGCCAAAAAAAAAGAATACTTCTAGCATCTAAATTTCACAAAACAAACAAACTGAAGACATCAGCTTGAGCTTTAAGAAACTATGAGGGGCATTTGTCACTAGTTATTGACTGACAATTGATAATCTCATTGATAAATTAAGCCCCAGATTAATTAATAATGAAAATGAATATTGATTGCAGCCCTCACCTCATTTTAACTTTGCCATATTTAGATTCAGCCTAGACATGGACAGCTATAGTGAAAAAGGTGTCAGTTTGATGTAATGTTGCTGGTCTGATGTCAACGTGACATCTACAGGTCTATTTTTGCTGGGAACCGCACATGACGTGTAAAAAAATAGGTGAGATCTCTAAATAACACTGGTTAACCATTAATGTGTGCACCAAAATAAAAACCAAGATGTTCTGCAGCCACCATTCACATGCCACATAGCCAGTATATTCCCGGGCTTAGTTTCTGTATTAGGAGAGAAAAGGTAGGGTTGGGCAGTTCCTTGTCAATGAAGAGTTTGAGATGTGACATTGTTTTACTTCACTTCATCTTTAGCCAAGTGTCAAATCCTTTTCCTCACCTGTGCATGACAACACATAAAAACAAGTGAAAATAGCTGTTGCAGTATATAAATTTGACCACCTCTGTACAGCTTTATCTCACAATTAATTCACTACAGCAGATTACAAATTGGTGAACACTGTCCCTCCATTGTGCCTCTCTTTTTGTAAGACTGGTCTGAAAATCCCTTAATCCCAGCCTCAAACTCCTTAGAGAGCTCAACTCAAATATCTCTGCCTCTCTCGCTTCATATCTGCTGTGCAACCGAACTCTACTCATTGTCTTGAGCAAAGAGCTGAACTCAGGTTTCAAACGTGAAAATCTATTGACTGCCAGCCTGTGCCTTGTGTGGAGACAGGGCTCACAGCTCTTACATATTGTGATAACACGGGCTGTCTTTCTTAAGCCCCTACAAACAGATCTGGGACGATGGAAATGGGAGACTGCTGTCAGGTCAACGTGACTTTTCCATCCTACTGGTGTTAATGTTTATTGTATGAATATTGTGAAGAAGACAGAGCAAATTGCTACTGAACAGTATTGTGTTAGGGTGTTATGTGCCTTAACTATAGCTGTCATCTGAGCTGGTGAATGGATCTATAAGAGCTGCAGACGGGTTCACATTCAAAGAAAAAAATTTGCAGCTTTGTCACTGCAGATGGTTTTATCTGAAAGTGAAAATGCAGCTATTTAAGCAGAGGAAGGATTTAATGTTAGTTTAGTAGCAAGATGAAAAGAAAAAGAAGATTAAAAAGTCCGATTTTTAGGTATAAATGGAACGTCGAGAGCATCACCAAAGTCATTAGGATTCATCCTCTGGGGACCATTAACCAACCTGTTTAAAAGCTGCTGAGATATTTTTGTCTGAACCAAAGCGGTGGATAAAAAAAAAAAACGACGTACCAACGCCGCTATTTCTAGAATGACACTGCTAATGTGGCTAAAAACAGAGATACGACTTAGCTAGTCTTAGATCCATGTCTGGCCTGAGGGTTACAGCAGATAGAGGCCTCCTAGCAGTGGCGATCGTGGACTCTGGGGGGCCCCAGGTAAAGGAGCCGATGAAAGCCCTGGAATCCTCACCATTGGTAGATGCTATAGGATTTACAGATGTCCCCTAAACGCCTCACATGTAGAACATCAGTAGATGGTACAATTTACAGACGTTCCCTAAACGCCTCACATGCAGACAATGGGTAGATGCTACCTACTGCACACATCATCAGGGGGCCCATGTAAGGGCTTTGGGCCAGCAGCAGTGCACTGTAGTGTCTTTATGGGAGGTTCAAGGGTGGTTATAGTTGTCATTAGAAAATGTTCCAATATGAAGGGGGGGGCTTTTCTCCTTGGGGGTCCCCAAACATTTGCCTGGTTTGCCTCCCCTAACAGTGTGCATCTGCCTGTTAGTAACAGTAGGTGAATTTTTGTGTTATCACTGGCGTTATTAAGGTTCAACCTGTGGCGATCATAATGTCTGTACCAGATTTCATAGCTGCTAACACTCTACACCGGAGTGCTGGACCTAACATTCACCAATATCACAGTCTCTTGTAGCCTCAGTGCTAGTGTGGCTAACCACCAGCTGCCAGGTGTGTTTGAGTGTTTGAGTCGTGAAACTTCTCCTTCCAATATTTTGCTGTGACAGCACTAACTGCTCGCTGGCCTCTGTGCAGGAAAACAAAGTAATGTAAGCGATTTGACACCTTTGTAAAATCTGCAGACTAAGAGGGCAAAGCATATGAAATGATTCAATGCTTTTATTTCTGTAGCCGTAGCACAGTGGGGCGTCCTCACAGTAAATTCCTCTGGGTGTCTAAGAGTATGTCTGTGAACCAACGCCAGGTTTTATGTTTATGAACCTGACTGCATTTTTTAAACGTTAACTAATTTTTAGTGAGTGTATGTGTGTCCGTGTGTCCACGTGTGTGTCTGTGTGCATGCAAATGTTAACACAGTTGGTGGGTTAATAATGGGGGTCTCAGCAAAAAGTGGACCCATAACAAATCACCTCATTTCCAGGAAAAAGAAATAATTTGTTCCCAATAAAAATGATCCACAAAAATACATGAGCACAGTGTTGTACACAGAGCTCTGATCAAACGTTCCAGCACGAAGCCAAGGCACAAAATTAAAGAGGCCAGAAAGATTTCGGGGTGTGAAATGCAGACACTGGCCGCTTTTTAAGCAGAGCTTCTTCCAAAGTTTCAAGAAAAAAGGAAGACGTTTTTAAATAACAAAACATCAGCCAGGATTTTAACAGACAGACAGGTTACATCATGGAAAAGGTGAACTGAGGTAGCCATCATTTTCTTTTTCAATGTTTTGTAAGTGAATCTTTATTTTTCTAGTGAGGCATGGCCGTCTTGACAAAAATATATTTAGCATGAGCTTGAATTTTGCACATACTTTTGTAGAAGTTAAAAAAAAAAATTATTGAGTCATTTTCATATTACATTTGTTTTTGTTCATGGCTTAAATATCTACATCTGAAATGTGTTTAAAGTGATGTCATGATGTGGACACTTGTCTGTTCCATTTCATCCTGCCCAATCCATAGCTGGATTAAGGCCACACTGTTAAGAAACACAAGGGGCAACTTGTTGCTGCAAGTACCAGTGAGAAGACCAGGATATCTACTTTTAAGGTAATTGGCTAATCGGACGCCATGATGCCCTGCAGTTTTTGTGAGCTGTGGCTAAGGAGGTACAGCGGGTTGTTCACTAATTAGAAGGTTGTTGGTTCGATCCTGGCTCCTCCAGCAAGACAATGCAAGATAGTGAACCCCAAATTGCCTCTGATGGCTATTCCATCAGTGTATGAGTGTGTGTATGTATGATAGAAGCACTGTATGAGTATTAGAAAGCGTTGTATGAATGTGTGTGTGAATGTGGCTTGTATTGTAAAGCGCTTTGAGTGGTTGATAAGACTAAAAAAGCACTACATAAGTTCAGTCCATTTACCACAGTGGATTAGACTCCTGTGAAGCAATATTTTCTATTGGGCTTTGTTTCAACATTAGCTGTTTTAATTGTTGGTTTGACCAAGCCTGACAGCCATGGGTTGTTTGAGTTCACTGGGTCCCAATCTGAAGTTGCAGTGTACGACAAGTGATGTGTTTGCAGCCCTGATCGGGACACGTTATCCTCAGTTAGTGGCATTTGGATTTATTCTCCTTTTTTCACAGTGTATAAATATCCACATATATGTACAGTGTATACACTTACAGTATAAATTGAAATGTGCCTGTTAATCCATAAGATAATGTTTTCTTAGTATTTGAAAAATGTGTGTAATATGTAACTAAACTGCACATTGTTCAGGTGTTTATACCCACACCTGTCACCCGGGGCCCTCTGCCGGGCTCCTGGGTGTCCGCTCCCGAAGTCCTGGTGGTAAATCCAGCCATGTCCCAACCTAACATTTGTTTCCAGTGTGTGCATGAGCATGTTTGCGTTTGCGTGTGTCTATCTATTGACCATCTGTGCAGCGTGTGTGTATACTGTATGTGTGTGTTTGAGAGATTGCATGCATGTAGTGTGTACGCCTGCATTAACGAGCTTGTGTGGTTGGCAGAGTGTATCTTCTCCTAAAAGGCAGAACAAGCAAACAAACAGCTTTGCAGTAGGAAGCTGGTCGGCTGTTTAACAGCTGCTGAGCTTTGGTTCACTGCAGTTCAGCTGCCTGATAATGACTCTGCACTGTACTGTACATCCTGCCTCTGCTTCACCTTGTATAGACCCACCTGCCTTTCATCTGCTCTACACTTCAGCACAGGATGCTGCTGCTCCCTGTGACTCCCCCTCGCTGTGCTCCACACAAAGGTGGGAAATATCAGTGATGCTTGTGAAGGAATTTTCTCAAACAACCAACCAAGCGACTAAAAGTAGAAGTTTTATTCCTTTATTGGAGACTATACAGCAGAGACATTAACTGAAGCGAAAGAGCTGGCGAACTGTGGATATTGTGATCACGTGGTCAGTGTTTTTAACCTGATGAAACGATCTTAGATTTAAGGGCAGACATCATTATTTCTATTTGTGAGTTTTTGCTTTGAAAAAAACTTGTAAACATGAATATACAATTTGTTGTGTGTTTTCCTGTGAGATTGGAGATGGAATTTCACACACACAATAAACAATATTTGCTTCATTTGTGAAAGAATGAAGCTGTAAATCTGTTCTGGTCAAAAGGAGAAATTAGTTTAGTAGATCTAAAAACAGCCTCTCTTCATGTTGGGGTATTTATTATCAGTTGTTATGAGAATACATATACGGTTATATATATATATATATATACATGAGCCTTGCAATTACTGTACCCTATGACGAATCAAGTAAAAGGTTCTGGTTTCATCAGGAGACCAGATATTTATGTTTTAGGGCCAGATGTGGCCCACTGACAGGCCATCAGGGTTTCATTATATCTTCATCGTCCATTTTGGAAGTGAGTATTTTAACTGTTGCTTATAAATCAGCATCTAAATATTTGACTTTCTGTAACCATTAGAATTACCAAAGCTGGTTAATGCTGGTTAAAGCTGGTTACATTAAAGGTCCATATAGTCTAAAGCAGGGATGCCATGGTTACGGCCCACGGGCCGGATACGGCCCGATTGAACATCACATCCGGCCCGTGGGTTGATATGGGAGAGTTTTATTTTTATTTAAATCTAATGTTTTATTTTTTATTTTAATTTTGGTGGAACCCGTCAGTTGCATAGACTGCCTGGTGTGACTTTGAGCATGGAGCGGGAGACAAACAGCGCAGTGAGCCCCCCCTCCTCCCCTCGTGCGCGGACGATATAGCCAACCAGTGAAGGAGACATCGCCCATCCCTAAGCTTACATTGCTTGCACAAAACTTTTGATCAGCACTCAGCATTTGTTTATTGTTGTTGTTCATTTAGACTAGTATGCACAGAGAGCGTGAGGGGGCGGGCGAGACAGAGAGAGAGAGAGAGAGAGTGCGAGCGAGCAAGTGTGAGAGCTAGAGTGAGCTCTGCGGTCTTGGCCATTAGTTCATGTTATTTTTATGTAGGTAATATGTTGTCAAATATGTTTAAACTTAAATAAACTAGCCTACCTATACAGTAGTTATGTCTCGATGTATTAGTTTGTCCTGGTATTGATGTGATGCGCGTCATTGAATAATGCGCAAATAGATATTCAAATAGTTTGAATATATGTGTTTTTTAGAGGGAATATTCGAACGTCATTTTTGAGCAGTTTTGACAGCCCTAGCATGGATAGGACAATGTTACGTTTTCAGAGGGTACTGTAACTTGCTTTAGGCTTCTATGTAATTGTAGGCCTCATTGTGAGGCTATTGTGGTGCCATTGCAATTTCTTTTTGATGTGTAGGCCTTAATGAATAATTTCAAACAGTGATGTTGAGTCAGTGTTTGGTCTTTTCAGTTCAAAAGTGTAATTCGGCCCGCTGAGGTCTCACTTGAAAAAAATCTGGCCCCCTGACCAATTTCACCCTGGCATCCCTGGTCTAAAGGTAGATGTCCATGTGCTGTTTGATTATAAAGCAGATCTTGGTTCTATATTAATACTGTGAAAGTATCAAAGCGCTCAGTCCACAGAGAAATGCACACAGCCTGTATTCAGAAACTGAGCCTAAAAACAAGCTGTCAGGACTTCTGTGACTTTGTGACATCACAACAAAGCAGCCACTGCTCTCAGCCATACACCAAGTCCCGCCCACCTGGACCCACCACCCAACCTTGCAGGATTTGGTTTCTCTGAGTGTTTACCTGAAATCTGCTATATTTCTTATACATCAGAGGCGCAGAGCCTCAGCCTGATTGGCTCACCGATGTGTTACTAGAGCTCCAGAGAGAAGCCTGAGAGAGGAGATGTAAAACTACATTGAGATGGTTTTTATATATCTTTAATGTATAACACTTCAAATAAAACACAGGAAAAGTGTAAAATATGGATCCTTAAAGAATAAAACCTACCAACAAAGCTAAACTCTGACTGAACTTTTGGATTCTTGAGTCCATTTTACTGCTACATGTTTTGAATGGAGGATCTGTTCCTCTGTATATAGTAATATTGATTCTTAAATAGTAACTTAACAGTAGCCTGTTTGAATTCATTCAGATCCAGAGTAACGTCTGTTTTCTTGAGAGTGATCGTGGTGTTGGCTTGTGTTGTTTGGCATGGACTACAAGGTGATGTGTTTGATTTCTAACACATTTTGGAATTACTTAATTTTCTCTGGAAAAAGGCGAAGATCCGCCGATGCAGTGAAAACCAGACATCAGTCAAGTGTTTGACTGCGAACACTCGTCTACTTTAGCCTCAGTGAGATGCCGAGCACGAGATCCAATGTCTTTCCATTTTCTTTCCTTACAGTGAATGCAGGACTTGATTAGTTCCATACTAAACCTCTGTAGCTGGCTACTTGTTGAGTATAATTGACAACCAGCTTCGTCTTTGTTCCCTTTACCCTCCACCGTTTATCTGTGCAGCACAGGATTCGCTCATCTGTGAATATTCATGTGTGTTCAGACCTTCTTTAGATTACAGAAGATTTAGGTTTGCCCTTGTTCCTCCACTGAATGGGAAACAGCTGAAATTTCAAAATGCTGTTGTTTAAATCTCAGTGCTATTAGATACCAGCATACACACACACACACACACACGCACACTCATGTACAGACCAAAGAAAGCGCTAAATCGATCAGGAGGGAATTTGGGGCTCGCCGCGCTGGCCGCGGATCCGTGAGGTTCCAGTAATTTCACTGTCTCCTGTTTCATTCAGAAGCAACTGTTACGTGTGAGTTTCATAAGCATTCTTATGTCACGGCTCATGAGGCTGTGACGTGACGCTAATCTAGCCCAGCACCACCAGGGGAAACGGCTACTTTATACTGGCTCTCGACCACACCGGACCACTTGGCGAACTTTGCAGATTTCCATCTTCAATTGTTATTCTTCTCTCACTGCTTTGCAGCTCCTTCTTGTCTCTCATTTCTATTATTTTAAACATTTGCTCATTAAATAAAAGAAGAAATCATGCCATGATAATCACAGGGTCTGAGCCAGAGGAGCTGGAACGATTAGTGGATTAGTTGATTGACAGAAAATTAATTGGCAGCTGTTTTTATAAAATTGAGCTGTTCCCACTCCTCTAATGTAAGGGTTCTCTGTTTTTATAATTGAAAGCTTCATATTTTGCAGTATTAGACTCTTGATTGCACCAAAAAAGAACATTTGAAGGCTTCACCCTGGGCTCCAGAAAGCTGTGATGGGCATTTCCTGACATTTAATAATCCAAACAACTAATCAATTAATCCTGAAACTCATCGGCAGATCAACTGAAAATGAAAATCATTAGCTGTAGCCACAAACCAGAGTACATTGTTTTAACAATGATCCCCTTAGAACAGCTGCCGTCTTGAGTTGTCCAATGACGTGAACGTGGCTTTAACACTGGTGGATGGTAAATAACAGTTGGAATTTCTCAATTATACTTTCTCACATATTACATTGATATTTTAATCAGGACTGAGCAGCAAATTGCTCTGTCAGTCTGTAAAAATATATTTGTTAATTCAGTTGTTCTAAAGGTGGGGCCCCCAGGGGTCCTTGAGGGGGTTCCTGGGCCTGTCGACAGCACCATTAGAAGATATGTGTTATAATCATTAGACATGACTTATTAGTTTGTTATTATTGCTGTAACTGCTCAGAAACATCATGTTGCTTTTAATATAATTTGAATGAATTGATTTAGTGAGTATCATAGTAATGTGGCTGTTATTACTAAATATGAACAATATATCATGTGGTTTTCCACATACAGATACAAACAGAGGTTCTTTGACTTCCTGGTAAAATACTGATAAAATATCTGTTAATAATACAACTATTAAACCCTGAAGTAGGAGGTGTACTTTCTCCATTGTCATATTTTTCACCCATACGATTTTAAAGATCCCAACATGTGATCATATATTGGAATTAGAATATGTCTAATGTAAAGTCATATCATTTTAATAATATTTGGTAGCACTCAGTGGGTGAACAGTTCAACATGTTTATGTATCTCTTTGATGGAACAGTGACCCTCTAGAAAAGTTCTAATGGGCCCATTTGACTGCCGGCTCAAACACTGTAATCATCATCGCTCAGGGGCTATCCAGTGTAAGTCTCATAATGCAGCTATTATTGCATTTAGTCATTAATTTGATCAAACAGACTCGTAAAAGATTAAAATCTCTATTAACCTATTTGGTTTTAATCACAGATTAAATGGTTTATAAACCTGGTTTTTATGGTGCCATGCTCAGAGTTTGGATCTATAAAATTAAGGTGTCTGAAACCGACAAAACAACAATTTCCTTCATCTATTTGTGCTGTTTACTGGCTCTTCTACAGGCAGTGTAAACAGCCTCTTAGGTACCTCAATAAAAAAAGGCCTGTTGTTTCTCAGCTCGTACTATATTGTCAGGCAGGGCTGCAGCTGGAGGGAGGAGATGATACTACACCATGTTGTGTCTTCACTGCTGAATTTGTTCTGAGTTGGTGTTTCTCTTGCAACATACAGTATCTGCTCCCTTTCCTGCACAATTATGTCATTTCTTCTTAAGTTCAAGAAACACAATCAGTGATTTAACATCCAGTCTTTGATCTGCCAAACTTCATGTCTTTGTCTGTGCTGGACAAAATCATTCAAGCTCTCAAAATCTCTTGGAAATATTTTTGTTGAAACAACCTCATTCCAGCTGCACTAAAAATATCATCGACTTCAAGCGTTGTCATGCGGTCTCGGGCTACACAAGTTCGGTTTGAACATCAACTCCAAAGTTTCCAATTAGATTGACAGCGTTTTGCAGGGTGAGTGTTCAGATCTTAGCATGAGGTTGAAATTCAATGATTTGACTACAGCTTGCTTATTTAGCCCCTAATTCAACCACAATCTCCATCAAGAAAGACTTGGCTCCATTTGACTTTAAACTCTGTGCTGAGGTAAAAATAGTCTTTAACACTGCCAAAGAGTTTACAGTCAGGAAAACAGCATTGTTTAGAAAGCTTAATGAGACCTGAAGCTCATTCACAAACTGATTTTGAAGCTGAAGCTCAGAAAGGAAAAACAGTAAACCACAAATGTTGTCTCAAAAAGATAAGAAAATACATCAGATAGTTGCACAATCACGTGTGTTAGACAATCACTTACTTTTGTGGTGTTGAACTCTGAAAACTGAGAAAATGGAGATGAGTTTTGTCCTCAGATTTTACTACGAAACACTAATGCCAAAAATGTAATCCTACCAAGAAAGCATTGCTCCCGGCTCAGAGTCATCGTGGCGAGGACTGTTGTCTCAGCCTGGACTCTCATTGTACATTAAACACCACTTCAGAAATGACTGACCTGAGGGGACCATGAGGGGACAAAGTCTCAACACAGAGCACTCAACTGTAATAATGTGTTTTTTAAAACTACTGTGATTGTCGCACATGAATGTCATTGAAAACAGACAGGAGGTGTTTGGATTTTCAGTCCTAGCAGCCCTGATGTTATTCTCTTAGCCAGTTCAACTTTGTATCAGAATGATGTAAAGAAAATATCTAATTGAGATTTTTCTGACGAATATTGCAATTTAACTGAAATAATTAGAGGGTATATTTGCCATTATGTTAAGATATTCAAATTCAATCATGACAAAAAAAGTTCAAATGGCACCCAGAAGAGTGTATAGCTCCACTAAGTCCAAACAATCCAAACAATCCAAACAATTGACGAATACATTGCAATGTTACGGAAAGTGATAAAAAATTCCTGGATCTGCCCCCTTTAACCAGATCGGCATCAACATGTAATGAGTTCGTCCCTGGCCCACACCCCATCCCCCCACCAAGTTTGGTGCAAATCGCTTCAGTAATTTTCTGCATAATCCTGTTGACCAACCAACCAACTAATGAGGCTACTGTTGACACAGATCTGCTTAAGATGAATCCTTCATAGCTTTGAATGCTGTATTCAGATCTTTTTCAAGTTATAATGACACTGAAACCATGATATGATGTGGTTAAAAGCTCAACTTTCAGATTGGGACAACTCTCCTCCAGCTATCTTCGCCAGATAGCTAGCCTGTCTGAAACATGGGGCAAACACTTGGCTAGTTTATGTCCAAAAAGACTTTACTACTCTTTTTGTCTTTTATAAACAACCAAAAAAAACACCAAAAGACTCCTTATTTTTTCAAAAAAGGTACTAAATGGTGGTTTTTCTTCCTCAAAAAAATGTTAAGCTGAACGTAAATGTCCAGACATCAACATACAGAGACCGTATTAGGTTTTTGTTGTTTTGCTATCCCACAGTTTTCATTATAGACAGTAAGATCGACAGTCGCTGGATTTTAGATGTGGTCAGACAATACGTCTTACAAACCAGTTGTGACGAAGCATAAACTGGCTCTTAGTGATAAGGTGCTTTTCATCTGAATGCTCACAGAAGCTCATCACTGGGCAACAAAACAGCAGTGGATAACCCACTTCACCCTGCGCTATTTTCAGACTCTTTCATTGATATTATGCAACACCGTGACTACAGGCTGGAGGTAAGGTTTTCCTAATGGAGATGACATTATGAATGATGTCTTTCTGTCCCCGCATGTGCCCCGCTTGTAGCCATGGATCACAGAACTTGTCGTGCACCTCCGCAGCGATCACACCAGTCGTTTGTGAAATCACAGCGGAGGTTGCACATCATGTGAATGTAAATGCGCATAGCATGAGAAAGACAAATTAAAGGTCAGTTTTTCTTTCCTCCAATCTCCGCTTCTCTTTCTCTTTTCACTTCTACACAGCTTTGGAAAATTCTCTGGAGTTTATTTGTAGATTGAAACAGTGGAGGAGAATGGCTTGTAAGTGTTTCCAGCCATTTGGGTTTTTCCACCGTTTCCACTTACTTTTTGGTCTAGTCAGCACCTTTAGGACATATACCTTCTTTGGTTGTCAGTTGCAGATAGGTTCTGCATTCATTCCTCTCATGCAGGCCTTTCATTATCACATTGTGAAATTGCAAATAATGTCCGCTATAACTAATTGTTTCCTCTCTCGGATGGCCACAGTGATGACAAATAGAAGGAGCTGGGATAAGAAACAGATAATGGTTATTTATTCTGGAGAATGAGCAGTGCAACATCAAAGGCAGGATTAAGAGTTGGGTAGAAGAAGATCTGACAAGAAGCGCAGTAAGATGAGAGGTATTGTGGGACTTGAAGCATTAGGCAGCTGGATAACAAGCAAGAGAAACTCTGTGAACCCAGGCACTTGAGAGTCCCAGTCAAGTTAAAACAGAAATACAGGGAATACATCTTCCCATTCTGGAACCACTGAAGTGGGTGTTGAGTCATTTGACTGAACAGAGGATGAGGAAATGTCAAGAAACTGTGCCTGTGTGAATACACGTCTCTCGAGGGAATAGCAATAAAGACTTTGCTGAAAGGCCTCGAGATTTATGTGACTTGGACAACTGATCGGCACTGAGATGCTCGGCTGCAGGAAAGAGGAGAATGAGAAGTGGAAAGTAGCTTGTAGCAGCCACTGTCCCAGTGGATAAAACCACTACAGCACTGTCACTTAGTCCCTCGCCAGTGTGCAGTGGTCTGGCAAGAGTCGGCGGGGCTTGACCCGGGGGTAAACCACGAACTGCCACCAGAGAGGGTCACAGTGGGGAAAGCAGGGCAGCTGTCAGGGCAGCACGATAAAGTACACCACAGTAAAGACAAGCTATTTTACAGTCGCTTGCCCTTTATGTCATTCTTGAACTTTGGTTCTTGGCAGTTCCCATTTTTCATGATTTCCCTTTCTGTTTTAAAGCTGCAGTCAGCTGCACCAAATGCTTTTTCTTTTTGGTAACTTGGCATTTTTTAAAACCACAGTCCTTTGACCTATATGGCCTAAGCCAGCACTGGTGAGTCTAGTATCCTCTGGACTGGACTGATTTCTGTCATTAGTGCTGCAACTAATGATTTATTTCATAATCAAATAATCTATTGATTTGTTTTTAAGCCATGCTAGCAGCAGTGCTCCAGGGATGGCAACGTCTGAGTTATTTCAGTCTTGACCAAACCGACAAAGCCTGTATCGTGAACTGCCATGAAATCTTGCACAGGCATTCATGGGCCCAGAGGATGAATTATGATTACTTTGGTGATCCTTTGACTTTTCGTCTTTAGGTTGGACAAAATATTAGAGACACTTTTCTAAGAAGCTGTACAGGTGTACCTGATAAACTAGACACTCAGTTTATGTTCACAGGGGTGGTGTTTAAAGGTGCTATATGTAAGTTTTTGCTATTGCTACATAGCCAACGTTAGCATTAACAGTAGTTTACTTACTAGTCTGGATGTAACACTTCTTTTCTTGTACTGAAGTTAGCATGCTAAATAGCAAGCCTCGTACCGTCCTGTCTCCTACTAAGCGTCCAGTTTGCCCTCAGTTCAGGCATGAGTAGATGAAGAAGTATCTTAGCTTGTAAAGGCGTTAATGGCTGAAGTCTTGGCAAGTGACCATCATCACCGCCATCGCCACTGGCAAGAAACCATGTTCATCGACAGATAGAAAAGTACATATAGCACCTTTTAAAGGAAGGCAGGTGAAGTTGATATAATTTCATGTAGTAGCTGGAAAGTTGAGCAATAAATTATTTTTAAAATGATTAACAGTTAAGCCCAGACTTCTTTCAGTAAGGAGTCAATGCACTGTAGTCACATGTAAACATGTCCACTTGATCATGGAGAGGGCCCTGAGGCATGGCCCGGATGGGGCTTCATTTTGAACACTGCTGGTTCCTCCAGCTGGGCCTACAACCTCGACAGCATCACACACTCTGCCCCACCTGTGACAATAAACAGCTTTATTACCTCCTCCCGTCCACTGACGCCATTTAATGCTTTCACTGGGATCATCCTGAGGTCAAATCCAACCAGAGATGTTTTACTTTCCCATGCATTTACACTAAACCCCCAGAGCTGACCTGGAACAGAGTGTCATACATTTTTAGTGGTATGCAATCAATCTGCAAATATGACATACTTGTACTTGAAGCAGCATTGTTTGCACTGTAGTTTGTACTCATTAAACCAGAGGGAGATTTCATTTGGTGCCACTTTCCCATTTTGAGACATGTAATCCAAGTCAAGTTACCTCTGCTAAATTAAGTCATACAGCTACTTTAATGATGGTAACTGCCTCAGGTAGAGATGATTTGATACCACTTTGTCATTTTCAATACCACAACATGGTATGAACATTGAACATTGTCAAACCCTTAAATCTCATAATTCCACCAAAGAATGACTGAGTTTTGAAGTACGTAGAGCTTTTTGCAGTGGCAAGGTAATGACATATGACCCACATTCGACTTCTATATATCAACTTTTTCTGAGTGTTTTGAAAGGACTTTACTGACATACTTGTACAGTCATTGTGCAGCCATTTCAAGAGGAAAAGTCTGGAGGAAGTTTCTTTGGTTTTGCTGCTCTGAAAACTCTTTGTTGAGGTCTTTGTTTGTTTGGACAATTTCACCATAAACAGTATCTCTCCAACACTTGTAGAAGAACACGACAAGTGTTTTGTCACGTTTGTAGTGTTGATAATTGATTACGCCCCCTGAAACACTCCTATGACACACTTTGAATCTGTCATTTTGCTTTTTACCTCTGTCTTGCTGATGTTGTTGTTGTCTTTACTTATATTATAAGCATTTACACGTCATGCCAGGATAAAATATGAGATGAGAGTTTTTTGATATAAGGTTTTGGGCCACTAAAAACAAATTTTCATGATACAGTTATTATGGTCAAAAATATTGCCATGAATAGTGTTATCACAATAATAATTAAACTCTTCTGAAATACTGCAATTAGACCTTAACTATAGTAAAATTACTTCACACCATGATTATTACCTTGGACCTTATCTAACCTGGACTGAGTTTGTTCACATGTGAGTTTGTTGGACAATCAAATACACTTAAAATAGGGGAAATTATTTCAAAAGCAGCATATTGTCTGTGTCTGTTAGATTCTATGCATCCATTCACATGTTCATACATGTTCTGATTTCTTTCGGATGCAGTAAAACCTGTAAACCAGCATATTCCTACTATCAGACTGTCTTCCCTAGCCTCAGGGCTTTACTCAGACCCATACACATACATACATATTCTGTACTTCCAGTCTTCCATACACATGTCCGTAGCATCTCATGTACAGTAGCAAAGATGTACATCTACATTCTAGGTTCATTGAGAAGTAAATGAATGGTCAGACGGATTAATTGATCTCAGATGTGTGAATGGTTCCAGCCCTGATGAGGAACTTGTTCTGGTTCTTGCTCTTTCTTTTACAAATTCTGGCATATTTTTTGCGTTTATATATTTGTGTTTTTTCTGTGACCGTTTTCTGCCGAGTCCTCATAACTCCTGTAAGTCATACAGACTCATTAAATTGATTGATTGGCTGCTCAGGGCTTTCCTTTTTCCATCAGTTTATTTACCTGTTTTGGAACGAATTTGCACTAGCCGCTAGCATATAGTAACATGATACCTCTTCTTTTTTTTTCTTTTCTCTTTTTCCGTTGAAAAAATTATACGGCACATGTCACTGTGTAGTGTAGCTGGAGTTAAACGTTCTGATTGCCCACCGGCTCTTTTCAGGGGCAGTGTAAAAGACGGCTGTGTAGGTTAAGGAGTGTTAAAGAGCCACACACATGGTTTTCCTAAGCTGTAAATTTTATGGATAATTTCTGATGTGGTTACAGATTTATACCCCCCAACTAAGCACAGCAGCTGCAGGTAATTACTGACTCACCCGCCTTGCTCTACCTCCACTGGTTCACTCTCTGTGTCTCTTCCACTTCGTCTCTGACTCTGCTCGCTGTGGCCTTTGATTCATTCACATGGACAGTTGAGATGAGAAAGTGACACACGTTTTACTATTATCTAGCTGAATTTTAGCACAAACACAACACTTCAAAACAGTAGATAAGCATCAACTTATGGTTCGAGTGTTAATTGAGTACTCTCAATAAGGATAATTTGAAGTTCTGTTGCTTTACATGCAACAAGAGGTTAAAATGGCTGTTGTGAATCATTAATCTCGGCATACTAATTACTCAGTGAATTTTGGATATTGGATTAAAATCTGGTCATATGCATGTTGACAGACAGGTGTGTAGAGGAAAAGTGATGAGACAAAAAGCTAAATGAAAAAAATGGATGGGTTTCATTATCTCCAATTTTGAGGATCTTCAGTTTATAATGGAGCATTTCAAAAAGTATGCTTTTTCTTTTGCTAGTAAATTACTATGTAAATCTTCAGCTGACTTCATATTGTTGGAACTGATCTCCAGTTTTCACTGGAATAGTGAAAAATGGGTATTAAAGGATGAAATAATTAAACCTGAACCTGAAATTGAACTTTCAACTGATCTGACAGCTTGAAAATCATTGAAACAGGAAACATTTTACTCTTTTTTTTTTACTTGTGAAGGAATCTGTATACAGGACTTGTAAATGAGTATTTTGTGGTATTGATACTTGACATTACTTAATTCAGTATAGCATGTATTTTCCTTGGTGAACTGAAGGGAGCAGCTTGGACTGGCAACAGACTGAAGGTACTGAGGTGAGCACAGTCAGAATCAACATGAAACACTGAGGTGGTATGAACATTGATGCATTCAATTACTATTGTATGTACTGAAGTACTTTTGAATCATGATGCATTAATTTACTATTGGATGCACTTAGGTTCCTTTTGAATGGTGATGTGTTCATTAACTGTTGTATATGTAAGTGTATTTTGTTGGTGATGGAATCGCTTAGCTGAGGAAAAAAGCGATCAAGCAGTGATTATGAATCTTTGAACTGAAGAATGTAAGAGGGACAGAATGCTGAGAATGTGTTTGTTCGAAAAGAAATGTCTAGAGGAAATCAGTGCTAACGTTGCTAAGTAAGGCTAATTAGCTTCCATTGTCGAAGTAGAATACAAACTTAACTGCACCGTTGGTCCTCTTGAATGTTGAATGCTGTGAAGGTACAGGCAGCTTGAAATTGAACTGTTGATGGTTGTGGACAATACCAAAACAACACCATGTATCAGTGTTTGTATGATACTGTATATGTAAAGTATGATGTTCTTCGTTCCGAGACTTCAGACTTCAGACCTGACACTGTTTCCACAAATATGTTCAGAAAAGTGGTCTACTCCAGCTGTTGTTTCATTACAGTTTATACTCCCTTCGACACAAAGTGAGGAGACTTCAAATTGCAGAGAATGATATGGATATTTCCTGAAAGAGCTTGTGGTCAGGTCATGGCACCCGTCTACAAACCCGTGTCACCTCCGTCTCGTCAGTCAACACTTGCAGGCTGATAAATCAGTCAGTACAGGACCTTGGCAGCTCGTAGCATTAGGTGCACTCAGTACACTCTCCCAGGCTGCACTGGGGTGAGGTCCCACCATGCGCTCATGCCCATAACTCAACTGCAGCCAAACCAACTCATTAGTGAAACAATCCTCACCACGCACTGGTGTATGTGTGTGTGTGTCTGAATGAGCAAATGAGAGCGTACAGGGTGAGATTTCATGTTGTTCTGGAAGATTTGTCATCACAAGCTCAGAATGCATTATATTGTTACAATATCTCTTGTATTCCAACTACCTGTAACATTTTCCGATTTGCTAATATTTTCCATGATATTTTCCCACATTCGCTCAATCACTCCCAACACATTATCCACACATTATCCAGTCTTTGCTTGCACAATATTTATTCATGTTACACAATATTCCAAATGAGCACCCCTATTTAATGTGCTTATTAACCTTTATAAAAACAGACATGTTATGAATGTGTGTGTATATGCAACACCTCAAAACTGACTGTGAAGACTTTTATGAGGAATGTTAGCAGTTCAGTGAGCGCTTTGGCAAACGCAGTTTAGTAATCCATTTATGCACACTTTGCCTTTCTGTCAGACATAGTGGTTAAATCATTAAAACGTGTGGACGATACAACTTTAACACTGTGTGACAATGTGCTCATTAGCATCCGCGGGCCCATATGCTCCCATGAGCAGAGCCATGAATGCGAGGTTCACAGAAACAGATTGTCAGATGTCGGGACGAACATGCTGTAGATCTGACAAACGCAGGTTTTCAATCAGGGAATCATTTTGCTCACTACAGGCGGTTACTCTAACTAAAATACTGTAGTTTGGAAATCATTTATTTAATGTGACCAGATTAGCTGAAGTCTTATGTGATAAGTAAAGGCAAGGCAAGGCAAGTTCATTTGTACAGCACCTTTCAACAACAAAGCAATACAATGTTCCTTACATAAAACAAGGGCATCAAGGAAAGTGAAGTAAAGACAGTGGGGTCCAAAAGTCTGAGAGCACTTTCCCAGTCTCAGGATTTTTTGGAACCCACCACTAGGGCCTATCTGAAAATGAACACATATGAGCAACAAACAAACAAAAAATGTTGAAATAAATCATTAAGAAGCCATTTGCCAAATGTAACTGGTATTCAGCAATTCTGCACAATATATGATAGACTGGTAACCTGTGCAGGATTTACCCTGACTTTTGGTCATTGCATGCTGGGATAGGTTTCAGGTCCTGCTGTTGAGAAAAAGAAAAAAAGATGGATTATTACATTACACTATTATATATACTTTTCATTATACATGGTTTTACTTTAATGTACCAATTCACATAGTGACTGACCCCTTTTTGCATTAAAAGTGTACTGACGTGGTTGTATCTGACAGTACCATTGGACTTCCTGTGTATTGTTGATGAACTGAAGATCAGAAAGCTTCTGATAAATAAGGGAAACGTATTCAAGAATAGATATTAAATCCAGTTCTGGAAGAGGTTTTGACTCTAGGATCAATTAGTCTTGTATCTACGTCAGATGAACTGATGAAGTCTGTCTGCTGACTGTTCAAAAAGACAAAGAAAGTCCTTTTCCTCTGACAGTAGTAGATATCCCATGACTTGGATGTCTGAGACATATAATAGATGTGAATACTTCAAGGCCAAGCTTTGCAGAACATTGGCACTGCTCACTTGGTACCTAATGTTTCACCTGATAATCAGGTCGGGTGGTTGACATAAATCTACGTGAAAGGATTACAGTTAACGGTACGGTCCAGACTTCATCCATATTCAGTTTAACTAATGATTAGACTTCCAACTCCTTGTTCCCATGAGCTTCAATTAGAGGGCTTATCATTAGACGCCAGTGTCCAACTCACCTCTGAAAAACCAGTTTATCATCTTTAATTTCTTTTGTTAGCTTTATGGGATGTGAGGTGCAGAACAGTCAGGACCTAACTTTGAGGGTGTTCCAGTTCTTCTCTTATTAATCAGCAGCTATAAAGGCAATAGCAGAGGAAAATCAAGTCATAACAAATGTACAGTTCACTTTTCCTGTCCTGTCTACATGAAGAATTTACTGCTATGACTTTGAACTAACAACCAAATAGTAAATCTTACCCACTAGAACAAAGCAGAGAAACGCTGCAGGCAAAAAGAAAGTGTTCATCTCATTATAAAAAGCTTATTAGGTTGTGTTTCTTGTTAGGCCACAGACACATTATTGTGTGAAGTAATACTTCGCAAGGGTGCATTTTAATTGAATCCTTGCCTTCTGTTCTAGCTTAATAGCGACTATTCGATGATTATAGATGTTTCAGTGTATAAATCAATTCAGCTTTTCTCTCTCTTGCTCACACACTCAGGGCTGGACTCAATTATTTGGCCCAGTTGGGTTGATTTTGATTGTTGAACAAGCAAATGAGACATGACATGGAAAAACATATCCCTTTTTATATGAACCTGAAACTCCTTTAAGTGTGAGCTGTGCCTGCCCATTTGACTTGATGTATTTTTTGGGAAATTGATACAACCTTTTTATTCTTTTAGAAGTCATTTGAGCCCCTACCCCCCCACCTTTATTCATCGTTATGTATTTCTTGGCATACGCAGAGCTGAACAGCAAATACCTTGTTGATACAGTCATCACATAAATAAAAGCACACCAACAGAATAATGAAATGATTTCTGCGTATGGTTATAGACTGCAAAGGTCAGTTTCACTGATCTATTGGGATACTGAGTCACTTTCCATGTAACACATTTAAAAGATTTTGCAGCTGTCCGTGTGCAAACACACACATAATTTCATAAGGCATCAGGATTTTGTATGTACAGTATATTCTATTATTAGAGTTCAGAGAGGAGTACCAGGTGCATTGGGAGGATATTGGTAGTGAAAAGCACACCCTGTGGGTCGCTTTGGGTCTCCTCATCAGCCAATCCAAACATCAGACAGATGCCGGGACACTTTCAGATTCAGTTTACAGAGTCGGCGTGACAGCTGACAGCTCAGTTTGGTTAAACAGAGCCCCGACTTCCTCTGCTGTCCTTTACAAAGCTTCTACAAGTCGTGTTCGTGAACATGAATGTACAGTGTCTTAGTAATTCCAGCTAACAAGGCAATTAGCAACTTTTAAAAGACTGGGGCAACAAAACACCAAGCTAACGTAGCATTGGCAGGGCTAAAGCTTCATTCAAGTTGAGAGATAGATGGTAGCCAAGAGATTCCCCTGGTTGTAAGCGTTTTCATCACCAGACAACTCAAGCTGCTGATAGGCAGTGTTATTACAACTGGGTATCATTTACATACTTATTGAGTGATTGTGAGATCAGCAGAGTTGGCTGCGTGGGGGGAAGAAATAGCAAAACATTTACCAAATTAGCACTAAATAAGGATATAGTTACCTTTAATAATGGTCTTCTATGTGTGTTTGCTTTTCAGACACTTCATTATTCTTCATGGAGAGTTTTCACATCTTATCAGATGGATGGATGGAGCGTAAAGAGCTGTGGTTTTTTAAATGAAGGTAAAAAGGACAAGATAAAGCTGCTGAAACACTTTCTTTTTACTGCTTTTGTGCCAATCATGGCTAATTGCCATTTCCTGTGTTCCTTGGAAGTCATGGTTGTGAACATCTTCAGAAATTAACACTACACATCCACAAGATACAATTCAGCACATATCCCATGGTGGCGGCATCAGAGAGTAAGCAGTTCTGGATCACTACAACAATGGTGGAAAGTTTGGAAGAGAATCTCAGAGCTTGTCTGCCATCTATGATGTCGCCACGGCCGTTTTCTCCACCATGATCTCAACATATATCAACATTGTTGTAACCTCCTTGAATGTTGCAAGGGTTTCTGTTTATGTTGTGCAAAAACAGAAGTTTGCAAAGATGATAATCTGTTTTCAGATAGGAATTATTAGGCTTTAATCTGCCCCGTAGTGGATATACTCTCCTCCAGATACACTCAAAGTTCACAAGCAAGTATGTGAACAACAACACTGGTGTCAAAGCCATAGTCTACACGTACGCATTGATAAAAAGCAAGTAAACTTGGCTTTAATCATCAATCAAATATTAGCTAACACAGACCCTGCTTAGAATATCATTAGTAGGGCTAAGAAACACATCTGTGGCTAAGTTAAAGGTGAGCCAACATCAGCCAACTAGACACAAAGTTAACACAACATGAGTGGAGCTAAACTATGGAGGATCCATGAGTTAACAGGGTTTTGAATTACTGTAATAATGTTTAAGAAAGTTCAAGCAGAGTATAAATCTTAACTTCCGTAGTTGATCATGGAAACAATAGTAGCAGCCTATTACTCAAAACCCAGCCAGTTTCCTGTCAAACCAGCACACTACCAGTCTTCTAGCCAGTATCTTTGAAATAACCAAATCAAACTGGTAATTGTAACTGGAGTTGGTCCTGGTGTTGCTTTGATGGATACTCTGGACCTGGATGTTACCAAACCTTCATGATCTGACCTAGTCATAGTAAATCTCTGACTCAGCTGGGATAATGCACAGTTCTGGTCACTCCTGTGTTTGAGCCCAGGCTTTTTGGCAAGTGCTGTCAGGAAGCTCATAATGTGATGGAAATGTGCCAACATCCTGAGAGAGCTGACACGGAGAAAAATAAAGCCGAAAAGCGAATGCTTTGGTTTTCTTTTAACTGACCCACTCAACCTCGTAGTGTCCTCTTGCCTCTGTCTCAGTTAATTGGATATATTGTGAATGATGGATTTAAATGATAGATATCTTCCAGTTTATGACTTTGGATTTGGAAAAAAGTAATTTTCTCTCGCCTCCTCTCTCTGTTCTTCTCTTAATATGTCAGTTTGTCCCAGAAGTGGACATGCTGGTGAGCAGACTGAAACAGCTCTCGAGCCTGGGTGCTGTCCAGGCAGAACAAAACTTGTGGTTTTCTATTCGCATGAAGTGGAGCTGGTCCACATTCTGGTGGGTAAGAATAATGAGAGGCTGACCGGGACAGAGTGTGCGGTGAAGATGCTGAGGTGAGGAAGGGAGGGGAGCAAGGGAAGCAGGAAAGTAGACAGGGAGCATGGAAAAGGGAGTATCAGAGAGAAAAGGACAGAGGGTGATAGATGGGCCACACACTCACTGTGATGTAAGGAGTGAAGTTGTAGAGAAATGGAAGCCGGCACAGCTAAAGGTGTCGTTTTTCCAATAATTACAGAGCATGATCATTCATCTAGAGTGGTGTTTGTGTCCACCTGATGAATCTCAGTCCAGTATTCCCTCTCTTTTAGCTCCGTTTGTGGTCTCCACCAGCTCCTGTGGGAAAGATGTGGCTCTTTAGCTGGTAAAGAGCAAAGTTACACTATTAATCAGCCAGCCGAGTGTTGGTGTTTCCCCACTGGTCATTGGTCTTTCAAAATGATTTTGCACGAATAATCAGTGTTGACAAATTAGCACCTTCTCAGACCTTTTTAGCAGCAGTTTTTTTTTGTTTTTTTTTAAAGCACCTAACAACAACCTTTAAATCTTAGCTACTTTCTGTAGAAGAGTTGCCATTACTGCTGATTGGTTGTGACACAATTTGTAAACAAAAGATAGCATTGTAGACGGAGAATAGCAGTGAGCGGACAAACATCTGACAGAAGCGTCAAAGTGGCAGAAAGATATGAATCACACTTTCAGGTCAGGACTTTCAGAATAAAATCATCGCAGAAACAGGATGCAGAAATTTGTGAGATAGACTTTTAGCCTTGAGGTGAAGTGAAAGGCTTGTGATCACAAAACTTCAACTAAATCTGTGGGGATACTTTTGATTCTACCCAAAAAGATTGTCATATGATCTTTTGACACTAGACAGAATGCAGATGCTACATAGTCTAGCCATATAGTAGGTTTTGACTTGACTTGTCACTGTTTTATGACACAGCCCAAATGCTTAATGGATTTCCCACACAAATAATAGGAAAATTAACTGCCAATGAAATGAATCGTTTGTTGCAGCCCTGAACACACCAGTCACTCTATCAGCTGCTGAGATTTGTAGCTTTCTCTTTTTGGCTCATGTTCTGTTTTGGAACAAAATCTCCCTTCCCACTGACATTTGAAGACGCTCCGAATCTCCTCTGCCTCCTCCCCACTTGTTCTCAAACAATATAAACAAACGAAAAACCATTATTATTTTATTTGCGTGGTGATGCAGCATCTCTTATTGCGTCTCTTGTCTCTGTTCTGAAAATATGACTTTGCTGTTTGTATTAGGGGATTGAAGGGTCATGGGGTGTTTGCTGTGCTGGGAGTTAAGCCAGTAAAGTTTAATAAAACTCATAACTGTCCCTTGAAGAGACTGTGGTGCAACACAAATGATGAATTAATGTATAGATGACCTAGATAGGAGGGAGTGCACCTGGACGGTCCAAGCCACAAAAGACATGTTGGCCTAAACCTCATCCTGCCCTCCTGGTCAGGCCCCTCTGATGTGTAAACGTATCCTACCCCGTCGCCGTGCCACGAGCTAACAGCCCCGCTCCCCTGCAGAGGGAGGCTGGACTCTGCATAGTTTCCACTCACTTGTTCACTTACACTTACAAAAATAATTAAAGGGCATGTTTTTAAGGGGCTCCGGAGTGGTCCTGATGTCTTCTTGCCGGAGCCTGCTGTCTGATCTCAGCTGGGCTCTAATCAGAGGGACCACCGAGTCGGGTCACTAACTGTTAAAGGAACAAACAGCGCTGACTCTGTTGCGATAGAGGCCACTAGTTTGGATCAGACCCTTTCGAGGGAAAAGGCATCAAATTCCAAGATGTTATGAGCAGGAAAACTTTGTCAGATTCTGTTTCAAGAGGACGGGAAAGTAATTTTCTTTGTTTTTATTTTGAATTTTTTTTCATTACTTTGGAATTGTGATCACAGGGCTAAGTGTTTACAAACTGCTGTTATGTCTCTGCTATATAACGTGCAGATGTCACAGCAGAGGGAGGATTTGTCTGCAGAGCATCATGGCCTAGTTTAAGAACCAATTATACTGCAGATCACTGACTCCCTCACAAATACCTGCACCCATTGGGAACACATTAGGAAGCAATGTGTTCATTCTTTCCGAACAGGGGTGATGCACTCGTCTGGTATGGGCGGTTGTGTTTGGTGGGCGGCCTCGGCCAAACCCTTTTTAGAGGGGAGAGAGGGAGAGTTCTGCTACTAGTTAGCATACATCTGTAGATCCGCTGGACAAGAGCTGGACCTCAAAGGCCACAGCGCAGGCAGATAAATGTTGAAAAATGAAATACAGCAGCAACTTACAGAAACACACACGCACATTCAGGCATGCAGACGTACATCGCGCAGAGGCCAGCGAGCCGGTCGGCATCCGTTTGCGTGTCTGGTTTCCCCTGCTTTCATAAACTTGTGCGAGCGAGCCAAGGCGCGTTGCTGCCATGTGTTCTCCCTCCATGCCACACATTAATGAGTGAAGATATCAGCGGCTGGGAGGCCACGCAACTGAGTCTGAGTCACAGAAATGTTTAACCCGGCTAACCTGGTCCTGGCTGGTGTTCCTGCGTCTGTTTACATGTGCTCCTACTGACAGCAGTGAACTCGGTAATTGAATTTTATTCTCCAGTTCAACACATGGGAAAAGACAGCTACTTTACCCACAAATATTTTTCTGTCTCCCCTGACCGTCTTGTTTTCTAGGACAGTTTTCAATTTAAATTTGTTTTCACTTCTCTCACGTCTTCCAATTCGCCCTCAAGAACAAACATCAGACTCATCGCTTCCGAACATGTTCTGTTGTTCTTTGTCATCTTCTCACCTTGTGTGCTTCCAACCAAGTCATGTCTTTGTACAAGCATGATTTTGAGCTATGTGCCCCCTTTAGGATCCTTATATAAGTGAAATTCCACGGGGAGCCATACAGATGGACAACTTACAGCGTTCTTATGTCATGAACCGTACGAACACATTAGGCTCCTCTGCTGTGCACCACCACACGCTGTATGACCACACAACCAGGCAGTTCAGTGGGAAATGCTGATCAAATCCAGATGCCTTTTTCATGCTATCTCGTTCTGTCTGTCTCTCTCTCACGTACTCTTATGCATACATGCTGCCACACACATCTGTAATAATGTACTGTGTTATAAATATGGGAGGAAATGGAAATATATACCTATTTAGTGCGGCCAGGCTGCTGTAAAAACTCCAGATTTGCTTTTCTATCAGGCTGCATCACTTCCAGGGTCATCATAGATCCTGTATTCCTTTTGAAAGCCGCATGTTATCAAATATTTTATCAGGCTTTTTGGAATTTCACTTGAGTAGCATGAGATTTTTAGAAAAATGAAATATTGATACAGCTTGATGTTGTCCATCTGTGATGTGCATTTCAAATTAAAGCACGAGGAGACTCGCTGCTGCTCAGATTCTTTATGTTGATATTGAGGTTTTTTTTTTTTTTTTGGCTCACGGTAGCATTGCAAAACATTGGTTAACCAGAATTCTCCCTGCAAGTGCTTCTTTGCCTGTGAGGTGTGCAGTCATGGAAAGTGTTTAAAGCTGCCTGCTGGGAGCTAGTTAGCCATAGACACAAATTACATGGCAGACGACATGTTAAAAACCCTGAGAACTCTTGTTAAAAACACACACACACACACACACACGCACACACACACACACACACACACACACACACGCAGTCGGATGCTCCAACATAAAGAGACCGCACTCTAGTGGAGCCATCTATCTGACTATGAGAGCGGTTTGAGAAATGTAAAGGCCGAGCCTGCCTCTGATGATGGCGGGATTCAAAATAGAGTCCTGACTGCGATCTATTTCGGCAGCTGGAGAGCTCCATTTTGATTGGCAAAAGGATTGTTTTCCCTTTCATTGTGAGCAGGCTTATTTTGGTGCAGAGAATTTCTCATGAAAGAAAATTAGCCGCTAACTTGCTCAGGTTTCTTTAAATAAATTGAATTTGTGGAATAAATTGAAAAGTACAAGCGGAACCAGGGAATGTGGGGGAAGGCAGTAAATGCAGAATTTACTTCCCTGGCTCAGAAATATGCTGTTCGTCCTGTAGCAGTTATGTATCAGTTATTACACAATGAGTACCGAACAAGCAGCAATGGGAGAATATTATCTTACAGCAGTGATGGACAGGTCTCTCTGCTGTTACTGAACTTCCAAATCCTGGTCCCAGACGGGTCACCTGTGCTCGTCCTCGCCAGGTTGGACCGCATGTGTAGCTCTGCAGAGGTCAGTGTCGGAGAGGTGTTTTCACAGCTGTCTCCGGCTGCGTGCACTCGCAACCCCACATGTAGACAATAGCCCGCGCATACACTCTCTGACACACACTCTAAACTTCCTGCCAGAGTTTCCCAGTATACACAGCAGAGAGCGGAACTCCAGGGATGAAGGAGAGTACAGTAGATTACAAACCTCCACCAGCAGATGCAAGAGTGGAAACAACAAAGCATTTTCCTCTAATATCCATGGGTTTCAGTGGTAGAGGTATCACGAGGTAACATGTTACTGTAATGACATTCATTTTCAGTAACTACATCACATTTAGTTAATCGGAAAATTTCAATGGATTGTGCTCGATAAAGGAGATTAAAACTTGAACATGAAGAGAAAATTAAGAAAATTACTTGTATCAAGGTGGAAGATCAGCTGGATAAGTTTAGATTTTTAAAATTCTGTATCAGTACAATATTCACATGCCATAAGCATACAAATTTCTCTCCACATTGGCAGTAAACACATCCTTTTCTGAGGCTACTGCACTTTAAGAAACAGGATAAAATCAAGTCTGTAGGTGAGAGGAAGCGAGAGAAACTAGAAGCTTCTGCAGTTTGAGTTAGACTAAACATGGTGGTCTTCCAAGCCTCATCTTTTCTGTATGAAATTCTCTCTCTGTGTTTCCTTGATGAGCCACACTGAAGTGAAACTCAGTGATACTGACTGTTTTTAACTGTAGGTAGCTAAAACCAGTTCGAAAAAGTTCTAGATGTTGCAAGATCCTGCGATAATCAGATTTATCATTAGCTATTTTTATTTTTCAGGCTATTATCATCTCATCAGATTCATCTACATCAACCTCTGATTTCAAAATCAGAGGAGGTTGGAGGTTGGTCATGGAGGTTGTTCAGACTGTGGAACCGAGGTGATGTGAACAGAGAGGATCCAGGCATTGGAGTAAACTCAGCCTTGTGAGAAATAAAACTTAAATCCCCAAGTTAAATCGTTTATAACATAAACAAAAGGTTGAAGTTTGCACATTCACAGCTCATTGGTTGACTCATTGAACAGTCAGTCCAGAGAGACACAGACACATGAACACTGTCCAGCAGCAGATTTGTCACTAGTTGCTGTTTTGAAATGGGAAAGAAAGGGTCTTAAGAATTGCCAAGTTGGCAACACTGGTGATACTTCCTGGTAGTCATCGTTGCTTGGACAAAACAAAGCAACAGATCTGTACAAGACTACCAGGACAAAATATGTCCACTTGATTTGTCCAAGTCAAACTGCTAAAGCCTTTGGCTGAATTTTAAAGTGAATTTTTGCACTGAACAAAGGTTGTGAATTTTGCATCCCACCTTTCATCCTGAAGGGATCACTTTAGGAATGATTACAGCAACCAATAACCTCTCAATATAAATCATGTGAGAACTAAGTTAGAATAAATTAGAAAATCTGAACCAATCCTTTCCAGACCTTTTAAAATCTCATTACAACTTTAGGATGCATGGCTATGGGTTGCTTTTCCAGAGTGGCTTCCCAAACATTGGGCTTCAGCTTTGATGGCATCATGGTTAGCTGACTCATGATGGGCTCCTCTGAGCCATAAACCAGAACCACAGTGGACAAGATATAGTCTCCCATAAAGACGGGTGATCTGGTGTTCATTGACTCACCTTCAGAAGGAAGATGACTCAGGTGTTACAGGTTACCTGGCTGTTGACATTGACACAATGATATTTTCATTTTATACAAACAGCAGGTAGCAGCAGGTGAAACTACAATAGATGCTCCATCTAAGTTGCTGCATTTTTTGTTTTTTTAAGTATATTTTTGGGGCTTTTTTATGCCTTTATTTGATAGTACAGTAGAGAGACAGGAAATGGGGAGGCAGAGAGAGGGGGAATGACATGCAGCAAAGGGCCGTCCGATGCGGGACTCCAACCAGGGCCAACTGCAGCGAGGACTGTAGCCTCTACACATGGGGCACCTGCTTAGACCACTACGCCACTCGACACCCCAAATTTGCTGCATTTTGAATGTGCAGAAAGAAAATGACTTAGTCGCTGATGAAGGGTTCAGTATGCTTGAAACTAGAGCCCGGCCAATATTGGATTTTTGGGGCTGATGCAGATATCGATATTAAGGATTAAAAAATTCTGATATCGATATATCGGTCGATATATATATAAACTATATATAATAGTAAGTGTTCACAGCTGTTCTGAATGGCTGCACTCGAAAACGAAGCAAAGACTCTGTCATCATCGCATCTTGCTGCCTGACATTGCCTCCTCAACCTCACCAAAAATTTTGCAACTTTTATCTGTTTTTTAGTCTCAAAGTAATGAATTGTATTCTTATTTCATGGAGCTAAAAGTTGTTTTGTCAAACTAAAAGTCCAAAACCCGAGGATGTTACATTTGCAACAACACAAAACAGAGAAAAGCAGCAAACCTTCAATTTTAACTAGCTGGAACCAGTTTGGCTTTTTTGCTTGACAAATAATTGAAACACTTCCGTTTTAAAAAGTTTCAAAATGGCAAGTGTGAAGTGAGTGAGATTGTCAAGTCTGAAAGGTTATCGGACACATCGCCCCCACCCCCCACCATCAGAGGAAGTTGTGACACTGTTCAATCAGACTGACAAGCGCCTATTTTGAAGCGATGCTAAAATTACATGTTTCACTCATCATTACCTCATTGTAATTTTCATTCATCTTGCGGCTATGTAATAAAAGTCTTCATTGTTCTGATACTGAGCAGTCTAAATGAGTTAAGTGAATAAGATGCAAGAACCACCTGATAGTGGACTTATTGAAGACAGGGCAGTCTGTTCATGGTGCTAAGTGTTGACCTGTTTGTGTTAAGCTTCAGTACAACCATGAAGCCACATTCCAGGGAGCGGCCTGATTTAATTTTGGACATTTATAAGCAATCTGATTGAGACCAGAATGCGAACGGATGAGGGACATTGTATCCTGCCATGCGAGTTGTATTTGTCACAGTGTTATTTCATGCTCCTGACTGGAATAATCTCCAAAAAGTCTTTGATGTCTTGACCCTGCATTTTCATGGACTGTTACGGCTGGGTGGCCAAAGCCACTCTGTGGGGAAAGTCTCTATGTAAACACAGTGAATCACAACCACACATTCTGTAAAAAGTTCTCAAGCACATCCAAGAGTTTGGAAATGCCCTCTTTGATGTCACTCTGGGAAGAGATAAGGAGCTCCAAGTTGTGACATTTACAGCCTCTGCTTCCTGTGTAACTGATGAAATCAAGATTATTTTATCCAACTGAAAGCCTGCCATCACCTACACTCGTAGGTGTGTTTTTTTTTTGTTTTTTTTTTTGCCTGCATGTGTGAGTGGGTGTGTGGTATCCAGTGTGTACCGTATGCAGGAATAGCTCTGGAATTCAGGCCTCACTCGTAGGAATGTGGCTTCAATTAGGTCCATCTGATTTAGTCCACAGTGCTGCATGAGTCAGGAGCATTCAGCCTTCTGATACCCACCCTCCCTATCATTTTGACACCAAATTCTTTCCTGTGTGTTCAACGTTAAATGCAGCAGTGAGTGAATTTGCAAAATGACATTTCACAACTGGGACTTTTCCCACCAGAGGGACTCTTCACCTGCGATTCAACAACAACAATCTACATCAGAGTTGGGTTCCTGCGACCCAAGAGTGTTCAAGAGAGTACCTTCCTACCAAGAAACATCTGAGTGGAGTTTACAGAGCTGAACTTAGCTGACTGGTCAACCACAAGCCTCGAAACTGCAAAACTGTTCTGTGGAATTCATTCAGTCCGCAAACAAATTCTGTTGTCACTAGAATCAACATTAGGACCAGGAATGGAATTTTCTTTTTTTATATTTTTGACATTTAAGCAGCAGTTGTGTTGCCAATCTAAGACATTTGTCAAAACATTTGTGGCTATTGTTTTGTATGTGAACCCATATTCTGACACAGATTGACGCGTGTTGTTGCGTCAACACACCCACTCTCGTACTGTATTACTCAGTGTGCACATGCTGCACAAAAACAACAGTCTTGTTACATTTGTTTCCTAGATGGGCACATCGCAGCTACTGTACCTTGGCTTTTTATTGGGTAGTCACATGCGTGCCACGGGCTTCAAATGAGGACAACGGAGGAACAAAAGAGAAATTTTACTGCATTCTTATTTGAGGTTATCACTACTTTTTTCATGATTAGTCTCTCTCCTTTCTGGCATTTTCAGTCTTTTAAAACATGGTTCAAACACTCATACGATTTTAAAGGTTCCATACAGCCTAAACGTAGATGACCATGTGTTGTGTGATTATAAAGCAGGTCTAGGTTCTATATTAATACTGTGAAAGTATCAAAGCGCTAAGTCCACACACACACAGAGAAAATGCACACAGCCTGTATTCAGAAACTGAGCCTTAAAACCAGCCGTCAGGACTTCTGTAACTTTGTGATGTCACAACAAAGCAGTCACCCCCGTACACCTGGACCCCACCATCCAACCTTGCAGGATTTGGTTTCTCTGAGTGATTTACATGAAATCTACTATATTTTTATTGGATCACACAGAAAACAGTCAGCCAATCAGAAGAGAGGCTCAAAGCTGGGAAATATAAAACTACGCTGCGATGGGCTGGATATCAAAACTTCATTAAACACAGGAAAAGTATAAAACATCAGACCTCTAATGTTGTGGCTGGTTGGTGAATATCATCGTACCTTAAAGTGTTAGTAAACTGGTCTATTTCCTTGATTGATGGGAAAAACTTGCTACCAACAACAACTGCAGCTTCCAAGTAAGCTGAAAGTGACATTTTCAGGAAGGCTGCATCACCCACTCCTGATTGGTTAGTAAAAAACAGAACAAAATGCCAATTTTGGAACACGCAAATAGCAAATATCCTTAGTTCAAATGGTGTTTTGCTGAAGCTGTGACCATCTGACAGGCCTGGGATGGAGGTACTCGGTTTCACCTCTATCATTCTCCTAATGTTGTTTCCTATGGCAATCAGACAACCAAACCTCAAGAAATGATATAACCCATTCGCCTCTCACCAAAGCAATGAGCGGTCAAGTGCACCGAGACACGAAGGAGTGCTATGATAGGAAAATGATCTAATCCACTTCTCTTTGTAATGTCTCACAAGGCGATATTTACTAATTTGCAGAATCGATACCACTGGCAGGAGATGACAAAAAGGAGAGAGAAAGAGGAGAGATTTGTCATCCAAAAATTACACTCCATTTACATTTTCTCCATCCAAACATCAACACTGTGTGACAGGCCAACAGCATGACCAGCCTCTAATGGCAGCAGCCCCAGTGTGGATGGGGAGACCTCTGCATGACCGCACTCTGGGCCCGTCTGCATGCAAAGGCCTCCGTCTCTCACCTCAAACATAATCCCACACAGCTGAATCCAGTCATCGGGAGACCTCTGATAACACCGATGCACCGAGCTAAAAATAATTCCAGAGGATTAAATCTGGGCTGTGATAAAATCAAGATGAGTCTGTGACTTTGGGCATGTCTTCAGCTGTCCATTTTTAATCACAGCAATCAAAACAAGCAGCGGTGTGAAGCCAACTTCAAGAGTGCACTTTCTGACCCTCCTTTCATGTCTCCTCTTGCCTTGTTTTCCATCATCCAATCTCACTTGATCGGAATAATTTCAGCACTTTTTCCTGTTTCCTGTTTGGATATCTGGCCTGCTGCATTGACCACTACAATTACTCAAAGAGTGTTGTTGAGAATGTATTGGAAAAGCTTTGGGAGGATGAGAGCAGGAGGAGGAGGACTGGCTGATAGCATGACGGAGGTGCGTAAACGGATGATTCTGTTGTTGCCTGGGAAAATACAACAAACAAACCCGTGGAAAAAGATGTTGTTTACACTGACAGACAAAATCCGTTTCTCTTGTCTTTTGTTCGAAACACCAGCAGAAGTGTTCTATGACAAAAGGTGTTAAACCTTGGATTTCCCGTAGAGGGGATATTTGGAAAGTGGACATGGAAAATGGGCCGTTTTTTCCATTCAGCTATCACACCTGATTTATTTGAGATATTCCTGGAAAGTCTTGCCACTGCTGCTGTCTCTGCCTACCCACGCGAAGGCCGGACCCCAGGCTCGCCAGGCGCCCCTAATCACACACCACGCAAACACTTCAGAGTGATCTGAGGCTGCAGGAGTGTATATCCAGATATTAACATAACCGTAAGAGGAAACAGTTATGATTAGAAAATAAAATTTACAGAAGGGGTGGGGAAAGCAGCCAAATTAGACCCAGCTGGAATGTCAGTGTAGTCCACAGTTGGCTGCTGCTGTGCAGACAGTGCGGTCGGGGATTTGGAGGGGGAGGGGGGAGGTATAGTTTCTGAATCTGTGTGCAACCCAACCCTATTACTCTGATCTGCAATACTACAGAATCTCAGCCAAGGAGGTTCGTTTTAGGTGCCTTTTGTTTTCCTATTTTTTTAGCAGGTAGCTTAAAAACTCATTAGCTCATAGAGTTTAAATGGAAAATGTTCCTCCTTAGACATCCAGCAGACACTGGCTAACTGATGTGGAGGTGTGCTTATGACCATTTGATCAATGGTAGTCTAATATTCACTGTGCTTTTAGCTCTGTTTTTGCTCTCTCCCCTCTACAGAGGAAATTATGTGGCTCTAACTACTAAATGCTCCATGTTGTTCACCAGCCGGTTGCTAACTTTGTGTGTCTGTAGTTTGATGCTGGGCCGGTCATTTTCACTGCAGTTATTGATTCATCTACGATTGCTGTGAAATATGTATGTTATAATTTCCCAAAGCCCCAAGAATCTTCAGATAGCTTGTATAATTCACCCACAGTCCAGAATCCAAAGATACTTATTTTATTATCATATCTCACAAAGAAAATCATCTAATCCTGACATCTGAGAAACTAGAACCAGCAGATGTTTGTTTTGTTTTTTTGCTTGATAAATTACTAAAATGATGAACTGACTATCAAAATAATTGCATAGTGATTTTTTTTTTATTGATTGACTGATTGATTGCCTAACAGAATCGGATAAGGATAGGATAATTTTCTGTGGATCTGTCACTACAAGCGACACCTTTCACATTACACAGTCATTCAAACCACTGCTCATATAGAAATATTTCTTAATGCAGCTTTAATGAAATTGGTGGAAGATCAAGAGACCTTGGTCATTTTTGAACACTGAACATCCAAAGCTTCAAGGTTCATTCTAGACCTAAGTTTGATTGAATGATTCAAACTCAAGGCCCATTTACTACCTTTTCTTTGAACTTTCAAAGTGTGTTGAGTGGGTTTGCAGTCTGTAAAACACCAAGCACAATGCAACAAGCACTAAACACCAATTAATCATCACAACAGGTGCACAATTCTCAGAATGTTATTTTAACAATAGTAATATTTTCAATCTGAATCTGGATCCAGATCTGCATTAATATACACACAGTGATGGGGGACCATGGGGCACGTGGCTTGTTTTTCCCCATTCAGATGAGTGGGCATGAGTGACAGCTGTCCGCTGTGCATGTAGAGAGCAGTGTGTCAGGTCATAGAGAGGTGACACGGTCGACACGTCTATTTAAAGAAGACCCGAGTGATGTGTCATCCTTCCTTTCTAATCCACCTCAGACGTTATCAATCTCCTCGGTCACACCAGCAGAGTTTTGGAGGGAGAAAATGATGCTTTGATGACTGTCCAGATCTGACACAAGACTTTTGTCTGTTGCCATACCAACAGTGTATTTTAGTAACCAAACACAATCTGGATGATGAAATTATTCAGTTTTTCTGTCATCCACAAGCTAAAGAGACCAATTACATGAGTTTGGCCGGGAATTGAAAGGAGGTGTGGAGCAGATCGTTTGGCTTAAACCATGAAAATGTTCTGAAAGTGTGGGATGAGTCACCTACACCCAATTTACAACATGTCTCAGCTGATCTGATACTGCTTGGACTCATGAAACCCACACTGGACTACACAGATTGGGATTCAGTTGCCCATAACATCAGTGGTGGTTGTCAGTAGGGTTGGGTATTGTGTTGTGTTGAATCCAAAATGCTTCCACATATTAGGAGTTTCCAGTAGTTTGCTAATTTCCTCCGTTTTCCGTTCACGAAGAGAGCGATTGCCTAGTTTCCCAGAGGACAACAGGGCTTGCCAGAGGTCAGAATCAGTGGCATTTTATGAATGCTGAATTTAGATTCAGATGGATCATTGCAGATCAACTCTGTCATAACTCGTACTCTGTTAGACAAATTCTATGACCAGCATTATGGCACTTTGGATACTAAGGTTGTCGACATTACTATCTCCTGGTCCCTCCTCACCGATCTCTTTAGCACGTCAACCAGGCCGGCAAAGTCATTTTACATGTCTGACATGACGACTGTCTTGAAAGCAACGAGTCCTCCAACCTGGACAACCATACAGGTCGTTTCATCAACGTGGACTGCATGAACAGGTTTACCTACCTTCGTCGCCATAGTTTCTAAAATAACAGTCATGGCTCGGTTATGTTTAGGTTACATTAGATGATCTTTGTTGTCATGGTTACAATAATTACAAAGTGGTTTACTGTGTGGAACGGTCATGATCATAGAAACAACATGAACTGATACTTTCACATGGGAATCGAACACCGCTCTCCTGTGTCATATTCCTGAAAGGAAGAAAATAATGCTTTGATGACTGCCCAGTCTCCTTGATAGACATAAGTGTTGCCTAGTCTGATCCCAGCATGAAGCATCCAAAACTTACATTTCTTGGTTTCTTTTTCAAATTATGTGCAAGATTCAGAACCTGAACCCTAATCAGTGGAAAAATCGGAATCTGAACAAATAAAATCTAAAATTGACTAAAACACGACACCTTGTGGTCAGAGTTGTATCACGACTACACTGAAATGCATTTTAAGTCCACAAGCAGTAGTTATGAGGGTAGGAGGTATTTGTTTCCCTGCTATCATCTCCTCTTGACTGGGTTTCATATTAGTTATACAGTATATAATTATATAAAAGCTTCAATCTGAATACAGTTCAAAAGGCAAAAATGAAACACAAATACAGCCTGTTCTTAGATGTGTTTTCATTGAGGGTTCCATGTGCTATATACTTTTTTTAAAACTCCATTTTCTAAAAATGGCGACCAATTAGCTCCTGCATATTGCCAGTTTCCAAAGAATCCTTCATTTGGAGTAAGGGTTTCATCATTGCAGTCAAGCATCATAAATGTATAATTAGCTGCACATTTTATTGTTACAGTGGGGAGGAACAGGTCATTTCTGGGTGTTAACTTTTCTTTGTTGGTTTCAGTATTCGCCAAGGAAGGAAGCAGTTTCATGCTATCAGATGGTTAGCTCTACCCTTTTGACTCCTTAGGAAATAAAAAGAAACTATGTGCATTGATTCCCAGGCATCTGATTGGTGCAACTCAGCACTGCACCCTGGGAAATTGTGAGTGGTCCATTGTCCTGAAGGATGAATCGGTTCCTGAAAAACATGACCTCATTCCCTCCCCCGGGGAGAGGTCCTGAGCAGAAATGCAGGGTGTTGAAAACACACCTTACGGAGCGTGATGTGTGTTAATAATGGGTCGCGTGATCATAAGTAAGAGAATTTAACACATTCCTTCTTGGGTTGTGCTGCTTTTAGCTTCCTATCGCTGCCTTTGGACAATATGGAGACTGATGGATGAGCAATGCAGCAGGAGGAGACACTGATGGTTCTGCTGCCAGCTTTTAAAACACATCAATTGTGCCAACATGGTCGGTTGTCAGTTAAAGACTGTAGCCCATGGGGAATCCACCAGGCCGACAAGCAGCTTCACTATGGCAGTGCTGAGTGGAAAGCGAGGTGAGTGCTGTGTGTTCAGTGCAGAACATTATTGCCTATGGCCGCAGGGACTGGGTCATTGACCTGTTGTGTCATCTCCCAGGGGTTAAACCTGTTCAGGGGCTCTGTGATGTCCCAGGATGATGAGCAACACGTGCTGTTGATGGCACATGTTGGAAACATAAACACTTTTCACACAAGCACCAGCAAATTTACAAATCACTCATACAGCCCAACAATGTGTCCCTAATGCTTCCAACATGGCTCAAGTCTGAACTGAATGCAGTCACATTAAAGGGTCAGTTCACCAAAATTATAAAAATATATTTTCTCAATTATCCATGGCTAACGTCAGCATGCTAACATGCTCAAACTGACAAAGCTAACATGCTGATGTTCAGCAGGTATAATGTTTACTTGTTTAGTTTATTGTTTTAGCATGCTAATGTTAGCTAATTAACATTAAACACAAAATGGCTGAGGCTGATGGGAATGTTGTTAGGTTTGTGTTTGTTTTGGTCATAAACCAATGTACTGGATAAACAAAACTTTTGACCTGATGATGGTGCTAGAGGAAAAGTGAAGGGATCACTAGAGTCGTTATACTTCATCCTGAAGCGAACACAAATGTCTGCATCAAATTTCACAGTAATTCATCCAATATTCATATTTCACTCAAAACTACAAATGTGAACCTCATTGTGAAGCTAGTTGGAAAACAACCACAAGTGGTTCACAAACAGGCCAATATCGCTATCCATAGCGCCACAATGCTAACGAAAAACTAAAAACTCTGTAGCAAATTGGTTTTTTTTGAGATGGTGTCTGTCACTCAGGATAATCCAGAGCTCACTCTGAACACATGAATTTGAATGACTTACATCAAAGAAGTAGTTCCTGTTACAACAGCAGGTAACTGACCTTTTAAAGGAAAGACAACAACATTAATAGAAAGAAATATTAAATGCTCCTTGTTAAGACCAATAATCAGTCATTTTATTATAATTCTTTATGTGCCAATAAAATAAAATCCGTTTTATTCAACAGAAAATATTGTGAATGAGTCAGTTGTGAAGGAGATTCTTGTCAAGTGAGCTTTTTTTTTTATTGTTCTTTTCACTTCTTCTAATGCTCAGGGCAAGAAAATCACATCATCAGCTCATTAGTCATCTTCCCTACATTTTCAGCCTTCATTCATACCAGATACTTAACTCTGGAACACTATGTCATGTCACATTTTAACAATACCTGGGCGCTGTTGGACTGGAAACCAGTGCTCGAGTGCCAAAAAACAGAAGTTAACCGAGATGAAGTCAGCAACGGAACAGCTGCCAACAGCTGTGTGTGAAATTGGACAGGTGGCATCTTTTTCTCCTCCATAAATGATCATGTACAGACACAAGTGTGACTGTGCTTATAGTTTAACATTATTCTTATCCAGTACCAGTCTTTATCTGTCAGTGGTATATTTGTTCAGATGGTTTTTCTACAGCACATGTGCACACAGGGCTGACACAAAGGACGAATATGGGTTGGCATGAAGGAGTTATAATAGAAGCTATTGGTTTTTTTTTTACATTTTTACATCTCAAAAAGAACTGCCATTAACACTGATGGCATCAAACATTCAAACATGACAATGATAAGTCACCTCTAAACCATCGGTCATTTAAAAAGCAGGAAAACGAGCAGCATGGGGCTTCAGTCACCGACAGCATCACTCACCTGTAGCTCGACTGTGGCTTTTCATCACACACCCCACGGCTGTGTGTCCTGGTTGAAGGTGTTGTTTTCATCTCAAGTCACATGCGTCATGTACAACATTATTTACTGGTTAAGTCTACAATGAGGCCTTGTTATTTGCTTTTTTATGTGCAAATTGAAAATAAACATTAAAACACCTGAATGCAAACACACCTGCAGTGGAGCCAGGAGGAGGTGCTTTGAAAAAGCCATCATATCTTTTGCCTGTAGCCAGCACATAATATGAACTAGTTTGTTTAAGTATTCTCAGGCCTTGTGATGGATTAAACTGACTGGAGAGAAGTTTTTTTTCTCTTTTTATCTGAACCTGACAGTATACAAGGCTCTATGTGGCAGAGACTGATCCAGAACCAGGCCAAGATCTAAACAGAGAGCTGATGAGCCTGTCTGAAATATGAGGGTGGAAATAGAACTGAACTGTACTGTAAATGGTCTTGTGAATAATGCTGTTAGAACATGTTACATTTGTAGTGTAAAAATTGAAGAAAAGAACATACAGTATAAGATCAGTAAAAAATTTAACATTGCACAATAAAGCGGGATTTAAAAAAAAAAAAAAAAAAAAAGCTGAGGTTTATTTTTACTTTAAAGACAGAATTATTAGTTATTAATTGATTAATATTAGCTATTAATCAATTAATAACTAATAATTCAAATGTGACAGTGTGTGACAGGTTGATAAATGCAGCCCCCCCCCCTCCCCCTCCACCCTTGCCTTACCCAAGGTAACTGTTTTCAATAAGTTGAGAGGGAAAAGAGTTGACTTAACTGAAGCAGCTCCCCAGTATCAAAAACATGATTCATGTTGTCCATACGCACAGTTAACGACACACAGCAGTGGCCTCGTGGAAAAAGCTGCCCTTGTTTTCCAGATAGAAATAGGAAGTCAACTTCCGACCTTTAGCGGTGAAGGGAAAGAAAGTAAAGATGAGGAGGAGAGGAACAACACAAATAAACAAAGCAACAACTGTAGTAACGACGACATGTGATGTCATGTGATGTTACAAAATCATCACAGAGAGTGGCTCTTCATCACTGATGCTGACTTTTTTTTTACTATTTATCTATGTGGCACCTTTTCTACCTCCCGTTGTAACAGTGTGGATTGATGAGAGCAGCTCTGTGGTGGGAAAAGGTTATTTTTATTTTCAAGTCCAATAATACACCGAGAATAGCACAAGCTCATAACACCGTGGGTATTTGTCTTCATTAGTCATCCTAATATTCTCTAATAATGGTAATTAGTGGAAAGAAAAGCAGGTCAAGTGTTTGTAAAGGGAATAGGTTTGCTGTGGAAATTAGTCTGAATCTATGACCGAGTCCCTCATTTTATCAGGTACCAAAACATTGTATGTTCTTGTAAAGGCAAAATCTTCCCCATGAACGATGGCAGAATTTCAGCCTTGATGTAAAGAAAGAGCGGTGAAAGAAATGCTGACCGAGTCGAGGCGTAGACATGGGTACACTGTTCGTTTACAGCTTTGGGCCTGATTGGGCACTGAACAACCGTTTGTTACTCTGACTGACCGGTGCACTAAATATTCTATTACATTCAAAACAGTATTGAATCTCAACTTCCTCTTCCCCGTCTGTCATTCAAACTGAAGCATGTCCAACAGCCAAAGTGAGAAACAGCAACACTTTACAAGTGATTTGCAAACAACCAGTAACAGAGTCAACATATTAGATGCATTTAACCTTGGGATCAGACTGTGAGGAGGCTTGATGACTTTAACTCTCAGTGGCTTTGACTTGACGTCTTGTTTGGACATGTGATTGTGCAACGTCAGCTGATCTCTGAGCTGGAGTCCGAGCAGAGCCAGATGCACCCAGTGCTTTTGAATTGCTGCCCAAGTTTTGAGTGTTTGTCATCAGGACATTTGAAGAGTGTTAGTGTTAGAGCAGAGTTGTTTTTCATTTCTGACTCAAAGTCAAAGTTGATCGAGTTTAAATGATTTCTGGTTTTAATCTGACATATTCTGATCAGACTCATCATTATCATTGTTTTTTATTGATTTAATCAGTACTGTTTCAAATAACATCAAAGCAGGTAGTGTTTTAGGGAGAATATCCACTTATGAAATTGTGTTAAAATCTTCAGTATAACAGCGGGCATGTGTTTGGACTCTGATCTGATTTAAACAGATTTATTGGAAGAGAGCAATGACTCAGATTTTCCTTCATGTGTGAGAGATCTACAGTATTTCCTCTGCAGAAGGGTGGTCTTGTGTGTTGTGCAAATCTATCTGATTGGTGAGAAGGTTCCATGGCATCCACCCAGATATATTTGGATTTATTCCTCTGTTTCAACATAATGATTATGATGTAAAGTCTGCTCTGCAGGAACAATGCAAGATGTTGAAGTTCTTCAGCTCCCAGGTGATGTTGATGATCTGATCCTGTCACATGCTTGGCCCGCTTCCAGGAAGACGTTCAGGGGCGACATCAGATCAAACAGGCGCCTGTGCAGGAGGTAAATAATCAATGTCCATTTGGAGAATACAGGCCAGTAGGATATGGCCAGCAGGACAGAGACTGGACTCGGAGCTCAGCTGTGAGGGCCGCGACCTCTCCAGTCTGGGGGGAGGTGAACAGGGAAGAAGGTCAGTGCCAGGGGCCTAATCCATTTCTCTGGCCCCTCTCTTCAGGGGCTGTTGTCAAGCCTCGGGGTAGGCAACTGTATCAACACGATCTGGGGCTCCGCGTGTTCTCGTTCACCCAGACCCCTCAGAACAGTCACCAAAGCCGACTGTGCACATCGAGCAAACACAGGGAAAAACAGCAGAAGTTGAATAACCATCGCCCTCAGGGGGCAGCTTTTTGGGGTTGTTCAGAATTGGCCAGAAAGAACGCTTCATATGCGGGCAGCACAGATATGCACACATGCAGAATGGGGTGTATTTTGGCATCGTGCAGATAGAGTCAAAGATAATTAACACAGAATATTGAGCAATTGACTCCTCAAAACATTATCATATTAAATAAAAAATAAAATCTTGAAAAAGCTATGATAAGAACATAAAGTAAAGATTATAGGAACTCGTAATGATACATGCTCATCAGACAGTTCATCCTCTAGAATATGAATGTATACATGAAAGCATGATGTATTATGAAATGCAGTGAGGAATAACACGTGTTTATAATATATACGTAAGTATAATATATAATATGACCCAAAACATGGCACATGCAGTAATGTAATTAATCATGTATATATACATAACATAAAACTGTTATTCAGATATTGAAATACGTTACAGCACAAGCCACATAGACAATGTGCATTACGTTCATGTTATGTACCAAAATAACACAGTCAACAGAATACACAGAATATGTTTATTTGCTGTTTTGCTGAGTCAGAGGAGAAGATCAATAACACTATAGAGCTAGAGCCAGGAGGCAATTAGCTTAGCTCAGCATAAAGACTAGAAATTGGGGGACACAGCTAGCCTGGCTCTCGCCAAAGTTAAGAATACACCTAAACTGGAACTTGCTGGAGTGAATTTCATGTCTTACTGATACCTGAAAGAATATGCCCACACCAACGCAGCCTATTGTGTTGTTTTAACACAGGGCTGATTTCGATCAGAAAGCCCGGTTACCTGGCAGAGCTAAAAACATACTTTCTGTGGTTCACTGCAAAAGTGAAAATATCAAAACATTTCATTCATTTATTAATAAGGACAATGCACATTAATCAATGTTTGTGTAAATGTGCCAGTGTTAGCCAGTTGGTTAAATTTCAATTGAAGTTCTTTGGCAAGATGTTCAACCAATAAAGAGATAGATTACGAAATGTAAAGTTATATGCCTAACGCACAACAAAACATGCAAGGATATGGGAAGAATTCCAACAATGGTGCAACAACACAATTACCACACTCACTGTCCAGTACATGCAACATGCAATGGAGTATAGAACATAAATACAGTTATTAAGACATTAGCCGTACAGAGCAATGAGAAACATACAGAATGAAATGTTAAGAAGTGGCTAAAACAGTGATGTAATGTTGTGATTCCAGTATCATAGCCGACATGGCTAACATGCTTTCTGAGCATGGTCCTTTGTTATTATCCCATTGAAGTATCTGATGTCTGTATTGTACCCGTCGTCAGTGGGAGGTGGTGTTTCTATTGTAAGCCTTTATGCTGTAGCTCTGTATGTTCAAAAGCAAAGTATGGGGATAATGGAAATGACAGGTTGGCCTTTGCTGGTAAACACAGCATTAGACTGACATGAAAGGCACCTCGTGTGCTATGGCAACACACAGATCAACGTGCAGCGCTGGTCACCCTCCATTGTAAATGTATTTTGGTAACCCTCATAACAACGAGACGAGAAATGCACCTTTACAGGGCAGTGGAATTATTTGTGCAGGAGCTAAATTGAGAGATCAGCTGTCTCCACCGGTATTTATTTGATTGATTTGGTTGTTTGACAAGTAGCTAAAGTCACGTTTTGGTAAATAGTGAAGGAGTTTATTCTGAAAGGCCAGTTCTGCTCCCCATGTGCTGCACCTGATCTAGGACTGCCTGGGTGGCCTGGATATTATTTGGACCGTGCCCAACTCAGATCTCAGGTCAGGTCCATGACAACCTGTATTCAATTGTGGCACATCTGACAAAACAATTGTTTGTATGTTATTTGCGGAAAATCCTGTTCGTTAAAGGCTCTAAGCAAGTCTTTAGTCATTGAAAGTTGACAGTGAGATCTTTTCAGTCTCTGTGGTTGAACATTTTTCTTTCAAAGCTGTTTGATTACAAATTTTGCCTGAAGCTAGTGGCACCTTCTTGTCCAGAATGAAATATCTCAACAAGTATTAGATGGACTCCCATGAAATTTGATACACACAGTCATGTTCTGCAGAGACTTTGGTGATCTGACCTTTCATCTAGAGCCACCATAATGTTGACAGTTTCGGTTTCGAGTGAAATATCTCAAACTATTGGATGGATTACCATTATATGTGGTTCAAACATTCATGTTCACTTCAGGATGAACTCTAATAACTTTGATAATAACTTTTCATCCAGTGCCACAATTAGGTCCAAAATTTAAAGGCGCTGTCTATAAATCTTCTCTGCCATCAAACGTGGTTTCTCACGAGGAGCAGGTGGTGGTGATTGTCGCTTCGCAAGAACTTCAGCCATTGTTGTGTTTATCTTGTATAAGAGGTTAGAATACGCCCTCTGAGCAGTGCTACTTAATCAGGGCAGATTGGACACTACAGTGACTCAGTATCAGAAAGTGATGGGCTGGCCAGGCTCTGGCTAGTTGGTTATCAAGTTGGTAAGTAAACAGCTGTTAATGCTAATGGTGGATATGAGACAATGTCAGCTGTGTTTTCTGTTTAGTGCTGATTCGCAAATTTTAGCATGCTAACATGGTTAGCTAAGACGTTGAACATGGTAAACATTATACCTGTTAGACATCAGCTTATGGACATTATTATTAGCATGCTGATGTTAGCATGTAGCACAAAGCACCATTGCTCCACACCACATCCCTCCATTGTGTAGGATTTATATTTAAATATCCAAAGTGTCTGTGCAAGTCTTGCCTGAATCTGTCTAATATCTTTTTTATTGGTCTGGGATTTTACCAGGTCAAAACTTGAGACTTTAATATTTTTGCTTTCAAATCTAAAGTCAATCCTTTCAAAAATGAGGAGTTGACTTGTTGACTGCTGTGCAACTTCATTTACCTCAGACCTGAGTCCAAGTCTGGGGTCTACAGCTCTGCCTCACACCCTTCAGCTCTCTTGGCTTCACTTGGCCAAGCTTGGTACAAGAGTGCCACTGCGTGCTATTGACTCCCTACTGTTCAGATCTCAGGTCATGCATCGGCAGCCATGATCCTGTCCAGCCTCAGGGATCTGTCATCGCCAGTAGCTCTTATGTTTGAGAGTGTCTCGTTTAAGTCTCAGACCTCCGATGGATCCGGGCCCAGAGGCCTGCCGTGACCCCAGGATGTACAGCAGGAGTTGCAGCAGAGGTTTTGGCAGGGCCTGTGGTTCCCGTGCAACTGTTTGCTAATGACCTGCACAGCTGTGAGATCAGGAGGAAATGTGTTGAATAACGTAACATGGCAGGCCAGACTTTCTCTTTCTGACTAAGATCCAAAACATTTTTCTTCTAAGTATTTTAGTTTTTATTGTCTCATCGTCAGAGCAAGACTCCATTCGCCTTTTCAAAGGTTTTCTACATGTAATACATCATATTCTGTGCTGCTTATTTTATGACTTCCCATAGCCTGTCTTGGACATGACAAGAACCTGGCCAAAAATCAGACCTTTTTGGCAGCTGTACACAGACATAACATTTACATGGACTGTAATATTTCCAGTATTAACTTGATTAAGACAACACCCTGAACAAGAAACTCATGCAAACAGTATTTTCTGATTATACTGACCCAACAAAGGTTATAAGTGAATTAAGAGTTGGAGTATTTAAACTCTCACATCAATAAAGGGAGGTTTAGAAACGCAAACATTCTTAATCACACAATGACCCTCAATTAAGGTTTTAATGATGTTCTGGATCACATACAGCGAACCACCTCGCCAGATTTGTCGGTTCAGGAACTATTTGATCGTGTCGTGCAGAAGAAAGACTGAGTTATTAGATGAGTTTTGGGCCTCCTTTATCGGTATTATATCATCACACAGGTTTTTTAGCATCTACTGTACATCACGCTGCTTTGGTGACTTTTTGCATCACGGCACAGGTTATGAGCAGTTTAAGGACAGGAAACCAAACTGTCAGAACTGCTGTGAGTCTACATTGCTCTCATGTAACAGCCAAACCACACTGTTTCTGCAACTTTGAGCAAAATAGGCACAGGGGTATACCACAGTAGCAAAATGACATAAAAATGAGGTTTGAGGTGAATAATGGAACATTTTAATGAAGTGTGTAGGCGGCACCAGTTGTATACGTAACCCATAGAAACAGCTCTACCCAAATACTGTTTGGAAACCTAGAGTAAGATCAATTAGAGTCGGGTCAATAGTCAGATCATAACATAAAGTTTATGGCTTATTCACTTTGTTTTTGCGAACTGTTTGATGCTCCCTGCCTTAAGGAACCGCGTGAGCTCTGCTGAGGTAACCCTTGGGCAGGGAAACTCTTATTACAGTTTATCACGGTTGACCTGAGCTGATCCAGTCAAATGGATCATTTGGAGAATAAAAGACAGATCTGAAAGGGAGAAAACTGAATCTAACTGCACTACAGCAATATCAATGTCTCTACTTTGCATTGTTGTCTTGCCAATGAAACACTCCTGTATTCCTTTGATAAATATATAAATATATATTTTAAATTTTTGATAGAAATGCAACCACATTGAAAGATCAGACACATCAGTGTCTGATATTGAAGAGAACTTTTAGTTCATGACAGAAATTATTAGTCTAGATTTAATGAACATGGATGAAGAGGATTTTTACTGGAGTTTGTCAGGGCGTAGACGCAGACTGACCTAATTGCTCAGATATGATACTGTGTTTTGTTTCAACCTGTGTCGTTGCCTCAGCTCTTGGCTTCCTGTATTGACAAAGTTAATCCTCTGAGTAGCCAAAGGAGACCAAGAAAAACCACAAACTTAGAAAGAAAATTATGAAAAGCCACTTTGAGCTTGAAACTAATGCTCTGCGTTTGATTATCCTGATCTGAATAACATGAAAACCATCAAAGCAGAGCTGTGAAACTGAAGGGGTGTGTGTGTGTGTGTGTGTGTGTGTGGGTGTGTGTGTGTGTGTGTGTGTGGGTGTGTGTGTGTGTGTGTGTGTGGGTGTGTGTGTGTGTGTGTGTGTGGGTGTGTGTGTGTGTGTGTGTGTGGGTGTGTGTGTGTGTGTGTGTGTGGGTGTGTGTGTGTGTGTGTGTGTGGGTGTGTGTGTGTGTGTGTGTGTGGGTGTGTGTGTGTGTGTGTGTGTGGGTGTGTGTGTGTGTGTGTGTGTGGGTGTGTGTGTGTGTGTGTGTGTGGGTGTGTGTGTGTGTGTGTGTGTGGGTGTGTGTGTGTGTGTGTGTGTGGGTGTGTGTGTGTGTGTGTGTGTGGGTGTGTGTGTGTGTGTGTGTGTGGGTGTGTGTGTGTGTGTGTGTGTGTGTGTGTGTTCTCTTTTGTCTTCTGTTTTGGGTGTTTACAGCAAAGCAGACACTGGACACAACAGGACCAGGACATAATGCTTTTAGGTCAGGCAGCACAAACACGATGCCCTGAAACAGTTAGAGGCATCATTCATCGACAGTCCACATGCTTACAGCTGGAGCTGGAGCTGGAGCTGTGTCAGCTCTGCTTTCATGTGCTTTCACGTATCTCTCTGCTCACTCATGTATCTGTTCGCTCTAATGATTGCATCTTTAAGGAGGGGAAACTGCCCACCTCACTTTGGAGGAAAAAAAAAAGGAATGGCATTAAACACAACAGGAAGACAAAGGACAACAAGGGGTCAGACGGAGATTAAGGGCAAAAACAGGTGTATTACTGCCCTGTTTAGTAAATAGTGAGATCCAATCTCTCGGCCTTCCCGTTCTGCTGTCTGTTTGAGGGTAAATACCACCATGTGGCCCTGCAGAATAAATAAAGAAATGACAGAACGCTTTTGCCCGGGGAGCAGGACTACTGTAATAACAGTCCAGAATTAGAGCTCCCATTGGTCGATATGAAATATCCTGTAGCCCTCACCAGCTCAGTCTATCATCATACCTCATTACGGAGAAATCCAAACAGTCAAGCACCCGATGTTTGGGTGTTTTACACCACCAATCTCACACTCACAGATGTGTACGCGCTGAGCGCCTGGTTGCATGCAAAATGACATAACGTTGACAGCACATGCTCTTGCATTACGCTGGTGTGTTTGGGAGTGTTTTTCACCAAAGTGGATTACACTTATTTTCCATGCTGCTCATCCCTGTGATGTATTATCCACCTAATTCAACTGATGATGAAGCCTTGTTTAATGTATTTAATCACTGACTTAAGATAAGTCTGATTCCACTTTGCGTCTGTTGTTGGGTAGCTTTTGCTAGGAATCCACTTTGAAGTGGAAAGCCTCTTTCCTGAGTGCACCTTGCAGAACAGTGCCAGTGGAGGGGGACAGTGTTTTAGTGACAACAAAGGACAAACATGACATAAACACACAGTCACGCTGCAAGTGATTTACTGCACCTAGGAAAGAGTGTGCGTTTCATTAAAGCTGTTTGCTCATCGCGCTTCTTAGATTTTCCTAAAGTCAGAGAGAAAGGGTCGTGTGTGGATTTGGGTTAGGATGCTGAATTAATCTCCACTGGGAGTTTGCTCGGAGAATAACCCTCCAAGCTTCCAGCAGGAGGATGAGGATGAGCTTTGTTCAGACATGTACAACAACAATGCTTTCGTGAAAACAGCAGTCCAAAGCTTTTTCCCACCCAGAGGGGGGGGTGGGGAGCTTTGGAAAAGGAGGCTGTTTTTTACCTGGCCTCCATGTCAGACTGATTACCTCCTGAGAGGAAAAGAAGGAAACATGGAAAAATCTTGCAATGGAAATAAAAATATATGTTCTCATGAAGTCATTCATTGAATTAACATGTTTGGATTGAACTTAGACATTTTTGATTGAGTTGCCATTCACTGTGGATGCAACTGGAACATTGTTGTCTTGTGTTGAGAGCTTGTTTCTAATTCGATTTAGCCGCTGCAGCTAGGCTTTATGAGTTGACATTTATATGAATTCAACAAAAGAAATCCCCACACAGCAGAATGATTACCTTACATTAGTGAGAAAATGTCAGAACGCCACTGCTGACTGACCAACTGCTTTTCAGAGACCATCATCTGATTAATTAAGCAACTACACAGGAGACTCAGTGAGGGACATGAAGTGCTTTAAACTTTACTACAGCAGCGCCTCCTGTTTTCAAACTTTTTTGTGTGTTTAAAGGAACATTGCACTACTCAGTACACAGAGGTCCAGGCTGTAGTTCAGTAAACTTTAACCACTTTGCCAGAGAATTTCCCCCCTCAGGAAGCTTCATCACAGAGTCTGTCAGTCAGTATTCTGACTGGGACACCAGACAAATAACTACAACGCTAACTATGTTAGCTATTATATCGTGTTACATATTTACATACATATGTTACATGTTACATATCAGTCATTAGTGTCATTAAGTTTTCCTGCTTTATTGAAAAAATAAATTTATAAATACAGCAGCGTTAGAATAGATTGTGCCAGAGCATTTAGAAAAAAAATCAAACATATAAAATGATATAAAAAAAATATCAAAAATAACAAAAACATGAATCCGTCTTCAATTCAAAATAAAGATAGAATTGTTTAGACTCTATTAATTTGTTTTTAAATTTAGATTTTTTATTAAATCTAAAGATAACATGAACAAGAATTAGAAAAAAAGGTTAAATAAAAAACACAAATTTATACAGTAACAGGCAAACAAACACAAAAAACTGTGAGGCACAGGTGCAGAAACAAGCTGGGTGAGTTCGAAAACATGACCTGGTTATAGTGTTATATAGAGCAATATTTACAAACGCCATTTTATTTGAGTGTCTGAATCCTAAGTGTGAAATGTATGTAACATCCTGAAAAATCCCTAAATTGGAACAAAAGATGTGTTTGAATTACAATGATGCAATGCTTCCCCTGTCAGTGAGGATGCACAGTGATCAGTCCAAAATCTGAGGTAACTGTTCACTACAGAGTAAACTACTGACCTTTATATCATATTGTATTAAACACAAAGTGCGTCTGAGGCTAAATATCAGTAATGTTGCAAGTATCTGGACATAAATCAAATTGACCTGGTGATTCAACAGAGGAAAAGTCGGGGGTTTATCAAAGTTTTTACAATTCAGGACCATGAATGTCTGAATCACATTTGAAAAAGACTCATCTGATAGTTTAAATATTTCAGTGTGGACTAAGACTGTGGAGCAGTCCAACAGATCAACAGCGCCATGATGCCGTTATGGTTAAAATGTATTTTTTACTAGAATTCATGCAAGATTTTCTACAAAACAAGTGAAACAGCAGTTTGACACTCAAACCCACTTTGCATGGTATCCCTACAAGGAGGAGTGACTGAAAAACTCTCTCTGTCCTTTACTGCTCCATGTGTCTGTTTCCCTGCACATGCTCTGAGTCCATGTAGAAAATCGGGGGGGAGCAGTGGTGAGCAGGTTTTGCAGAAGAGAGATAGACTAAGCACAATTAGGGGGCTTGCATTCCTCTCATTTTTCTATAAATATCCTGCACATTTCCTCTCTTCTGTGATTCTCATTAAACCAATGGAAAATCTGCGCCTCACTTGGTACTGAGAGACCCTTTACTTCTCATGGCCTCTGGACGGGGACATACTGGGTGGCAGTTCTTGTGGGGGCAGACATGTGGGGAGAATAATGAAGCCCTTATAGAGGCAGTGGAGTAAAAAAAGGAAAATGGAGCTGCGTTAATTCACATGATTAGTCTGGGGTTTACAAACTTCCTCTGATCAAATGATGGTGTTGCACGGTCAGGCTTTGACTCGTTTGTTCACCAAGTTAATGAGTCTTTACAGAGCTGTAAAGTCACTGTGTTCTAAAGGCCGAGCAAGACTTTCACACATGCGGCCGCTGTTCGCTTCCTGTTTTCTGCTGACAGTCGGATGTTGGTTTATTTTAACCGTTACCATCATCTTTCCCTTACCTTAATCAAGTGGCAAAAACCTCAATGAAGCAGTAAGTATAACCCAAACCATAACCTATCTGAAAACCTAACAGAGTTATATTTGTTATTTATATTTGCCTGAATCTAGTTTAACCTTATTTATTATTCATTTTTCAACAGTTCTGGAGGCAGTGAGAGATGATGTCTCGTTGAAAAAGTTGTACCTCTGCAGCACAAAAGATTAGAGTCATGCTGGCTACATAGGTAAGAGGAATGGCACTTGGGTGAACCTCGCTATCATTAAGCATTAAAGCGTCCCATCAGGGCCCTGACATGGAGTAATGTAGAGTAGGAGGAAGCGTTAGCACTCAAATCAAATGTGCAGAGGTGGTACACCTCCCACCACAGGAAATGAAGAGTCAAACCTGAAAGTGGAGCGTAGTGGTCTGATGTTATGCCACTGGAATTTTGGGTATTGAAGTTTAAAATTTTCAAACGGTGCCCTCTTTAAACAGGCATGCAACATTGCCTTGTGAGACTGTGATGCAACTGTAAGTGCAACTCTTATACCTTTGTTTCTTTATATTTCTTCATGTATCTCCATTTCAAAGCAGATCCAGCGTGCAGCTCTTCCTTCTCATGCATAAATTCGAATTAATTTTACATGTTCTGAAGAATTCTGGACTCTTTACTCATGTATATCTTGCAACATAGTCAGAATAAATAAGATCAGATTGTGTATAAATGATGAAATGAATCCTGTTCTGGCAAATACACAATGGATTCCTTTGTTGTTCTCCTTTATCAGTGTAAAACATAAAATCTGTAGTAAAATCAGAGGTACACACTTGAAGGGAGGAGGTCCAAATAACTTCAGTATGTGTGAGCTCTCTTAAAACATAATGTTCTCTGTCACTTTGAAACCAAAAAGAATTCATAGGCTGGAAAATGTTTTACAGTCCAAGCAGCGGAAATGTTTGACTCAGGTCAGTCCATTCCCTGAAACACCAGCCCGGAGCCATGTGGACACAATAATAAATGCATACAAGCAAACACTTGATAGCACATCATCAAGCTCAAGTGTATCATCAGCCCTTGGACATGAGGCGGTAATGATGAGATGGGGAGACACTGATCGATCCGCCCCGGTGATATAAGGTTCAGCGCATGCTACTCTGACGTCAAGAGAAAGCAGAGCTGCTCCTCTACAGGTCCTGTGGTTTCGGTACTTGAAAGGGACGGTGCAGAGTCCACACGAAATCCCCTCTGAGAAACTTTGCTCCTGCTCCTCCAGTTCTGGCTGTCCTCTGAGTAGCTGCACTGAACTCTCTCAAACCTGATCCCACACCCATGGGAAGGGTTTTGTTAATAGATACACAGCAATTGTCTGAGATACGGCAAACTCTGATGGAAGGAAAATATAAGGTGGAACCCTGATGGATGGATGGATGGATGGATGGATGGATGGATGGATGGATGGATGGATGGATGGATGGGAAAAAACAAGTTGCAGACCATCCTCTAAATTGAAATATATTCTGACAGTGTACTGCACAGTGAAAGTGTAGTCCTACCCTTCAGTGTTGTCTTTATATGTTCCTGTGTGATCTCATACAACTGCACAGTGAGATGGTTGTTATATCGTGGCTTCAGTTCTGTTATTATCCTGAATATCTTATGAGTAATGGCCTCCTTATGAACTTCTGGCGAGGGTCCTGAGGATGAGTGTGATGAAGGCAGGCACTCGAATGATGTAGCTCCACTCATTTCTGGTGCTTCTGCTCCTATTAGGGCTGCAGCAGCAGGTGAGAGTAAAGCAGCTGCAAACAGCCTTAACTTTGTTGGTAATTTTTCCATCTACACTAAAGAACCTAAAATACTGCCTCTCAGATGCCTGTGTCGCATGACATGGCCTCCATTTTTTATTGTTTAACCTAGCTTACACGTTGTTACAGCTTTTTAACCAAGTTCAAACTTCATATAAAAACCAACTACCCTAATATACATGTATGTACAGGTGTCTAATGAGACAATTTTAGGTATTGTGATATTATTATGGATATCTAGGATATAGAAATAATAATTATAAATACCTCTTTGGTCAAACAGTTATGAGTCTCTTTTCTTATCCCCTGCTCAGAGCTATGGGCTCGCAGCGTTAGTCCTCTCATGAGCCTGAAGCTTGAATTGCTCTACCTTTCTTTCTCTGTATCTATCTCAATCTGCTTAGATTGATAATTGCTGATTATCCACTATCTGTTCAGTCTATAACACGTCACATAATAGTGAAACAGGTTTCAGGGTAATGTCTTCATATGTGTTGTTTAGTCCAGCCAACAAGTCTAAGTTGTCCTAAGAGGTCCCTCATCTCCTCTGCCACAGCTGTATAAGAGGCCATTTTCTCCACAGTTGAGGTCATTAGGTCTACATTTCCCAAATCTATCCTTTGAACTAAAGATGCCACGGCCTGAGGGCTGCAGTCTGACCACATCTCTGACATCAGCTTAGCCGCACACATCACCACCTGATGAAGCCACACACCATCTCATCTCATTTCACTAGTGATGTGAGCTCACACCTGCGCTGGTGTCATCAAGACCTGGGAAGCCACTTTCAGTTAATTACCGGCTGTCCTCCAATCTTTTTATTTCCTGAAAGACCCCAGTTGCGGCACATACAGCACAGACTTACATGAGCCTCTGAGGGGACTTGGCTAAAAGGCCCTGGCGCTGTAATTGCACCAAAGTCAAAGCAACGTAATTTCAGACTGCCCAAATTTCACCCAGAGGTCTGTGGATGTAGCAGGAAGTGAAGAGAGAAGTGACATAATGTGAGCGGATGTTTGTCTCTTTCCTTAGTTCTGCAGGGGAAAGTGGTGCCACAGTGTTGTTGACATAAACAGTATTCTCATGCTATATCATGCCATGCTTATTTCTATACATTTACAGTGATGCCTGCCCAGGAACCAAGGAGAAAAATAAACAGAGACCCTTCTATATGGTTCTTTGCAAAGTAATGGTTTGAAAGTTGAAGCAAATCTGCAAACAAGATCAAGAGCCATGCTAGCAGGTCTGTGAGGCTGTATTTTTGGAACAGCCAAATGCTAATGTCAGCATGATCACATGCTCACAATGAAAATGCTAACATATTGGTGTTTAACAGGTTTATGTTTACCTTAATGTCACCATAATAGTAAGTGTGAGTGTTTTTGGTCATAAACCAAAGTATTGTACAACATGAAATATTGACCTGATGATGGCGCTATATGAAAGCACAGAACCAAATTTCGTGACAATCCATCCAATCAGTTACTGAGATATTTCACTCAAAACCACAAATATGAAACTCACCGTAGCGGTAGAGGAAAGTCTTTGGGATTCACCATCTGGGGACCGTGAATGTCTGTACAACATTCCTCGCTATATTATTCATTCTGAATGGCTTAATTCTGTCCGACCAACAGTCCAAAACCAAAAGATGTTACATTTACAATCATATAAAACAGATGAAAGCAGAAAATCTCTGCATTTGTGAATCTGAAAACCAGCTTCATTTTTGTATTTTTGGATGATAAGTGACTTTAACAATTAGTCAATTATCAATATGATTGGCGATTAACATCCTTTTGATGGCTTAATCGATTATTCACATCACTAGCCAAATGCAGGAACCGTGTTGGTAATACAGATTCTTCCCTGAGCTCTTCCAGTTTCAGAGTGGCTGCATTTTCCCAGTGCTGAGTCCAGCCGCTGAGCACTGACACCAGACTGCCCGGCCAGACGGAGTCCGCTGGCCAATGAAGCAGCTACTGCTCCTTTTTATGAGTCTCCACTGCTGTTTAGCTCCAGTCTGGTAAAATAATTTTGGTGTATTATTACAGAGTGTGTGCATGTGCAGTGCATTTGTGTGTTGTAATATTTAAGTAGCTAAAAGAAAAAGGTCTCCACGGCCTTACAAATTACAACTTTTAATGGGATGAAGGAGGTTTGACAGTTGGCTGACTTTAAACACTGAAGGAATCGGAAGTTTAGTCATTTAAATCGTATTTGAACGATTTCTTCATCAATTGTGACACTGTGATTGATTTCTTTATTTTCAAGAGGAGTAGTTTATGATCAATTCAGAGCAGCACATCGATGCAGACCCTGTTTGTGATCCTGCAGAGATTCAGAATGAGAGGAAAATGTGACATCATGAGGCGAACCATAAGTCAGGACAGAACGTTTGTGGTCGGACATGTTTTTCAGTAGTTACAGAAGCCTGAGTCGCGTGTGCCTGCCTCCTCCGTGAATCATCTCTGTGTGACAATATTCATTTTCTGTTTTACAGTTTTTGTTTTGGTGGAGGATTTTAGTTGATTTTGTTGCAGCTTTTTTTCTTTTGTTTTTGTTTTGCTTTTTTCCACTTGTGTCAGATCTTGTGGTTTTCGCATGACGAAAGTCCGCGAGCACAGCCTTTTCCGGAACGGGGTGAACACACTCGGCCAATAGGTCCTTGAGTTTCCACCGCATAACAACAATGTTTCAATTTGTCTAATCGGGGGTATTTAGGCTAAGTAAACTATCACTCTTCAGGATTTCATCTGCAGCCACAGCCCAGTCATGCAGACCTCTTATTCAAACCATTTGTGTGCGGTCGAGAGTGGGAGTGGGGAGGGCAGCCAGTGGGGATGACAGGGGGATTGGATAACTCAGGGAGAAAGTCTGGGACGCAGAGAGTGAGAGGTCTTGGCGAGAAGCTGGAAACCACACGCAGCTTGCGTGATTGTGGTTCTCTCACAGCCCTCTCTGCTTTTCCCCTTCTACTTCCTCTTGCAGCTCTCTGAAGCACCTGCATGCCTCACTGCTCAACCTTTGTGACCTTTCAACTCTGCTGCAGAGACTTGAGTTCTGATGTCATGTCATCTCTTCTCGGTGGAGTGTGGTCTGCAAGTGTTTGGACAGTAATATTTTTTTATTGTTTTGGCTGCACTTCAGAACATTTAAACAAACTATTTGTATACAGTATGCAGTACTAGTCTCTATGGTACACTCAACACATTTTACTGGTCTACACTGGACAGGAACAGGAAATGGTTAGTGTGCCATCAGGCATCAATCAAACTGTGACTTTAGAGTGCCACTGTCAATCAAACATCATAAATATAAGAGGTTTTATTTGTTCTTTAATTGTTTTCCAATATCTGCATCAAGCTCTCTCACCACCATTTGTAGTTTGTTTAACTTTTTTGCAGTCGTAAGTAGTTCCCCTATTTTCCCAGTGCAATACAAGGGATTTTTTTTGCAATACCACAATTGACCGCTGGGGGAAACTTGGCAACAAGACTGAGTTACTGCATCATATCCAGATTTTTTAATACATTTGTGATTCAGACACTCAAATAAAATGGCGGGAAGCAAAATTAGTTCACTGCGTTGAAAATAGTATCATATCTCAGATACCTTTTTACTGTGATGTGGTTGTGACCTGATTTCTGTCACTGAAGCTGTGGGTGGGGTAACCTGTGCAGATGTCAGGAACCACGCACAGCCTGAGCTGCTGGAAACTGCTCAGTTTTAAGTTATTCATTCATTATTGCGTTAGCTGGAACTGACATGAGTGTATGATGATGTGTACTGCGCCGTTTTCTTGAAATTTTCTAAAGCAAATAGGACATCAAACTGCTTTGCCTTTTATAAAAAGGGCCACATTGTTCATTTGCTATTGATATAAACAACCTCAAATTAAAGCTTCATTTTCAGTGGTGGAATGTAACTGGGTACATTTAACTACAAATTCAAGGTACTTTTACTTTGCCTGAGTATTTTAATCTCAACCCACTTCAAAGTCTGCCTCCACTTTTATATTAGTACTAATATTTGCTCAAACTCAACCAACTACAACAATAAAATTCTACTTACTAATTAATGCATCAATAATAATTGTTTTGATACTTTAAGTTAATTTTGCTCATACTACTTGTATTAAAGGGTCTGAATACCAACACAAAACATGTGTCACTGTCCTAATATGTAACAACTGCACTGTAGATAAAGGTATGTGCAGTATTGACCCTCATGATCAAGCACTACAATATGCGATGATGCAAATAGCCAACAATCACCAACACAACCTTTTTATTTGTGAGGTCATGGCACCGCTTACCTTGCCCAGCTCCCCTATTTCAGTTTCCTGCATCGATTTAGGATCATAACTGGCCTCATAAAAGTTTGAGAGGGGACGTGAGAGCCAAAATCCAGACCCAGCCAGCAAGTTTTAATGGTACAGGTTTATAATGAAACACTCCTTGAGCCTCTCTCCCAAAGCGCTGACGTTATCCACTGGACACACGCGCATATTAAAAGCGCACGCTATTTATAAAGTGTGGGACTATCAGTGAGGCAAGGCGGCAGGGAGTTGAGAGGATGTGTGTGTGTGTGTGTGTGTGTGTGTGTGTGTGTGTGTGTGTGTGTGTGTGTGTGTCGTGTGGTGTGTGTATAAGTGCTCCTAAATGACCATTACCAGGAGGTTTATCTGCCCCGGTTACACTGTGGAGTTTTGTCATGAGGGCTTTTGGACGTTTGAGCGGATGAGCGGAGCACTGTGTTGTTGTAAAGAGCAGATGTTTTGAGGTCACTGCTTCTCGATCTGCCTCCCTGCAAGTGTTGACACTTGTGGGTTGGAGTCATACTTAATGAGGGAATCATGATGTGTGGGTTGTGGCCCATAGGAAACACAGAATGAGCGCCATGGTCGTTCATTTCCTCAAGCACTGATGATTAGCTATAACAGCACCCTGCAGCTCCAGTTCAGGTCTTGAAAAGTCTTGAAAAGCTTTGAATTCAGTTTCCTCAGAAAAATGTTCTAAATTTAATTTACAAAAGTCTAAAATGTTGTTATAACTTGTGGCTGTTGGGAGACAGTTGGAAGATCATCAACTCATAATGGCCAAATTTCAATTTTAGATTTAAACTTAGACTAAAACTTAAATTAACTAATTATTTTCCTTTTGAATTGGTTATTCCATCAATCAATTTTCTACCGCTTATCCGCTGAGTGGTTGTGTCGTTTGTAGTTGTTTTTGGTCTCTTTATGGTCATTTTACATTTCTTTGTGGTTGTTTTTCATAATTTGTAGGTCTTTTGCATCTCTTTGTTGTTTAGAGTCTCTTTGTAGTTGTTTTGCGTCCCTTTGGGATAGCTCTATTTCTTTTGGACAAGAGGCTCTAGCCCAGAGGCCCCCTGCCCCTTCAGGCCCCTGGGCCTGTTCAGTGATCCATACATGGGTCCAGATCACATTAACTGACTGATTATATTAGTAGGAACTATTGTTATTTACAGTTAACAAGTGCTGACATAAATATCAATGAATTCATGTTCTAAATAAATAATTGCAGGCAGTTTGTTTTCTATTATTTTCGACTGGTATGACAATGAAGAGTTATTAAAATTCATTCTGTTTAGCAGTAAAAAGGTCTGAATAAAATCACAAATTGAATTTGGCGAACTCTGCAGAGCCCAGTGTCAGATCAGTCCAACTTCCTGACATTTCCACTTCCATGAGATATTTTAAGACACTCAGGAGGAGCAGTCCTGTTTCAGGTTATGGTGTATTCAGTGCGTCCATGTTGCTCATTCCTGGTCAGAGCCCATTGCCTCCACCTGTCCGGCTCCCACAGGCTCTAATGATTTCTTCTGATTAAAGTTCAAATATTCCCATGTGTGGCCACTACCAGTCTGTGGCGTCTGGTCACCACTCTCACCCAGCAGGCTACTTTCAACATTCCTCAGCTGCCCAGCCAATGAACACACGACAATGATGTCATTTCCTGTTCAGGGGGCTCCTGATATTTCCATTATGGCTAACAGGAAGGTTTTCAGCGCAGAAGACGGTATCACAAACATGACTCAGGTTAGTCTTGATCTGATACCTCTGAGTGTTACCTCCTGCAGTGATAGCAAAACAGGCAGGACAGACAGAAAAACTCTGCAATTGACTTTTCAGTGTTTCCCAGAGCCTGAAATTACACACTGATAAATTATAGTTGATGCACGCAATGCTCCGACAGCTGCAAGCCGGCCACCACTTCAGTCTTGTTTCTTACGCTTCATCAGCTTTAACTAAACGCTCCCAGAGGAGCATCAAGAGAAGACGAGGTCGTCATTTGTCAGTTGTAACTTAGTCTTATCACGACCTGGCAGGACTGACACATGGAAAACCCAATGACTTAATGCATCACAGACGCTTTAAGTACCCTGGTTTCTGCGGACATGATTGGTGGATGCTGAGACAGGAGTAAACATGAAGCACCATCTGTAGCTCTTCTGAGGCAACATCCACTGATGAAATCTCCGAGTGCAATGAGCCACAGCAGGAGCTCAGACAGTGAATACAGTCTAGATGTTGTTCACTGTGCTTCTGCTGCCATCTGCTGGTCAACAGGAGAAAGGGAAGCCTGGTAATAACTCATTTGGTTAACACTTTACTACTTAGCATTTATAAGCAGCATTTATAACAACTGTAACTCCTCCTGTTGACTGCTGTAGTTCATCAATGACATTATAGTAAAACACAACATTATAACAATATAAAATTTGTCCTCATAGGAGAAGACATTGTTAACAAATACTGTACATTCATAGACAATTAAAAATGTCGTTATAGATTCTTACAACTACATTATAATGTGTGATAATAATATATTTATTAAATGTGTATATGCTGTTAATAAATGCTATATAGGGGGACTTAAAGTAAAGTGTTACCTCTGTTTCAAATATTTAGAAACAGATAATAAACTCATGTTGTGACCTTATCAGATTGTCTGAGGTTACCTTATAAACAGTCTGTCAATCAGTTGTGTAACTTATAGATCATATAGATCATATACAAAACAACATCATCTTTTCAAAATTGCTTTTACAAAGTAAGATATTTTCCCTCAGTGGAAAAAGAAAGTCGCAAGAGAAATATCAATGACCATGAATACAAAACTAAACTAAGAAGAATTTAATTTTAACCTTCACTAGATAAAAAAAGTGAACTGATGAAATGGGTATTGTCTTCACACAGAGACAAAAACACATTTATTTCAGTTGAAAGTGTGTAACAATATTTACTGAGGTTAGCAACAGAGAGAGACTTAGATGTAGTGACGTCAGGATTGTGAATGACAGGAATTTTCACAGCGTGGGAAAAGTGGAAATAACAGAGGCAATTAGAGCAGGAGGAAACAACAGACGTTCATCAGCAGGAGAATAAAGGGAAAACGTGAGGGAAAAGCTTACTGAACATTTTCCAGAGCTTCATTTAAATGGACAACATTTAATTCCTGGTGAGATCTTGAAGTAAATATCCATAAAAATGATAATATACATAAGATGACAGGCTGTATGATTACAGGTGAGGTTAACCATCCAACCCACCTAGGGTGATATATACATTGGTCCAAAGGGTAGGAGTACAAGGACGTTACCTTATGTATCATAAATACTGTATCCTCCGAAGCTGCTGCAAGTTGTATGAAAGAAAACATTGAATTATTGTACACGATACAAAATAGATCAATAGTAAAATGATCACAGCATCACATTAAACAAAAATTTTCCATTAATCTTGGGAATGACCGTCAGCAGGATAGACTTTGAGTTTACCGACACGTATGATAAATGATATGATCATGTGCACTCTTTGATTGTTGCTGAACTTCCTCAGACTTCCAGGATGTTTGATCATGGAGTAATTCAGTCTCTCAGAGGAGGAAGTGAACGCACCGAGGCAGCCGCTTCCTCCTGGAGACTCCTGGATAAAAAAAGCAGCCTGTTAAATTTAGTCAAGTCAGGGTGTTTGCATTAGTACAGCTGTTAGAGGAGATTAATGTGTCCCTGTCTGTAGTCATGTGTGTGTTTGCTGGTCTGTGAGTGTATGCATAGTGTTGGGAAAATCTGAGTCAGAAAATGAGGATGAGTGGAGTCAGATAGTGGACAGGCCAAACAGGACATAGGAGGTTGGGGGGGGGGGGGGATCTTTAGAACTCAGACAGTGACAGAGGGGAAATACTGCAGGGATGTTGCTCCAAATTATATGAACAACTGTTGAAGGATTTGTCATGAGATCTGGATCAGACGTTCATGTCTCACTCAGAATGACTTATAATCACTCTGGTGAAGATCTGACTTTCATGCAGCGCCACCATCAGGTCAAAATGTCAACTTGTCCAATAATTTGGTTAATGATCATGTAAAATCAGATTTATTTTGTAGCTTATCTTGCTTTCCTGTGTTTATCTCACTCAGCACTTTATTAGGAACACCATACTAACGCTGGATAGTTCCTCCCTTTGCTCTCAGAACAGCCTCAGTTCTTTGTGACATTCATTCCACAAGATGTTGAAAACATCTTTCACTATTTGCTCATATTTTATAGTCAAAACAACCTGTTAATCAAGAAAATAATTAACAGATTCATCAATAGTGAAAATAATTGTTAGTTACAATTCACAATATTGGGAATAAAGTAGATTAAAGCTCCACACACAACTGTTGTTTTGCGACCACAGTTTGTGTTAGAAAGAAACTGACAAAATAGACAAAGAAAAACAAATTTAATACAAATAGACTGTGCACGTAAATGTAGCCATACTGCAATAAAAAGTTAAGTCCTGCATTAAATAGATATCTGACTCCTGTTGATACTCATGTACTTCAGCAGTCAAGATACTCAGTGTGAGTGATGACGGGTCAGGATTTATGAGAATATCTTGGCTTCGTCTGGACTCATACAGCGTGTATTTTCTCTGCTGCAGTACTTCAGTCTGATCACGGGAGGGCGGGCTGGCGTCATCCTCACCAGACTGAAGTAACACAAAGAGTCAACAGGTGAAAATAACCAGGTGGAGCGTTTGGATATTTCTCCCACATGGTTACTGCTGCAGCAATCCGAAAAACAAAAAACAAAAATAGATACTATTCTAACACATCAGCTATAATGTGCTCCTGCTACTCACTGAGTTTTACTGCAGTTTATACGTCACCAAAACAAAGTGTTGTTCATTGTACTTTAATGTTAGTCTGGATAAATACATGTAATTCTTTCTAATGGTTTTCTTATCACTGTTGCCACATTTTTATTTTCAAACTGCCCAATATGCCTGAATAGCTTCCTTCTTCTTCTCCAATTGTGTTATTATTTTATTATAATACTTCTTATTATTGATTAATTGTTTTTTATCATATTAAAAGCGTCAAAATTAAGATGACGCTTCAGTATTTAAGCCATTTCTCATATATTGAAGACAAATGTTTTCATTTGAAGTTCGTTTAAAAATTGTCAGGGTTTTTTGAGACGATGCCAACCAGTCCGTTTCAAAGCTTGACAGCAGTATCGGCCTGTAACACCGTTACATTACATGAGTTTTCCTGTTGCTGAGTCTGGCTGTGGATGTGTTGCGCGCAAACGAGGCGCGCGCGTCTCCACGAGCCGTGCGTTAATGTAGTCTGACAGAAACCGGAGCGCGTGAATCATGAGTGGATTTAACATAAAGATGGATCTCTCCTCGGTGAACTCCTCCTCGTGGAGAGCGGAGTCGGTGGTCGTCTCTTTGGGTTTTTCAGTCATCTTCCTGGTCGGCACCGTGGGAAACTCTCTGGTCCTCGCGGTTCTATTTCGCAACGGACAGATGAACACCAAGACCACCAACCTGTTCATCCTCAACCTCGGGGTAGCAGATCTGTGCTTCATTGTCTTCTGTGTCCCCTTCCAAGCCACTATCTACACGCTGGATGAGTGGGTGTTCGGACCCGTGGTGTGTAAGGTCGTGCACTTCATCATTTTTCTCACCATGTACGCCAGCATCTTCACCCTGACGGCCGTCTCCCTGGACAGGTGCGTCCACTGACTTTGATACTGTACATACAGAGGCTAGATACAGAACATTATAATTCACCAGCAGGCTGCACAACCAAGAGGAAAATACATATGAAGTTAATGTTACTGTCAGTATTTTTATTAAAATGATGATGATAGATAGATAGATAGATAGATAGATAGATAGATAGATAGATAGATAGATAGATAGAGAACTTCAACAAAAGGAGCTAGTTGAGCAAACCTACAATTTAAAAACCTAATTATGCACAGTACTTTAAAACTATAAAATGAAAAGAATAAATAAAATTAATTAATTCCTAAATCCAGAACATTAAAGCCATTACCTCTGTTCTTCTCAACTCATCAAATAATGACAAATAATATCACCATCATCGGCAGGTCAGCTCAGTTTTGCCTCCTGGTATGCACATCAACACAACCAAGGCCAGATTTCATGGACAGATCAGTTTGATCTGAGTTGAGCATTTACTGCATCTTGTTTTACATGATTGTTTTCCTCTCATAACATCGCTCCCAGCAAATAAGACTGTGTTAATTTGAAGTGACAAATTTCCAGTTTCCATTTAATTTTACAGGTTATAGTTAGCAGAAAAGTCTAGTTTCACAAGGATGTGAAAAACAGAGAGACGATGCCATCAGAGGAGCAGTCAGAGAACCAAACAGACGTGATTTCTTAGAGAGATCTGAAGTATTTTCTGAGCCATCCACACCACAAGAGGATTGATCATTATTTGTGTTTTCCTGCATGAATGTCAGACAAATTTCATTAGTGCATGGACATAAATTTGTGTGTAAGCATCAGAGGAAAACCTCAAACAATACCACAAACAACAGCAGCTTGGAAGCAACATAACCAACACCTTGAATGATTCATACCTGTCAGTAATGAACACCTGGATCACATGTCTTCCCTCTGCTCTTTCAGGTATTTAGCAATTTGCTACCCACTCCGCTCCAGGGAGATGAGAACACCAAAAAACGCCCTCAGCTCCATCTGCCTGGTTTGGGCCTTGTCCTTGGTTTTCTCTGGACCGTATCTCAGCTACTACTCACAGATGGACCTAGTTGGCACTGTGGTGTGTATTCCTGCCTGGGAGTCCAAACCACGCTTCATAATGGACGTTTGCACCTTCATCTTTGGCTACCTCATTCCCGTCCTGGTGCTCAGCCTCACCTACGCGCGCACCATCCGATACCTGTGGACCAGCGTGGATCCCGTAAAGGACATGTCAGAGTCTCGGAGGGCCAGACATAAAGTCACCAAGATGATCATCATCGTCGCTGCTCTCTTCTGCCTTTGCTGGCTTCCCCATCACCTGGTCATACTCTGCATGTGGTTCGGACGTTTCCCCCTCAATCACACTACCTACATCCTCCGCATCCTCTCCCACCTGGTGGCTTACACCAACTCCTGCCTCAACCCCATCGTGTATGCCCTTGTGTCAAAGCACTTCCGAAAAGGTTTCAGGAAGGTTTTCAGCTGCGCGCTGAGGAGGAGAGAGGTCAACAAGGTGCACATCATCCAGGCGGTGAACACGGTCAGCAGTGTGGAGACGTCCAACTAGAAATGGCTTTGAATGAAGAGGAAGAGCCAACTGAACATTATGAACTACAACCAGAGATTGTCTTTGAGTGAACTTCGAGTGTACCTGTCTTTAAGAAAGACCATGTTGAGACAACAGTGGTGAATGAGGAATTCGGGATAGTAAAGGTTGAGTTATTGACCACCTCCAGCAGTTCTATGAATGGAGGGAAGCCTTCAACACAGTGAAGGCCGTGGGATTCTACTGTTTACACCACATTCTGGTAATCAAATTGATCACAAAAGATGTGATGCAGTCATGGTTTGTCCCAATCTACAATGGAGATACGAAGACTCAATCGATCAAGGAAACCCTTCACATTTTCCACCTGACCCCATGACAGTTTAAGCTACTCTTGCAGCATGGCTCTAGGGATGTCCGTTGAACAAAACTTACAACAGATATCCCCACAGGATACATCCTGTGGGGATATCTGTTGTAAGTGGAACACCACCATGAGGTTCACAGTCATGGTTTTGAGTGAAATGCTTCAGAAGTATCAGATGGATTGCCATTAAAATTTGATAAACACATTCATGTTCCCCCCAGGATGAATTGTGATAACTTTAATAATCCATTAACTTTTCATCTAGCATCAACATCAGGCCAAAATTGGTTTAATTTGTCCAATAATATGGTTTATGACCAAATACCTGCAAAATAATTTGTGATTGTTCATGCATTAGCCCTAGTGCTAACCTTGTAGTCACACCAAATATATGCCTAAATTAACTTCTTTGGTTGTGCTGTGTTTTGTAGCAGTTTGTTACCAAATGAAGCCAGATACAAGCAGTGTATAGCTGCTATAAAATGAGCTGAATGCATTGTATTAGTGTTAATATTGGATTATTGTTACATTATTGTCATGTAACTGACAGTAGTGTTGCATTTGCAGCCATTCTGTCAACAGTCTGTTGACACATCTGTATTTCTTTTCCATAAGTGGGAGATATTGATAGAAATTCCTGATATCTCCAACTCTGAATAACGAGTTGCAGGAACGTTTTTTCCCATTCAGCTGCTTGTAGTTACAGTTTAAACTATATGACATGAATGTGGCAAAAGCACTGCTGTGCCTATGTACAGCCTCACAGAACAGCAGGCATAGTTGTAGACTGTTAGTCTTGTTCATCAAGATCAAGAATAAGTGTTAACAAAAGGAAACAGCCACAGTTTATGCTTTAATGGGACAATAAGGAAGTCAGATACCTTGATTTGTGTCTAATCTAGGTTTTTTGTGCCAAAAGATAATAAGCACATGTGGTCAGCATGTGTCACTTATGGTTGACCAGATTTTGAAGTATTTTTCCGAGAAATCACACAAGCGCTGTTTTAAAAGGGCAAGACCCAGGCAGAGAGAGCCCTTCTAATAGAACGTGTCATATAATGAAAATCATTTTAGAGAATTTGATGAAAAGTGGTAATTTACTTTGGGTAAAATAAGCTTTGCCTTTATCCTGTTTAGACACTGAATGAAGGGATAATATCATTTCTGTATCCAGTTTAATCTTTGTAATAACTTTATTTCCATAATACTTTTAGAAAAACAAGTTGCAAAGTGCAACTTATGTTCAAAGTATGTACAGATCAGAGGGAAGTGAAATATAAATTAAATAAAACATTGCAACAAAATCACAGAGCTACAAAGTCTGATGTAGGTACATCGGTGTCAGCCAAAAGGTTTAACAGAATAAGAGTTTGTAGACAAAATGACTCACTACAGTTTTGGTTTCAAAAGCTCAGGCAAGTTTCACAACAACAGGGTCAGTGGTTCAGAATTTGGCTGGAAACAGCCTGAGGAGTCTGAGTAACTGTGGGTGGTGTTGGACTGAAAAGAAAATTGTCAGAACGTTATGCAACCAGCATTTACCAGACAGATTTTCAATCATTTCTGCATAATTCAGCCTCTTGTGCAGAGTCCTCGACAAGCCTCAGTGTTATCTCTAGTGATTTAGACGTTTGGAAATATGCTGCATGATAATTTGTTGTCACTGGAAACCTCAGTGTTATATGTTGATTTATACGACTGGCTTTGCAGTGCAAGTCCTGTCACAGTGTCATGGACCATACAACTTGATTTGGTGTTGTTGTTGTTAATGTGAGATATACAAGATAACTTTTTCTTTGTGGTACATTTATGCAAACAGTATTAATGTGGTGTACAGAACATTATAAAAGTTGAACTAATAAATCCATCAAGTTGTTACCTTCTGTCTGCTTGGCAACACAATGTCTTTCACTTGAAACATGACACGTCCTTTCAAGATGATGTGTTATGCGAGACCCTTCATAGATATTACACCTGTCAAGTGGTTACCTACTACATAAACCCCTTTATAAACCCATTATCCTAGAATCTAGGAGTTTTCCATCTAGGACCTAGGTCCTAGATGGTCCCATAGAAAAACTTGATGAATACACTCTAACGGAGGTGAGCTGGTTACCCATCTTTAAGTCTTTTTATCTTGTAAAACTGAAAAACACCATTTGAAAACACTTCTGATAAATCTTAAATCTCATCTTTGTGTCCTTGTGCAGCATCTTCTTCATCTCATGATGGTGGGCCAAGCAGCAATGGGCTCATTACTGCCCCCATGGCCAGAGGGCGGAAGACACCCATTGGAAAATGACGATTCGTGAGAACCACAGTTGTCATTGCTGTGTTTTACCTCAAGGGGCAACAATGAGCCCATTCAACATTCAAAGACAAACTTTAACAATGTTTAAACTATATGTTTTGGTTTTACAACAGAAACAATTTGAAGGATGAAAACTATCTGGTTGGTTAACCACAGCACCTCCATTAAAGAGCAGCACACAGCTATTTCTGGTTTTTCTATGTTTGTAGCTCTGTTGTAGCTCAAGTCGGTCCTCAGCGTCGTACAGAAACTGTAAGACACATTACTGTCTTTACACTAATCAGTAGTTTTATGTTAACAATGGATCAAATGTGTATTTGTAATGTCAAAGGTCTTTTGTAATGACAAACCCACAGCGAATTATCACCCAGCTGCCAATCCCCTCACCTCTACAGGGTATTTTAGCGTCTTTCAGCTCTTTGTTTTGGTTTTACGACCTACGACTTTACTGTTTTGGTTCACTGTCACTGATCATATCAATCTTGTTTCCAGCAGAAAGCAGCTCTAAAAAGCCACTGTCCTCTACCTGCTCAGCACAAAACAGCAGACAAACACAGTCAGAGAGCAGCTGGTCAACATAGTGGAGCATTTAGCAGCTAAAGAGCCAGAGGGAAATCCTCAGGAGCTGATAGAGCCCAAGAACAGCTAAAAGAGAGGGAACTCTTAGATTAGATTCATCAGGTGGACACAAAAACCACAAAAATGAAGATGTGGATATGACTGTTTGCTAATATGTTTTGCATATTAACTTTATGCAGTGATGACACATGTATATGTGTTGTATTTACAGCTTCTTTCTCTGCCCTCCAGGGGCCAAACAAATTTCAAATAATGGAGCTTTAAATGAAGATCAGTCTAACCTTAATGCGTAGTTCAAGAGTGAAGGACACATTATCAATCACATTTATAATATTGAGTCATAAAAAATGAACCACAAATGTTTTTAGTTGTGAATGTACCATCAGCCCTTGAAAACATATATGTTTAGTCAGTTGTATAGTAAGACATACAGCAAATGTCATAAAAATGTCAAGTATAGTATCGCTAAAAAATGTCTTATAGTATATAGTAATAGTATACTACTATACTATACTATAGATACTATGTATCATAGAGTTATAGACACATAGACATGGCCTCCCCCCAACCCCACCACCACAGTGGGATTTGTTCTGTTGCTCCAGGTACTGACGACATGAGGATACGAACCAACCGCTCCTCGACTGGAGGTGATGATTGTTTTATTTTCATGGGCTGTGTCTGCAGTCATTACCTTACCTCAGAAAAGAAATGTCAAAACAAGGTTCAAACTGTCATCACATCCAAGAAACAATCACATCCAAGCGAAACATACAGAACACAGAGGAGAGGATGTAGGCCTCCAATAAGTGCTATTTAAAACAACTTTGTAACATAGAACAGGAGAGTAGATCAGCCGTGGTCAAGTGTCAGTGATCAATACTTTTTATCACCATGGAAACCAGACCTCAAGCTGCTGAGGTGGTCTCGAAGCCTTGATGATAAAAGTGTCATCTTCACTTCTCTGCTGTCATCCCTAAGATTTCTTTTCAGAACCTCAGGGTTTTTTTTTGTTTATCCAAAAATGAGACAAATCATTTTTCTAATTTTTGTGTCTTCTTCTATAACTGCTCCTGGCTTGATTACAATTTTTAAAAGCAATGACTGACCGATCATTGATTTTCAAAAAGTGATACCTCACTGAATATCAATAGGGCTTTAAACAGCCTGTTTCATGTATGTTTTCCTTACTGTGAGTTATATTTCTATTACACAAAATCTTGTAAACCCCCACCCCTTGACCTTGCTCTTATTGTTGTAAATGATTGTTTGGTTCGGAGAAGACAAACAACAGGCACAGATAACCACGCTGCTGAGGGTTAGTGGTGTAATTCATCCCCCGTGTCCTGTAATTATGTTAATTCTAATTAACATTTTACTAACAAATTATTTGAAATTGAACATAACCACATCATTTGTGATGCTTTTAACATATAGGAAATCACACGACTCGGTTTTATTGAAGAAAGTATTCATATGTAAATGTACGTGATGCTGCAATTATCACGCGCTATTAGAATACAAGTTGAGATACTTCACACTCAAATTCTCCTTCATTCCTGAGTTATTGCACAGTCCAAAGACACCTGTGTATGTCAATTATATCAACATTAAACCACCATTAATTTCTCTAGGGGGCAGCAGAAACAAGCTGAAATACTCACATATTATGGCATGTTATTCATTACCTTTAAGTTGATAGTGAATGTGTATGTGAATGCAAGCGAACAGTTGCTTATAGCAGACATGGAGCAAGGATTCACCTCCACATATATAATCTGACATGCCTCAAACTGATATCGCACAGTCTGACACAGATTGTAGGATTTTATTAGACATCTCTACATCCAAATAACTCACACAATCTTTGCTGCACAGTGCGGCTGTAAGCTGCTAAATGTTCTGTTCGGTTCAGCAGGTAGTTGTTGGCGGTGTCTGTCCGCTGCCTGGTGCTGGGCAGATCGTGTACACAGTTTTGTTTTGTTTTTTGCACTCTAAAATGCTCTGTGGAGCTGAGGTTAACTGCAGGGTCGGGTGATAATTATCTGTGGGTGTGAACCTTTCAAATAAATATATGAAGCTACTGGTTAGAGCTTTACCTTTGACCGTACGTGCTCCTTCTGTCATCATGTTACGTAACGCAAACCAAACACAGTCTACACAATTCCTCTGTTCACATGTAATTTAAGCGTTTGAGTGTTTCTCCACAAACACAAAGGTTGCAGCCGCTGAAGACGTCTTCCTGAGGAGCTTTCAAGTGTCTCGCTTCATTGCTCATTAGGATGCACATGCTCTGGTTGCTCCCAGCTCTAACAATGTGTTTCTGCACAGAGGTACAGGGAGGAGCGTTTCAGTTGTTTACTCAAACAACTCAAAGCTCGTGTGTCATAATAGACAATGAACTATGTATCTATATGAAGAGATTCAGAATCGGACAACAGATGATCAAACAGCTCTGCCTCTGTTACTGGTCATGTCAGTAAACCAGACTAATGATCCGCTCTGTGCTCTGCTGTTGTGTAAATGTCATCAACAAAACAAATGACAACTCAAACTGATTCAGCGTTCGCTTTATTCATCTGAAACACTAAACTGCGACGGCTAAATTACATAAATACATCATGTTCATATCTTTGTACAAAACATTCATCAGACACAACGAGGCTGAGGAGACAGTAGTGTGAGGAGGGGAGTGTGTGTGTCTGCTGTTAAAGTGTTGTGTTGTCAGAGCGTGAGGAACATGAGTTGGGGGCGATCGACGTGCAGCTCAGGCGGACGTGTCGAACAGCTTCTCAATCATCTCCTCCACCTCCTCCGGCCGATACTTGTGATACTTCTCTGGGTTCTTGGTGAAGGAGATGTTGGCGCATCTAGAAGAAACAGAAGAGAGAGAGATATGTCAGTGTGGAGCAGAGCACGGATGGCTCTGATTGGCTGGAAGATCGAGAGTTGTTCACTATTGACTGATTGACAGTTAGCACAGGTGTAGTGTCACATCCTGTCATTTAAACACCTTTTGTGTCAAAGCTGTAACACTGCAGCTTAAAAACATTTAAAACAGACAAACATCAAACTGGCTACGAAAATAAAATTTTTTTTGGTGGTTAAAGACTCAAACACTAATGTAGAAGATAACTAACATTTTATTATGTATAGTGTATTATATGGTGAATTTGAAAATGTCCAGGTTAGGCGTTGATCAGTATCTTGCAGTATTCGATGATGATTGTGTTTTTTGTGAATGTACCGAAGCTGATTTACATCCAGATGTAAAAACCTGACACGTGTGAAACCTGCTGGTTCGGTTCCTCTCACCTCTGCAGAAACGCTCTGTAAGCGTCCGACACCACTTTCTTCTGAGCCTGACGGATGAAGTCTCTCTGCTCTTTGTCCGGGATGGCCCAACCCTTCTGGATCTTACACAGCTCCTCCAGGCCGTCATTAAAACCCTGAGAGAGAGAGAGAGAGAGAGAGAGAGAGAGAGAGAGAGAGAGAGGCCGGGTTCATATTCAAACACTGGTTGTTACAGGATCTGGTCTGTGGAGAGAGATTTGAACATGTGGTGCCAAATTCTGATCTCACCTTGAATTTGTCTTTAATCACTTGTCGTTCTTTATCTTTCAGCTGCAGGAAAACAACACTTGCGTTATAACATTCATACAAAAATCAGACTCATTCATGACAAAAGGCAACACACATTTGTTTAAGTTTCAAGAAAATGTCAAAATTCTGAATCTTAATTTCCTTTTTTAATTTTGAACTTATATAATGGTCACAGACATAAACCGTGTGTGATGTCATCAGTCAGGTCAGCTCAACAGTTCAAGCTTTAATGTGTGAATCTACATGAAGTCTGAACTGAACACTGTGTCCCAGTTTCCTCACTGGTGAGTCTGTGTTGTCGACCTCTGGGCCTCTGCTGAACTTCTACAGTATCAGCTTTTCCCTCAGTGCCAGAAATCATACAGGTGTGTTGAAGTTGACACGTCTGTACCAGAGCTGGTGAAGTGTTTGCTGTTCTCCAGGAATGAAAGATAATAAAGTTCTGACCTTGGTGCCAGGTTGGAAGACGGGCATGTTCCTGTCCGTCAGGTGCTCCGTGACTTTCTGCCAGCTGTGACAGAGGGAGACGTGTCAGGTGAAGACACGGATGAGACAGACATAAGGCATGTCTGAGTCCTCTGTAACACGTCTGGGTTTACCTGCGCTGGTACATCTGGATCTGCTGCTCGATCAGCTCTCTGTAGGAGGTCTCCGCTTTCTTCTGGGTCACCGTCACCAGCTGGATCAGCTCAGACCTGGACACAAGTACAGGTAAGACTCAGGAGGTGTTTAAGTGGAAGACATATTTACCGCAACTAATAATCATTCCCATCATCAATTCATCTGCCAGTTCATTCTTTTTAGCTTCATCATTTATTCAACATAACGTCAATAATTGTCACAACTTCAGAGCAAAATGTGATGTCTTCAAATGTCAAAAATATTTAGTTTACACTATTTTATGATAAAGAAAAGTAGGAAATCTCATCTGAAAGGCTGGAATCAGAGAATATTGTTCAATTATTTTGTTTGAAAAATGACTGATATGATCGATTATCAATTATCAAAATACACTGCTCAAAAGAAGTTAAGGGAACACTTAATCATCACAGTATAACACCAAGTCAGTTAAACTTCAGGGATATCAATCTGTCCATTTAGGAAGCACAAGTGAATGTGAATCAGTTTCAGCTGCTTTGGTGCAAATGAAAGTGACAACAGGTGCAATGGAGAGGCCAAAGCAAGAAAACCCCCCAAAAAGGGAATGGTTTTACATGTGGTAGCCACAGACAGTTGCTCTCTCCTGATCCTTCCTGACTGAGTCTTCTCTAGTTTTGTGTTTTGCTAATGTCCGTGTCACTGCTGGTAGCATGAGGCGGTACAACATGACCTCCAGCAGGCGACTGGTGTGCATGTTTCTGACCAAACTGTCAGAAACAGAGTGCATGAGGGTGGCATGAGGGCCCGACATCCTCTAGTGGGACCTGTGCTCACAGTCCAGCACCCTGCAGCTCGACTGGCATTCGTCAGAGAACACCAGAATTGGCAGGTCTGCTTTGGCGCTTCATTCTCTTCACAGATGAGAGCAGGTTCACACTGAGCACATGTGACAGGCGTGAAAGAGTCTGGAAACGCCGTGGTGAACGTTATGTTGCCTGTAACATCATCCAGCATGACCGGTTGGTGGTGGGTCAGTGATGGTCTGGGGAGGCATATCCTTGGAGGGTCTCACAGACCTCCATGTCAGAGCCAGCGTTACCCTGACTGCTGTTAGGTACCGGGAGGAAATCCTCAGAGCGACTGTCAGACCTGACGCTGGGGCAGTGGGCCCTGGGTTCCTCTGGGTGCAGGACAACGCCCGGCCTCATGTGGCCAGAGTGTGTAGGCAGTTCCTGGATGACGAAGGCATTGATGTCATTGACCGGCCCTCACGTTCCCCTGACCTAAATCTAATTGAGCACCTATGGGACATTATGTATCGGTGTATCTGACGCCGCCAAGTACCGCCATACTCTGTCCAGGAGCTCACTGACGCCCTGATCCAGGTCTGGGAGGAAAAAATCAACCAGGACAGGCAGGCGGGGGCCATACACACTACTGGGTCACATTTTGAGTTGCCGTGATGAAATTCACACAAGTTGGATCAACCTGTCATTTCAATTTTTTGCCTTGATTTTTAGTGTGATTGTGAATCCAGTCCTCAGTGACTGGATGATTTTACATCATTTTGTTCTCAACAAATTATACAATGCACATCAGGAAAGATTTTCAACTTGAATAATTCATTCATCAAGATCCGATGTGTGATTTAAGTGTTCCCTTAAGTTTTTTGAGCAGTGTAGTTGCACGTTAATCTTCTGACTAATCAATTAATCAACTAATTGTTTCGGCTCTAAAAAGGACTAAACCGTGGCGTCGAGTGGCGCAGTGGGTTGAGCAGGCGCCCCATGTGTAGAAGCTACAGTCCTCGCTGCAGTCGGCCCCGGTTCAAATCCCACATCGGACGGCCCTCTACTGCAAGTCATTCCCCCTCACTCTGCCTCCCCATTTCCTGTCTCTCTCTTCTGTGCTATCATAAAGGCATTAAAAGCCCAAAAAAAAAAGGACTAAACCAGTGGTTAGGTTGACTCAGTAGTCACTTTATTAGGTACAGCCGTACAATCTAATGAAATCCAGTCCAATGGAGGAAATGTGTAGTTACATGTTTATTACTGAGCTTATAGTTAAAGGTGGTTTCTAATGTTTGTATTTATAAACATGTTTCAATGTAATGAACACCATCAATAATAGACTAGTAAAAGTAGAATTCACAGCAGATCTATTGGACCGGATTACATCAGATTACTCAGCTGTGCCTAATAAAGTGTCATTGAGTGAATCACCTCCACTCACAGCACAGCTCAACAGATTACAGGTCTGTTTATTTTCGTCAGTCACATTATTGTAATAACGAGTTGCCAAGCAACAGTAATGTAACTGTGATAAGAATGAATGAATGACTTGACGCCTGCCGACAGATTTTCATCATTTAGAGAAACAAATGGAAACAACAAAACATCCAAAGATCCGAGAGATGATTTACAAAGTGGTGGTTCTATCTTTTAAATGACACACACACACACACACACACAACACACACACACACACACACAAGATTCAAATTAGTAAGGTTAATATTGTAGGTGTGCATTAATCATTGAGTCTATAAAAAATGTGAAATAATAAAAACTGGTTGTCACAGAGAGCTGTTTCTAATTTTGGTTTCATTGATATCAAACAGACAGAAGCATCAAATCTTTACATCAGAGAAACTGGAGCTAGAGATCCGTTTGTTTTTACTTGACAAACAGCTCAAACTGTTTGCAAAATGGTCTGCAGTTTATTTTCTGTTGGTCATTAATTTACTAAAGGATCTGGAAATGACAGAAAAATTGAAATATTTATAGTTAAAACCTGTAAAAAAAAAAAAAAAAATTATCATCCTGTATCATCGTCATCATCACTACAGATGATTGTAAGACAAATTTCTGTCTCCAGTTTGTGTTTGTTGTGTTTGTAATGGAACCAGTAAATCATCACATCATTAGAGACTCTGCTCATCAGGGCTAGTGTTGAATCTGATGACACTGTGTTCATTCACACAGACAAACAGAGAAAATCCCACTCACTTCTCCAGAGACTTGAGGATGTAGTTGTAGTTGTTGTGCAGGAAAATGGCGCTCAGGGCCGAGTCCTCGTACACTTTGGATTTACTCAGCAGGTTCAACTGCAGGTTTCCTAGAACCTTACCTGAGAGGACACATCATCCATCATGCATCAGTTCAAAACACAAAGCAACATGGACGTTTTATTAAAGAGATGAAAGATGTGGATTTCTTCTGTACTCACAGATATAAGTGCTGAGGAGCCTCTTGTTGAAATCAGAGGTGTAGCTGCTCGCTGATGAAGTCTCTGGAAAGATACAGGAGGTGTGAACACAGTCAGTCCTTAAAATTCACTTAATGAGCCACAATAATGAGTTTGACTACTTCATTTAATCTTTTATTTCCTGTTTAGATTAAGAGTGGGAAGATCTACACCTCCACTAAAACATGCACATCAAAGCTGAGCGTCTCCTCTCCTGTCTTTCTGCATTAATTAGCTGAAATCATCGTTTCAAGAACGATTATGAAAACAACTTCAGAACCAACAACACATTCAGTTCAGAGTGGGACTGGTCAGGGGCCTATACACAGGATCTTTGCTTACCTCGGGGGTCTAAAGGTATATTGTAAGTGTCCCCCAGTACTAAAAGGGCCGAGGCAAGGCAGAAGAGAAGAGAGAGACAGAAAGAGGCACAAGTGCAAAAAAGGTTAGAAAAGATTTGTTAGTGCAGAGTAAAGCAAACAGTCATCAGCCAGAGAGCGAGGGAGTGAGGGGAGGCGGGTAATGAAAAGGAAGGAACAGGGAGCAGGAGGGAGCCACAGACCTCAGGTCCTGATCCACAGCCTCTAATGTGAGGTGACTGGATTATAACAAACCCACTTTATTGTAAACAAATGAATTCATCTTTTCTAAAGGTCGTTCTAAGACTGACTCTGAACTCGTGTCACAGAAGCTCCCTCTGAAAGAAGAGAAAAACAACCTGAGGCAGGAAAGAGGGAAAAGCCGAGGAGGTGAAGAAACAGATACAGAACGAGTGAGGGAGGAATGAGGAATCTGACAGTGGTGATAAGGTCGAGACATGTGAGTGTATGTGTCTAATGGACTGAGTGAGGGTCAGTGTGATCATGTTTTACATCAGTGATCTACTGATGTGGATCTTATCTGGACAGTGGCATGTTTCTTTCTTGTACTTCAGTAGTTTAAAGCCACCATCAGTTATTTTACAGGTGCTTGTGGGAAAGGCAACAAATATAACACTGACATGCTTTACTATCTGTTACCTTATAGAGTTTACACAGAGCAACATTATCATTCATATGGAGTCATTTTTGTGTCACATGATGAATCTAAGTCCAGTCTCTCTTTTAGCTCTGTGTTTGGTCTCCAGCAGCTCCTGAGAGAAATCTCTGACTCTTCAGCTGCTAAATGCTGAATAAATAAAGTATAATTAAAATAGAGTATACTTATAGTATAGTCCCTTTTATACACAAATCATCAGTGTCAGGGGACAGAAAGCAGGTAGATGAATTAACATTAACTCATTCATTTAAATAAAGTCATATTTCATATTGGTTGTGAAATCTTTTGCAGTCTCTTGAATTGTTTTTCCAACCCAGTTTGGACAGAACTCCACCCACTTCCTGGTTGAGGCATTCCTCATAAGGAAGTGGGCGTGGTTTCATCTAAGATGGAATGGAAATACGATGGCCGCTTTGCGGTCAAGTCCATTTCATTTCATGCTTGTTTGGTCTCCATTTTCCTGACAATTAGTATCAAATTACAGACTGTGGTCTCCCTTTACAAATGCCAGCTCCTTTCTAGTAAATTACAGAGCCTGTAAAATAAATCAACATTCCTCTGACTGGCCTTTAAAATGCCTTGTTGCTTTAGATTGTGTAGCATCACTGTCCTGCTGTTTGTCCTAAACTTTGAAGACTGTGTGTAAAACAGGCTTAGAGGTGCAACACTGGTCACTCACTGTGGATTTAAACAACTTCAAATTAACGCTGAAAGTCGACACTTGTGCCAAAAAAATAAAAACATGCCACTGTCTAGATACTGTCTGACAGAACATGAAGTGTAACATGAAGGTTACCAGAGGATCTACAATAAAGTGTGTGTATTGATGTAGCTGAGGTTAGATCACAGACGTCTGACAGGGACCACTGCTGATATGAGCACCACAGGAAACAGCGGTGTACCAGCAGCAGGTCTGTGACTGTACCTTGTGAGGCCAGCATGGCCCCGGCCGTCTCATGGAAGTCCAGCAGCTGCTGCAGGAACAGGATGGCCTGCGAGGAGAGAGGTCAAGGTAAGCATCACCTCAGCTTATTCATTAAACAGCCACGCTCGGATCGCCGCTGTTAGCCGTTCCCACGGAGACCACCTAGATCCCCGGAGACGGACAAACAGCAGAGTCCTCGTGGACAGGTGTTTGAAGAGCAGACAGAGCAAATAAATCCAGTTACACAACAGGAGGAGAGTGAGTGTTCGTTTACATTGCTGGTCAGCTCGTGGACTGTTCCATCTTTGGGCATGTTGTACTCTTTATCAGGATCATTCTGTGGATGGACAGGAGGGGAATCAGTCAATAATATTTTATTGATTATTGAGTGATTGGAGACACGTTTAAATTCAGGCTTCTTGCCTTGATGCTGTCAGCGAACTCCTCCAGAGCTTTGGCTCCAATCGTCTCCATGGACGTGATGAGAGTCGGCAGCTTGTTCTTGGTGCTCGCTGCTGTTCCCTGAACACAAAGACGAATACATTCAAATCCAATTTTAAATGGAAGATCATTATGATGCATCATCTCTTCTTCCTGCACAAGATAGTGCTGTAAATCATGAGCCTCCGCTGATTCACACCTGCAGCGTTGAATCAAACTCAGACTTGTTCATCTTCAGGTGTCTCAGGATGGGGAAGATGGTGAGGACGGCTGAGTAGTCGTGGCGCATTATGGCTCTGCGAGCGGCGGACACGATGTTGTCTCCCTCCAGCATCAGGTTGTCCAGAGCCTCCTGTGGACAGAGGACGTCATGAAACTGATGTGGACACTTTGCTGCAGAGGCGGCGGCTCAGGAAGTAACTTGTTTTAGCAACTTTCTCTTGTCAAATTCATGAAACAAGCTTGGACAGATGTTTGGTTACTATGGAAACTTGTGTTTCACATCAGACCTGGTCAGGCAGGTTTATGGAGACTGAGTCGACCTTATTCACTCAACATCATAAAACAGAAAACTGTATCTACTGCACATCATCTGATGAACGTCTTTCACACATACACACAGATCGCATTCACTCCTCTGTCATACTGACTTGTCTTCACACTTTGTATCTTTGATCACTAGTCAGAGACAGACATCTGAAGACGTCACCTAATGAACATAACTGAAAGTCAGATTTTGATTGGAGCTGGGGCATTATTGGGATGATGTTTGCTCCGTGGTGATGACAATCAAGAAATCTACAGCTCTGGTCAACAGGAGAACGAACTATCACACCTTCTTACATGTTGTTATGGTGAAAGACATGCAACAAACAAACAGTTTAGCTGTTTCTTATTCTCTTTAATGGGAGAAGAGGCTGTGAAGAGTTCACTGAACTGTTGCCTGTTAATTCAGAAGTTATGATACTTAAACTTAAATGTTGACCTTTGACCCCAGTGAAGTAAAACAATGAGAGACATGGTTTTAATTTCTCTACAGTTACATAGTCTTTTGAAATGTTCTTTTTGTCACATTTTTTCATATAAACTGACTCAATTAATTTCTATGGGCTTTATTTTTTTCATTTTATTATGAGGCTGTTGTCAGTCTATAGTTGCTTCCACTTACACCAAAATACTATTTTCATTAATAAGCTGTATTACTGTTCTGCGCTCTCATATTTTATACCTTCAGAACTGTAATAAAATGAACTTTAGAACCAGAATTCAAACAGCTCTGGTTAATGTCCCTTCATGTCTCTGACCTGAATGAGGGAGTCGAAGGTCTTCTTCTGGTGGTGCTCGGGGATGATCTCTGTCAGCAGGGCGTACTCGCTCTGAGCCAGCTTGACGAAGGCGCTGATGCAGTGGATGTAGGAGTCGATTTCGATGTCCAGGACATCGTCCTTTCCTGAGAGGTACACGAGGAAACATGCAGTCAGCCGGTGAAGAAGAAGAAGATGTGATTTAAGACATGGGGTCTGGTGCTGAGTTACTGAGTCAGTGCACGTGTTCAGTTGAAGCTGTTAATCTCTATGTGTTTCTGCTTCAGGCTGAGATGTGTTAAAGCTGCAGCAGGTGAGACTCTCATATAAAAATACACCTGATCTCATCAGCCTTGTTTCTGCCTATGTTCCTTCTCTTTCCCACATGTTCCCGTCACTCACCTGCGGCGGCCCCGTGCTTCTCGGTCAGGGCGTCAGACAGGTGTTTGACCCGCAGGTCATGATCGTAACCTGGTGGGTGGGGCGGAGCAGCAGGGAGACAGGACTAGTCAAACCACCGGGGGTCGTGACTAGACCAGAGGTGGGACATGAGGAGTGGGGGACAAACCTGAACCTGGAACAGCTGTACCGACCACCACACCAAGCACCGGGGGGGCAGGGGGGGGGGTTTGTTTTGTGCGTGTGACTCGTATCTACAGTTAGTGAGTGCGTGTTAAAACTACAGGACAGAAACCAGCTTCACACAAACATCACAACAGCTTTTAACTCACCGCAGGTTCACACACTGTGACGCTGCTCAGTGTCACAGACACAAAGATGTTTCAGCTGCAACCTGCTCAAATTATACTCTCCTACATTTCCCAGAATCCCCTTTCAACCTCTAAAAAGATGTCCCTTCTTAAAGGTGCCCTGTGGGGTTTTGTTGTTAACATTGTGTTTATCCTTGAGGCCAAACAGCAGGAAAAGCTCAATATCATCTTCTCCATCAGCAAAACAAAAAACATCTTTCGGTTTCAGACTTGTTTTCAGTGAAGACTTAAAAATCTCTGCCTCTTCTATGATTCAGTATTCATAGACAGCAAGTCTTGTTGTATTTCTTATGGCTGCTGCAAAGAGAATTTCCCTCCTTTCGTTTTGACAGTGGCTCTGAAAAAGACCTCGGCTAATGTTTCTGGGGGATTATTCAGTGGGATTATTATTATTTAACCTCTGCTGGGAATATCTGATCATGCTGTAACATGTTTGGCCGTTTATCCATGGTGATAAGAAAAGTACAAAAAACAACAGAGCAGATCAATGGTGAAAAAGTGTTTCAGGTTGAATGTGTTATGGTTTTGATTGACTTCAATATATATCAGGCCTCCTGCTGAGAAAGACCCAGACTTATTCAATGTAATTAAAACTTGATCGAACACCTGCAGTGTGTAAAAGCTGTTGTGACTGTTGTGCGGAGATTTCACAACATGAGTGACAGCGGTCACTGTCAGCGAGGAGGGAGACACAGACACCGAAGAGAAAACCGAGGTGCGTTACCTTCCAAAGGAGTGAGGTTAGAGCCCCCCTTTTTCCCATCCAGCCCATGCTGTGAGTACTGTTTCAGAAGGTTCTGAGCCTTGCGAATGGTCCCTGGTCCCATACACACAGAGACAGAGTCCAGAAGAGGACGAGGAGGGAGGAGGGGGGCCGCGAGGTCCAGACAGCCAAGAAACAGAAGAGGAAAGAAGAGGAAGAAGAAAAGCTAGGAAGTGAGTGATGAAATATAGACACCACATCCCTCCACCACCCAGACAGCCAGCACAGGTTTGTATTTACGGAGGAGGAGAGGGTGGGGGGTTGGGGGGACATGGCCTAGCACCACAGCTACACAACAGGGAGACCAGGTGAGAGACAGAGCAGACTACAGCTACACCGGGACACATGTGCAGAAACACACAGCGCCCAGGTTTGATGTAAGAGCAGAATAAACAGGTTAGATCACAGTTCATACAGTTAACAGTCATATCCAGAATTAATATTAACTGACAGTTTGTTACATGGTTTAAACAGGCAAAATCTACACAACATTATCATTCTCTGGATGAAAACATATTTCAGCTTTGTTAGAGAGTTAGTAAAACATGTTGCACATTTAAAGCTGCTTTCACTTTCTTCTGTTGGACACAACGAGCTGAGAAACACAAACTATCACTTTATAAAGCTGTTATAGCTAACATGTTAGCGAACACTCGCCTCTTCACACATGCAGCAAACACAGAGCAACATTAGCATCCTATCAGAGTCGTGTTTGTGTCCAATATTCAGTCTGCTTTTAGCTCCAGTCTCGATGATGCTCTGTGACTCAGCTCTGTGTTTCCTACAAACCTTAAGGGAGAAAATCTAAATGTGCTTTGTAGCCCACACTCACACAGTTGACGTCTGTAAGAGCACAAAAATACATTTAAAGGTACAATTAAAAATTTAATTTTGCTTTGATGTGACTGAATCACAGAGTAACAGGTAAACTGCTGAGGTCACATGTGGAGTTCAGACTCCACCAACTCCTGAGAAAATCAACTGGCTCTTTAGCTGCTAAATGCTCCACTGTTTTAGCAGCTAGTTGCTAACTTGCTAACATGGTGGACTGCAGAGCTGAGTCATAATTCATCCCTACAACGACCTCTTTTCCCTCACACACTGTCATCCGACCCATTGCTGATACAAAAGTTATATTGATTAGTGGAGCTTTAACATAATACGATTAAGTCATCCGTTTTCCTCCATCTGTCCTCACTCTTCACTGCCACTGAACTATTTTCTTAAAGCTCCATATTTTCCTCTTCTTCTGTGTTTTATTTGAAGTGTTGATCCATAAGAAGATATATTTGTGGTTTTAAGAGCCAAAAAACATCTCAGTGTAGTTTTACATCTCCTCTCTCAGGCTTCTCTCTGGAGCTGTAGTGACAACAGGTCAGTGAGCCAATCAGAAGAGAGGAGGCTCTGAGCCTTAATCCTTTTGTTGTGACATCACAAAGTTACAGAAGTCCTGACGGCAGGTTTTAAGTCTCAGTTTCTGAATACAGGCTGTGTGCATTTCTCTGTGGACTGAGGCTTTGATACTTTCACAGTATTAATATAGAACCTAGACCTGATCTATGATCAAACAACACATGGATATCTACCTTTATACTATATGGGATTCATATTTTTTTAAGGCGTTTCAGCAGAAGCAACAACAGACCAAAGCTGTGAGCACATGTTGATGGAGTTAATTCAAACTCGAGCAGCACTGAGCGACAAAGAATAAAAACTTTTAAAAAGCCTGTTTCATGATTTCAACAGTGTAAACTGATCAGTGCCGGAGGAAACAGATCATCAGCTGTTTATTGGCTATAAACTCCTCTGATCAACACTAACACACACCTCTGATACAAACCTGTCACAGCACACACACCAACTCTGCAGAACTAATCTACACAAACACTGTGAAAACTCTACAGGCTTTAGTTTCATGGTGGTGAACTGGGGGCAGCAAACAGCAGCAGGAGGTTTTCAGAAGAAATTCATGATCCACTTCTTGTTAAAAGCACAGACTGATCCTGCATCAGAGTATTAAAGCTACAGGTACATCTGGTTGGTTTTACTAACTTGTTGTCCTTTATGTTTTGGCCTTGGTGTTGTATTTATGTTTTTATACATATATCCCTCTGCTGTATCCCCATTGCCCCACTGGGGACAAATAAAGTGACTGATTGATTTAAAAAAAAAAAAGGGTTGAAGGTGAAAGTTAAGTAATGTCACATTTCTCATGCATCTTTTGTTGCTTTCATGACATCAATATAAGACACATAATCTATAAAAACAAATCTGTATGTTTTTGTTATTCTGTATGTGAAAGAACTGGAATTGGACCAATGAACCACATCAGAGATAAGATACAGATTTGACTGGAGCTGAAAAATAAATCAAGATAAGACTGATATCATTATATAAGACTCATATATAAGTATTATAAATGTTGCACTTCTCAGGTCTTTAAATGTCTCATTTATAAAAATCAAACCTGAGTCACCATCTTCATGTTCACATTTCAAACAAAACAATTTCACCAGGAGCTTTCTACCATATCTTCTGATCCTCCTCTTTGTTTAGAGAACTAGAACTATAGATGTTTGTATTTTACATTTCTCATCCATGCTGATCTACATAGACACTGAAACTAACCGACTACAAATATGTGCAGAGAACAAATAAACCTCACCTCCACCAATCAGAGGGAAGAGCAGCAGCCAGTATGAAGCCTGAAAGACGGAATCCAGGGCCAAGAAAAAAGACTGAAAATCACCTGCTGCTGCTTCTTAAGCTTGATTATTGTGAACGCAGGCTAGTACTTGAAAGTGATGTAGATAAATGTATCAATGATTTCACCAACATCTCTCCTCTTTTTGGATTTCATCCGCTTCTGTTTTGAGAGATTTTAACGAGTAAGTGAAACTGAAACCTTAAAAGTGAAGGGGGCAAGAAAAGGTTTTTAATGCCTCCATCTCCAGTGGAGACATTACACCCATGTATGTCATCCTCCTCTGAATCTGAAGACACATTTTGCTTTTTCTTAAGAAGCTGGATCAAGAAGCTGGACCTCAGATTTCTGAGTGTGAGAGCAGGTGAAAGTTAAATTTCACAGATCTCGAATCAAGTTCTGTTAGACTGAGATGAGGATTATGATGTCAGCAACTAATTAAGACTCATGAATCATTATTTTTAATTAATTTATTAATGCCGTCGCTGCAGTTTCCACCTGGACACAACGCCATGAAACCAGAGGCCAACATCACACTGAGAACAGCCTTCTACATCTCTCCAGAGAACAAACTTCTGCCATCTGCACTTTTACGTTCCTACTTCCTAAAAGAAAAAAAAACTCATGCTGCCTCTCATGTTGCCGTGAAATGTGGCGTCCAACAGACAGCAGCAAGCACGAGGAGGCACACACTGAAGCTTTGTGTTTACCTGGGATGTAGACTGTCATCACAACACAGGGATTATGAGAGAGGAAAGGATGAAGGATTAGTCAGAGCTGAGTGTAAAATCACAGGATACACAGTGTGGGCTCAGAGTGAACAGATTATTATCAATGAGAGATCATGGAGGACACTTGAAGCTGAATAATGTGATCTAATCAACAGAGAGAGGGTGTGGAGATGAGTGTTGAGAGAGTGGCATCATTTAATAAACAACATTATGCAGACTCATGCTTGACTGTCAGATTAATCTGTAAAAGAGGGCTCGTACGCCGGAGTGTGATCACAGGCTGAAGTGGAGTGGTAATAGATTCTGTTTGAAGGTGTATCTGTTGCTGACCTGGTCTCTTCGGAGCCTTCTTGGTGGGCGTGTCCTTGCGTTTGGTTTGGATGGCGGGCGAGTAGAGGATCCCGGAGGAGGCACTGTTTTTGCGGAAGTGGTCCTTCAGGCCTTTGATGGATCGATCCAGCTGGTTGGACCTGATCTGGAAGTAGACGTTCATGAAATCTGCCGGGGAGAGAAGAAGAGGGGGATGAGGAGGAGGAGGAAGAGGAAGGTGTATGACACTGGTGTTTTTCTAGATGTAATTGATTGCAAAGATCAAAACCAACTATGTTTTAGTCCGTCTCACCTCTCTGCTCTGTGGCGTTCGACTCCAATCCCACTGTTTCTAACTTCTCTTTTTAATCTGGATTTTTATTTTTTATCATACTCTGTATTTGCATTCCCTTACAGTAGTTCTTTCTCAGAAAAGAACAAAAGGAAATAACAATTTTAATATATCTAAAGTATATACGCCCAACCGCACCCACCCAACACTGAAAAAATAAAAAAGTTAATTAAATGGGTAAATTTAGGAAAATAAACAAAATAATAATAATAATTTAGGAAAATAAACAAAAAAAGAAAGGAGAAAAAAAGAAAAACTAAAGATGACGAAAATAAATTTAGTTCATTTTAAAATATATAGTTTTCTTATTCATTTCTGCTCCCTCCCTCTTCCCCCTCTTCACCTCCCTTCTCTCACACTTCCCCTTCTCCATTTTCATCCCTTTTCTCTCCTTTTTGCATATGTGTGTGTGTGTGTGTGTCTGTGTGTGTGTGTATGTATATATATGGGTTGTTTTACTCCTGCTCTGAGAAGCACTGTGGGCTACATGTTTGTATGAAAGGTACTATATAAATTAAGTTGAGTTTAGTTGAGTTACTGAACACGTAAACCTTCAAAAGTTTTTTATCAAACTTTACTCAAACAGGAGGAAATGGTGCATTTCTTAGGGACTATTTTCAGAGGCGGAATAATACACGTTTGGTGCTCTTCTGAGTGTATGTGGGACAGAGGAAGAAGATATATCATTTGGTTGGTTTTGGCCTTTTCATGGACTTTGTATTAGAAAATAAAAACTTTGGTTAACAGATTTTTTTTTAATACGTTCCATCTTTTTTAATCATCTGTCGACCAGGGCACAAAATTCAGCAGTTTGAAACCAGAGAGTTTAGACTGACTGAAACTTCCAATCAACCACAAGAAGCATCAAAAATATTAAATTACCTCTTTGTTTTTAATCCTTTCATCTCATGTGGCGACTGTGTGTTGAGTAATACAGCCTCTCGGGGGAACTAGCATGAAGACAGATTTACTTCTTCATTCTCACCACTGCCTCAGTCCAGCTGATACTGAGACGCCCTGGACCTGATCTGACATCTGCCCTTATCCTGCATTTATGATTGATGAATCACAGGCTACAGCTAGCTGAGAGATAAAGTCATACCCTGGTTGCGTCCGTATTCCACCAGCCAGCCGGCGATGCAGATGATGTCTTGGAGCACGGCTTCAGGCAGGTGTTCCAGCACCACCTCCTCCTGCACCTCCAGCTCCTCGTCCACACTGATGGCATCCAGGATGAGGATGGGAGGAACAGGTTTACTGTAGCGGGTCAGCAGGCTGCGGAACTCAGCCTCCAGCAGCTCTTTGCCCTTTTCAAACCGCGCTTTCTGCACAGGAGAAATAACATTTGTCTGTTTTATCCTGCTCACATCTAACTTTTACATTTTAATATCTCATGCATGAGATTGACCAAAAGCTTAGACAGTGAACTGTGAAACCTAAGGTCAGTACTGTACCACTGTGTTGAGTTCGGGGCTGTCGGGGTTGTTGTCCTGAAAATATTCCACAGCTTTCTGAATCTTTGCAATACAGGCAAGATACTCATCCAGTCTGCCTGTCGGCCTGCAACAGAACATGTGAAATATGATAAATCAGATGTTTATAAGCACCCAAAATCCATCAACCAGTTCTAACAGTGGTCTCACCCCTCTCTGATGATCCTGTCGGTGTCTTTGGCCACGTGGTAGTAACTGATAACGTGATCCATGCAGGACAGAGTCTTGTCCACGTTCTCCTGCAGCCGCTGCAGGTTCTCTGTCTGTTTGTGGACTGGGATGATGGAGTTCTCCAGCTGCATCAGGCGGCTCTCGAATGAAGACAGGATGGAGACCTGACAAAAGAAATAAAGAATAAAGACACCTCATATCTATTTCTGAGGTTTAGCAGCCTGTGGAGTGCTTAAAAATGATTGTAAGTAAAAAATATTCTTAAACCCGGAGTAGATTAACATAGACTCGAAAGATTCTTTAAAATCCGCTTTCAGATTGTGAAAGTGAATTTCTTTCTTCTGTTTGAAAAAAGAAAAAAAATTTGTGTCTTTATTATAACTAGACCATTAAAACTAGTTGATCCTGGACATGAAAACTCTAAAGACTGTTTAAAAGCTAATTTCATATTTGTTAAACCACATTAGACCAGTTTAAAGATCTGAACCCAGCTGACCTGACACCTCTCAGACCTGGACTACATTGATTCTTCTTCTATGACTTAATGAAATGAATGTATGTTTGAGTAAATGTAAGATTGAGCAGGTTTGTGTCTGTGTGTGTTTTGTTTTTGTACCATGCCCTTGGTCAGCTGATCACTCTTCTCCAGATTTTCTCTGATGAATGACAGCGTCTCCTGCTCCTGTAACATCACACACAAAATCATTGACTCACTTCTCTCATGTTTTTATTTGACAATAACATTTTATCATCGAAGTTAAGCGAGTTAAGTGATGAATGTTAACAAAAACACAGCAGGTCTGGGATGCTTCCTTCCTCTGTGCCATGTCTGACCTGCTTCAGTTTCTCCTCTATCTCCCGCTTCCTGGCGGACGCATCCTCGGTCGGAATCATCCTGGAAGTTATTCCCATCACAGGACGGCCACCAGCGAATGAAATACGACTGATTTACCTGTTTATATCATGAAAAATGACAGCAGCGACGCCCTGAAGCTAATGTTGTGGATAGCTAATAGCAAGTTAGGTCGATTAGCCGTCAGAAGAGAGCTTTCCGGTTAGAATTTCAAAGTAAAATACACTGCTGTTGATTTAAATAAAGTAATTGGCAACGAAACACAAAATAATTACCATTAAATTGTAATAAATTACCCGCCACTTATTTTTGGTTTGGTGGCCTTGGCTGATAATTGGTTACTAGTTTTTTCTGTGTGCAAAAATGATACGCCATTACTTTGAAGGTGAATACGGCTAACTTTCGGTACCTATGTAAACTTGACGGACCCAAAATGGCGTGGCTTCATTTCCGTATTTATCTGGTGATCCTGAGTGTTTGGAACAAAATCAGCGCCATGTTTATTATATTGATTATTTTGAAGTAATTTTGCGCGGTCATGATAACGCTAGTAGCCAACATGTAGAGGTGCGTAAAATACTAACAAGAAAACGCTCTAACGGCTGAGTCAATACATGTAATGACCCAAACAGAACGCGGGGGGTCGCTGTAGTCAACTAAAGGACCAACACGTGGTTTAATCATAGATTGTATATTAAAAAGTTAAAAAGTTTATTATGTAAACCAAAATCAATTCATTATCACACACATTCACACTTATGGGCACTTTAGACTCGCCAGTTAACCTAATGTGCATGTCCTTGAACTGTGGGAGGAAGCCGGAGTAGCCGGAGAGAACCTACGCAGGCACAGGAAGAACATGAAAACTTCACACAGAAAGGCCCCAGGCCCGGGGTTTGTTTAGGCTGATGTATTGTTACTTTTACTTAAGTAAAAAATTTGAATATTCCTACCACTGGAAAACTTCCTGTTGCAAAATAAAAATACACATTTGAAAATGGAAATTTTTAAGGCTACTTCTCAAGCCGCCAAAGAAAGCTAGCCAGATTTAAGCAATTATATTTTCACAAGTTTTACAGTGAGTAACAATTATTTTCATAAATAAAAACTAACACACTGTTCGGAAAAATGTTACAAATGTATTTGCACAAAAGAAGATGTTGCACATAGTTTCTTTACATACATATTTACAAACCTCCTGGAATACTTTACACTGTTACTTTAAAACTGTGTCTATAATACAAACAAAAAGATTTGTACAATAGCTCTCAGAAACTACATGTTTTATTCTGTTAATTATCATTAAGATGAAAAAGAAAGAGGCAATGAAAACACAAACTAAAGAAGGTATCTGAGGGAGCTGTAAGACAACAGGACACATCAAACGACAATCAGTTGAACATTTCAAACACTTACACCCTTTTTTCACTCATGCATTTACACTAAAGGATCAGTTAAAATTTGTGAGGGTTTATTGCTGAGCTTCAGTTATGGAAAACAGCTACCAGACCTCTGACCTCTCTGTGGAATCTCTCTCTATTGGGACTGGTTGAGTCACACATTACATTCTAAAGAAAAAGTTAAAGTCTGTTATTTTCAGTTCATGTTGCAAAAAGGTTTCTCTCTATGCATCCACTTGCTAAAAGAATATATATTATAGCATTAAGAATAATGCAAACGTGTTCAAATCGCAGAGCTGCTCTCTATGATTCCTCCTCTTTAGACAGCGCCTGCAAAATAAAAACACAACACACATCAAGACTCTGTGGATAACTGACAATCAACGACTATTTAGTGTGTTTTACTCAAAACTGCAGTCACCTGTTTGAGGAACTGTCGTCCAAAGTAATTCGTAGCCATGTTCTTTAGGCTGGTCTTGCCCCCCACTTTACACCGCACATATCCATAGAGGTTGGCCCCTTGCAACACCACACCCATGATCACTATAGGCTGAGTGGAAGGTGACAGACATTTATCATTTGACAATGAAAATGACTGTATGCCAGTTTCAACCTTTAAATCTGAGGACCTACCAGCCATTTAATCCTGAAAGAAAAGAGGGTGCTGAAGGCAAAGATGACCCAGAGGACCGGACAGACAATCAGCCCGAGCCAGAAGATTCGGGACTCGGAATCTGACGCTTGTTGCTTCCCAGTGCCCTGAAAACAGGATATTCTCACAGTTAGGACATCTGCAAATACCATAGGGCCAGCTGACCGTAAACAAGTGCATTTATCAGAGATCAAAGACCCACAGAACAATAACACCAAGCACAAAAAGCAACATGGGACACGCTGAGGAGCATCCCACCTTCCTTGACTCAAACACCCAGTGGCTTCGTCCATCATCGTCCACCTGGTTCCACCACCTGAGACCAACCATCAACCTCCCAGTGATGTTCTGTAAATGTAGATATTTATGACATTATAATAAAATTGACAAAAAAAAAAGTAAGAATGCAACTTACAATTATTTTCATTATCGATTAACGTTGCTGAGTCGGAGTATAATGGCATAGCCCTTTATAATTTCTCACAGCCCATCTCCATAAATCTTGTTTTGTCTGATCGACAAAGATATTCAGTTTAATATAATGTATGACGCAGAAAAGCTTCAAATTCTCACATTTAAAAAGCTGGAGCCAGCAAATGTTTATCATTTTTGCTTTACAAAATAACTAAAATAATTATTCAATTATATAATCAAAATAGTTGCCGATTAATTTTTTGTCAATCGATTAATCGACTAATAATTGCAGCTCTAGAAAAAAGTAATGCCACAAAGCAATTAAGAACTCAGGAAAGTACAGCTCAAAAAGTAAATGAACAAAGGTTATATCAAATTATCATCAAAAAAATACAGTTATAAAATAGAAAATGTATGACCAGTAAATAAAGCCACTTGAGAAAATCTGCACACAAACACATTATATTTTACTTTTTACATACACAAGCATGTGTGTGATGGTCAAGGAAATGAGGTGATAATAATAAAACAGTTTAAACAGATTTAAATTTGAATTTACAAAAACTGCTTTCCTTCATGTTGTTGATTCAGCCCTTTATGTGTCAAGAGTAAAGCTCTCCCCTTGAAGAGGGGGGTATTCATATCCCCTGCTCTCCTTATAATATAACTGTGTAACAACACTCCCTGTTTTTAGAATAGAGAAAATTTATCTTGTAGTAAAAACTTTACCTTTACTGTCCAGAAGTCACATGACAGCAGAAGGATGATTGCGACCATGCAGGCGATGAAACTGCTACTGAAGATCTCGCAGAGCAGGTAGACGAGGATGGCACTGACTCTGAAGAAGAGGTGGAAGAAGGACGCCACTGGATGCCTGGGCACAGATTTTTAAATGCAGTGTTGAGTAAGTATTTTCTACATCTTAGAAATACAGAAGTGCTACAGGGCTGCAACTAATCATTATTTTCATTATCAATTCATCTGCAGATTATTTTCTCATCTACCCAATTTGTCCAAAACAATTACAAAACAGTAAAAATGCCCATTATGATTTCTCAAAGCAACAGGTGAAGTTTTTAATTGTTTGTTTTATTCAGCCAAACAGTCAAAAACCGAAATATATTAAGTTTAATATCATATGACAAACAAAAACTATCAAATCCTCAAGTTTGAGAGGCTGGAGCAAACAGATGTTTGGACTTTTTCTTGAAAAGTACTGGACAAGTGTTAACAGCTTACAGCCTTGAGTCGCCTGTAAACTTACTTAATGTTTTTCTTTGACCTTTTCCCAACATCCTCCTCCGCATCAAACAGAGACACGTCTTCATCATTGGTATCCTGAGGGATCAATAAGGAAGATACTTTAATCCTTGGAGACACACATGTTTACAAAACGATCTCAACTAAAGCCTGATCTTTGTTTACAGCTGGACTCTGCTCATCACGCCACTTAACATTTTGTAACGATTGCAGGCTCACACACTCATGATTGCAGTTCTTATGAATCATTAGGAGAAAAATACACATGCAGATATTTATTTACAAGACATTGTTAGGTATACTACCTGTATCTCCAGCCTTTCATCGTCTCATACAAGATACTATAGCACTAGATCTGCTAATCAAATTCTTTTAAATGTCCAGAAGCTGCACTAAGAGCTTGGCAGAACTGCATTCTCCTATTATGCATCAGAGCCATGGAATGTAATACGATTACTTTAGAAGCACTCCCCTTATTTAATATATTTAAAAGACTCTTGCAAACTACCCTGAAGGAAACATGTTGTTGTTTGTTTTATATGAGTCACTTAATATGAGATGGACTGTGTTCCAGATATCGATGGCTCGATTAATCAATTAATTGCTTTGTCTATAAATTGTCGCAAATTATTATAATTTCCCACAGTTCAAGGGGATGTATTCGAATTTGTTGTTTTGTACGATCAACAGTCCCAAATCCAAATATCTTAATTTTGCTGTGTACAACAAAGAAAAACATTAAATTCTCACATTTGAGAAGCTGAAATGATCCAAATTTTGCTAAAAAAAAAACCCACTTATAATAAAGTGTTACTGTTCTGGGTAACGCTTTAGTGTTATCTTTTCTGTTACATAGATACTGAAGCTGCTAACTGAATGCTACTAGGCCTTTTAAATAAATTTACTAACTTAATTAAAAGTGACTAATATACATAAAACGAGGCGAGGTCCAGTTTATCAGCAGGAGTGTTGTTATCGATTTAATTTGTGAGTTCATAGTTTTGTTTGATCATTATAACGATGTAACAGAGGGGCAACGGAGCTAACTTTAGCTAGCTATCTTAAGCTACCTCGGTGGTAAAGTTTGAATACACGGCTACAGGCGGAAAACAAACACTCTGTTGTGTGTTCATCAGCAGAAAACTGCTCTATTGTGTGGTTTTGAGAGCGTTAAAGTGAAGTTACGTTAACAGTGCAGACGTGTAAATAGCTACTAAACCTAGCATGCTAACTACTTAGCAACATTAGCACGACAGCTGTTCAGCTCAGCTGGTAAATACTTTGTACTGATGAGCTAATTTTACAGACAGTTTTCAGCCATGTTTAACATGACGCTACTTTCACCGTTTGACATATTAGCAGATAAAAGAAAGTATCATTAGAAAAGTGTCACTTACTTCTGTTATCATGTTGAAATTGGAGAAGGCTCTTCCGGTTTACATGCTCAACTCACGTCACTGTGCGCCGGAGTCATGTGACCCACGCGTGCCACGTATTACGCAATACGTCATTTTAGCGTCACGTTTCTATTTTGGTTGTTGAATAATATCTTTAATCTGAGTGTTTACTTTATCTATCTATCTATCTATCTATCTATCTATCTATCTATCTATCTATCTATCTATCTATCTATCTATTAAAAACAGGATGGACAGTTCCACAGTAGACAATTTTCAAAATAAAACAGAGGGAAAACATCTGGACTTAATTTTAGGGTTCAGACATATGAAGAAACTTTATTTTAAACCTTGCATGAAATGGTTGAATCCAATCCTTATGTGTGGGCCTGTACTCTATTGAGCAAACAAAAATAGATTGTGATTTTACTGTGTTACCAACTTTGTGTTGTTTCTTCAATGACGGTCTATTCTACCTTGAACCTTGAACTTGTTCATTCACGACATTAAGTAGGCTACTATGCAAAAGTTTTAAGCACTAAAAGTAAAGTGAGGATGCTTTTAAAAATAAAGCCACAAATAGTTTTTATTTATTAACTAACCCCATACCAAGTGCCGTAAACAGAGAAACAGCTAAATCAAATGCACACTTTAAAAACAGAACCAATTCAAGTGCCATATACTTGGCAGGTAGGTTGTTCCAGCACAGTTCTTCTGTCTCTTCATATGATCCCAGACTCAATGGGGTCAGACCATCTGTTGCAGGACTCTATCTTCTTCTTGTCTCTGAAGATAGTTCTTTGGCTATATGTTTGGGCTCATTATCCTGCTGCAGAGTGAATCTGAGACCAATCAGATGCCTCACTGATGGTAATATGTGATGGATAGGAATCTGAAGTACCTTCAAACTGAAGTAATTTTGATTTGAACATGTCTGAGATCCTGTTGAGCTGTGAATGCAACATCTGAATATCATGGCAGCATTTCAGTGATAGACTCAGGAAAACTATATTTGATTATTTCTGATGTTGAAGCCAAAACAACATCCCAGGTTATCCACCCAACATCTGTGGTCTGAGTGGCAGGTTTTCCATTTATCCACTGGACAATCTCTAAGGAAATCCATAATAAAACTGAACAAAAGGAGTTTTTCTTTTCTTTCTTTTTCTTTTTGCAAATGAGAATACAAAGTTTTATTTGCATACAGACAATATAGGACATTTCTGAATTCACAGTGTGATGAAAAGTACAGTAACAGAAGTCCCAAATATAAACAGGTGTATAAATATGACTTGAGCCCAAATGAGATTTAAAAAAAAAAAACAGTTTATCATATTAGTTTTGCAACAAAAGTAATCTAGTGTAAACAAAGTTAACATGGTAAGACTTTTCATGTTTTCCCTCTTATATATTCCAGATAATAAGTCTATTTTAGGAAACAGTACAGCTGCTGTTCATGAAGTAACAGCTCCGTTTGTAGGTGAGGTGGGAGGAGAGGGGCTTTTGAGCCGTAATGGTTCTCCAGGTGCCACCAAGGCGACGATATTCTCCTTCTTGGGCAGCCAGAAAGCCGGATAAAGAGGCTCCAGGAACTCTGCCTTGTACTCGTGGATGGGCGTCATGGAGTCTTCCACGCCGTAGAAAGCCAGGAGGCCTCGCGTGTAGTCCACATACACCCCGATACGGGTGAACTTCTCCACATTGAGGGGGGTTTCCACACCACTGTGCCAGGCGGAGAAGGTGCGTCCGTTCCACTGAAGACACCAGGAGAAGTCATTCCCCGTGATGCAGCTGTTGCTCTCGTTGCCTTTGCGGTCAATGCTCTTGTAGGTCACACCAATGTGCGTGCCCTCGCCACTGATGTCTACTTCAAAGTAGTTCCGGCCCAGATAGAAGCTCTCTGTGGCAAGAACTTGGCGCCAGCTCTCAAACCGCTCAGGTACATCAGGGTAAGGATGTTGCCATGGAGTCGTGTTAGTCACCTTCCTGTTTTCTTCTGTTAGACGCAGGAACTTGTGAGCTGTAACAGCATCAAAACTAATGTTGGCGGCATCTGGGAGAGGAATTTTAAAATGTTAGTTTACTTGACATTGGCTTTGTTTCTTTGTTAATTTGATTGAATAAAAACTAAAATAGAATAAACAAGGGAATTCTGTGTTTATTAGGCCTGAGGACTGAACCAGAAACCGCTGTGATCAATGATCCTCTCTGCCTTCTAATTCCATTAAAGTGCACAGAAACACTATCACCTTTCAGTTCTTTCTGTTGCCATGGGATTGAGGAACTTTTTTACCATCCTGACTTCAACTACAGTACCTCTGTCCAATGGCAGATATTTCAAACATATAAAACACTTACACTTTAGGAAGTCAGCATGTGTCTCTGGATCTGGTATCGACATGTTCTGTTTCGCTGCAACAATCTCATGAACTGTTGTCTTTATTCCCATTTTGTCTGAAATGGCAGAAAATATATTTGAGCGTCTGAAAACAAAACACAGTTTTATGTTGATTCATGCACAGGGTTCCTACAGCTGGCACAGAAATGCATGAAGGGAAACAAGTATTGGCTGTTTTTCTGCTCCTGTAGGTAACCTGATTTGCATGACACACAAATGAGGTGAGTCATGAAGCACACATGTTCATTCTTACCCAATCAGTGCGGCATTTTTAGACACACGTTATGTCAGGTTAGCTCCAAACAAACGACACACTGGCAGAAAATTCTTAACATGTGTTAACACGCCCAGATGTACAGATACTGGCTGTTACTGCTAGCGTGTAGGCTTCCCTGGCAGCGGCATCTGTGCTGCTTGTTCTTACCGTTCTTGCATGTCTCTTTGACTTTCTCTATGTATGAAGACACGAGCATGGCGCAGAGCTCCTGTGTGGAGTCAACGATCACACGACTGAGGGAGTTCAGACGATCCATCAGGCCGATGTAGACCCCAGGCAGGGAAATATCAGTGGCTTCTTTCTTCCACTCTGAATACTCCTGGAAGACAAACCAGGATTCATAAATTTTTTAGACTTGAATGTAACACGTGTTTCATGGTCGAATCGGTCAAAGTATGAAAAACCTTCCAAACGATTTTTATTCTGATATTTTTCATACTTTTTATGAACCTAATTCTAATTAGCAAGTACATGAACTTATCTATATTTATATCATCACTGTCAGCACTTTCCTGCAGTATATAACAAAAATTCCTAACATAATGAATCAAATAAGACCTGGACCTGGATAAGCAGCAGATAATGGATGGATGGATGAATTGGCAAGAAATAAATTTATAGTCCACATATGAATTTTACATAAGAGATCTAGGACAATGGTACTGGGTATTCTTCAGCTACTTTTGGCTGAAATCACACCCACTAACATTGTATAAGTGCTGTTATTGCCAATGGCGGGCTGGAAAAAATATTTAAGCCCTTTGTAAATAAAATGTAACTGTGACTTTTTAAAACCTTCTACTGCTTTTTAATCATTTTTCAAGACTTGCAGATACCCTGACAAACACGGTGTCATCCAGGAACAAGAACATGAGGGTTCTTTATCCTTGAGAAACTATCGATGGCACCATGTCTCAGACTCCATCCTGGTGGTGTTACCTGTAAGAAATCCACATCATTTTTGTTCCTGGAGAGCTTCTCCATCTGTGCCTGAGTCTTCTTCAGCTCCGTGCACCTCTGCTCCAGGTGGACCCGGATGCCCTCGGCTTGCCTCAGCGCCTGCTTCTCCTCGCCCTCCAGGATCTCCGTGACCTCCCTCTTGGCCCTCTCCACCACCGCCTGCAGCTCCTCAAACTGGCTGTTGATCACCGCCCGTACGTCAGTCACCGATTGCTGCAGGATAGAGTTTTTTTAATTTCTCATCAAATATGGACTGAGATCTCTTTACATCCTGAGAGAGAGGAAGTTACGAATATGAAAGCAGTGACAAATAACAGCTAAGGCGTGCATCAGATCACATGACGTTATGTAACTGCAACTTTACTAAGGGGACACTTCATTACCTCATCATCACCCGAAACTACAGGAAAAACATGGACTTCCTCCCACACCGCAGGGAAGCCTTTCAGGTTTGGGAGGCGCTGATACCTCAGCCTTTATAAGCCGGAGGATTCTCAAGCCAAAAATAGAAGACGCCAACTCATTTTGACTAACTCTTGTGACATTCATGTGACACACACACACACACACACACACACACACACACACACACACACACACACAGTGAGATGAGGTTTGAGATGAGTCATATGTGTTTACCTCTATGGTGACTGTGTTTAATTGAAGTTTGTTGATAGCGTTCTCTGCTGCTGTCACCGTCTTCACCATCTCAGTCTGCTTCTCCCTCAGTTCCTTCTGTAAACACGAGAAGAAGAAGAGAACAGACCTCAGCAAGTCTCCGCACAGAAACCACAAAAACCATGCTGTAATGCTGAAAATATGCCCGATCGGAAAGAATATGTACGTGCAAATGTAAACTTCTGTGTTTCTGTTTCTTCAGGAAAATTCTGTTGCTTCCAATTTTCCCTCTACTCTGTAGTAAAGTCACACATCCTGTTCTACACTCCGATATTTGTGGTTTTCAAGGCACTTTTTGTTTTGAAGATTCAAGTCTGAATTCCTCAGGCAGGTCCAGGCAACTCTAGAGCTGAAGCTGGTGCTCAAGGAGATTACTGTTCCATAAAGTTTAGGCCCTACGGGGAATGCTACATTTCCTTTGTTTCATATGGCGAGACGGGCCATCAAGTCCATGTTAAAAATTAATCAACCTTAAGTTTTTTAAAGCTACTATATAAATACCCCACAGCTAAAACATGTACTAATAATATACCTAAGAATTTATGTTGGAAAGGGGTACAGGATGTTCTCTGTCCCAGCTCTTTGTATCAGTTTTTAAACTACTTGCAGGAATATTTAAATAGCCACATGCTACGAGTGTTAGCTAGTAAGGCTAGTTATGTATTGTGTCATGCACACACAATACAAATGTTTAGCCCACATGGATTTATAAGACAACAACAGCTGCAGTGGTGAGTGTGACAGAAACACTTTAATGTACGTTAAAATCAATATAAACTTATTCGCAGACAATTCTGTGATATATTTACCCAAGGAAAAATTCATACTTCGCTTGAGTGTTTTGTTGTCTCAAGTTAAAAAAAAAATTATATTTGTGATCATATGTACCTGCTCTCAACCTCAGTCACCTGATCTCAACTTGAACCAAAGCAGATTTTACACTTTCTGCTGAAATTCAACTTGAAACCTTAGTGACTTTAAAACTGTGCTTAAAACTAATTCTTATAATCTTCAATTTCTACATTGGTAGTTCCATATGTTCCACAACACTTTTGACCCCTACCTTGAATTGTACCACTGTATTAATATTTGTGATTTTTTTGTGTTTGTTTGTTTTTGTCACATCATCTTGGGAAGTTCTTTACAAATAAAGGATATTATTATCAGTGATGGAAGGGGTTCAAAGTCTTTATGTGCTGTTACTTACCTCCTGTGAGTATATAGCATATATAAAGCTAACGATATGCTACACACTATATAGTATATCATTGAATTATCATTATTATTTATGCATTAACGCTTCAACAGCATTTGACTCTTGTTGGTTGATGTGGAGCTGATTTTTAACTATTTGTATGATTATTTTCACTATAGACTAACCTGCTGTTTATCTAGCTGATCAATCTGTTTGGTTTGTAAAACATCAGAAAATAATGTCTTGTTCTGTCCGACCAGTAGTTCAAACCTCAAAATGATTTGATGTTCATTGTAATTTAGGAATTAGTAAAGCAGGAAATCCTGCGATCTGAGAAGCTGAAACAATGAAATCTTTATCATTTAACTATGTTCTGAAGTTATTTCAGGAAAACTTCTGAAAAAAATTCTGGAAATCCCTCCTGAATAGAGGTAAGTGCTGTTAAATGCTGTTGTGTAATGCCGGATGTTTACCTCTCTACTCTACGTTTATGGGTTTATTTGTTGTTTTGTATTTAACTAAATTTAAAGCCCTTCAGTGGACAGTAGCATCAAACAAAGCAGAGGTCTGAGTCATGTAGAGAGTTCTCCAAAAAGTAGAGTTTCTAAAATGGAACATGAGCTCTGAACAGGAAGTTATTTCACTCTATTGTCTTCTATGTTTTTCTGAGTGTTGGTGTCTGTCCTGTGGAAATAAATGTCTATGAAAAGGGAGCAGGGAGAGTTGAAAAGTGTGAGTTGATTTCCTCTTTAGCAGCATCTACTTTCATTTAAACTTTTGTAGTATTAATTCCCTTCTTGTTTTCTATTCATTTTAAGACAAAGTTTTGCAGGACGGTAGCAGACACTGGTATTTTCACCTACATTTCCAAACAGCATACTGACACTACGCGCTTCCCTGCAGTGTTTGCTCTACAGCTCTAATGAAGCAGTTTGAGGTTTTGCAACAACACACTCTGCAAATAACAGGTGGTGGCTAAGAGCTACAGATCTGTGCAGGAATGTTGACCGGTCTGAATCTGAGGGTCATGAACTGTCAAAAAGAAAGAGACAAATGACACTTTAGCTGAAGCTCAAGCGTTCTCTGCGTCAGAGCAGCTAAATAGATTCTAGTATCAAGTTTCCAGACTGCTTCAAAGGCAAATAATGCTGTTAATCAAACACGGCGCGAGCTCATTACATGACCTTTACAATGGATATTGAGTCAGAATTACTGGTTTAATTGGATTAAGTATCGAAAGCTGCATTGTAGGATGTGGGAACAACCGCAATGTATTTTGGAGATACAGCTCATCCCCTCTGCACCGGCGCTGAAGGTTACATCTATCAAAGCCACTCAGTCAGACATGTGAAAGCACCAGTGTGATACTTTAAGGATTACTTCTAAGCTCCTCATATTAAATTACAAATGGATGGCACTTGTTCTGTCATATTTTATTCATTTAATCTTGAAAACTTTTATTTACTCTATTTTCTTTTATGTTTTTATGTATCTGCTCAGACCGTGGTGGACTCCTCCTTGGCCACATATCAAAAAATAAACAACAAAAGACAAATACTCAGCAAGGCTGAATGTGAGATTTAAAAAAAAAAAAAAACATACTTGGTCTAAAGTTCAAAAACTGCTGCAACTAAGAATTATTTACATTACAGATGACTTTTTTTGATAAATCAGTTAATAATGTCGTTTATAAAATGTCAAAAATATGTGAAAAATGTCTATTAAAAGTTCCTGGAGATTAGTTTTGTCCAACCAACAGTTAAAAACCAAAGAAATTTAAAGTGATAGAAAAGAGAGAAAAGCAAAGATTTAGACCAGCAGTTCCCAACTGATGGGTCAGGAAACTTAAAATAAACCTGTGGTGAGAGATGATTAAAGTGATAAAAGGAAATAATCTGTTAAAGAAAATTATATATTTTTTCTGACTTTTTTGGCTGTTTTTCAAGTGAAATATTGGAAGCTTCCCCCTCTACATGTTTCTAAAAGAAGGCAAATCTGAGGAGAAGACGTCCACACTGGGATATAAACTGTGATGTTGGGTTTGGCTTTTAACTCATTCTATTTTCTAACTGGACAAACTAGACCAAAGATGAACATGAGAAATCTAGACGTATGAACTCTCAGTTTTGAGGGGTTCTAATTAAAGTATACAAGAACACTTGCCTCTATCTGCCGCCGAGCCTCCACCACAGGGACGGTGTTGTGGCCCGTGTGCTCCTCCGCCACGCAGTCCTGACAGATGCAGCAGGCATCGGCGCAGCAGAAGATCTCCAGGGGCCACTTGTGGCTCTCGCAGGTCCTCCTCTCGATGTCCCTGAGCGGCTCCACCAGCCGGTGGTTCTGAAACTTCGGGTTCTCCAGGTGAGGCCGGAGGTGGGCCTCGCAGTACGACACCAGGCAGGTGAGGCAGGACTTGAGGGCCCTGCAGGGGCTCTCGATACAGGAGTCGCACACCACATCGTCGGGGCCCAAAGGTTCCTCTTTCACCTCTTCATCTTTTGCCTCCTCTTTTTCTCCAGTTTCTGACTCTGCTTCTTTCTCCTCCTCCTGATCCTCCGGCTTCTTGGGGTCCTCAGACTCCTTCAGATCCTCTTGGATCTTGATCTCCTCTGCGATCTTAGAGTCCTGATTCTGCTCCTCTTTGCTGTTAATCACCGGAGCTTCAGCTTTTGTTCCGTTCTGTTTCAGAGCATCAGGTTCAGGCTTGTCAGGACACTGCAGACACTTGGGACACGCTTTGTCCCCGAGGCAGGAGCCACAGACTGAGGGACCACAGGCCGCCGGCTTGTCTCCACTCGGCACACCTGGGCAGACAGCACACAGTTGCTGTTTGGAGGTGGGAGCTGCTTCTACAGCTGCTGTATCTGCCATGTCTCCAGTGCAGCTCCCAGGCTTCACTTCCACTCTTGAATGCCCTCTGGAAATAACTGGCTGAGCCGCTTCAGTTCCTGGATCACACTGAAGAGCCTGGAAAGCCACACCTAGACAATGTCAACGTCAGTCCAAGGCCTTATAGTTTGAGTCTAAATGTTATCCGCCCCCTCAGCACTCACATGCAACCAGGCAGACAGGCCAGCAAACAGTGATACACACCCCCATGCACAATCACTGCCCTCCCTTCCCCTGAAGTAAAACAGAAACCACAGGGTGGAGCTCGCGCTGCAAACGAGGAACACAGAAGTGTAGAGTTTCATTCCTCCACATGCATTGTGTTTGATCATAGACTGAAACTCACAAGTTCAATTGTGCACACACACACTTCTTTACTCACCGCGCTGATGAAATCACCGAGTGCACTGTCACTCACAGTCGTATCTGTCCTGAACCGATCTCCATGAAACTGAGGAAATCATCGCTGCAGCCTTTTGTCTGCTCAGCCGCTTCCTCTCTTCCACATGCCACATTCCTGCTGCTCCAAAATGCCAAGTGGAAAATCTAATGTAAACCAGTGATTGAATGAATCAGCATGAAGCATAGAGAAGAGTTCAGAGCAGACACTGCCACCCAGTGACCAGAGCCGGAGATCATCAGAGAATTACCCTGAGGGACTCTTTACTCTCATGTCTGTGTAAAAAAGTTCTAAGAAACATTTATCAAGTGGATCCTACTCACATCTACATGCAGCAGCAGCTGTCATGTGATCATGTGATTAATCACATGTGTGCTCAGCCAATTGGAGACTTGGATTTAACCTCCATCTGTCCTTTTGTTCTCTTATTTTTTAAATAATTCCTACTGTTTTGCTCTCTGTGCAACACTGTTGAGTTTTATGATTTTATTGATGTTTTATGCTTCAGTCAGTTTATTTATATCATCTTAATTATGTGTTTTTATTTGATTTTAGTCATCAACCAAATTATGTCACGATCTCATCTGTCTGTCAGACACCTTGTTGTTTTTAAATGTGCCCTATAGAAATAAACTGACTTGGATTTTTGCTGTGATTGTGTTCTGCAAATACCAGTATGATTTATTTAAGGATCATGTATTAGTGTGAAATCTTTAATAAAATTAATTAACAACAACAACAACTGGCTTCTAACCATAAAAACTGGGGTGAAATTATATATGAATGTCAGGGATTGTAAACAAAACTAATGACAGCTTTATTCTTGCTGTTTGGACCTGGGAGGAATGTAAAAAAGAAGGAAATGTCAATCAAAAGTGTGTCTAGAAAACAGCAGCTACAAAAAATACCCTATTCTGAATTGAACATATTATTCCAGGCTTTCTGTGGGATTCACTAAATTATATTTAAAACTTTCTAAGACTTGTTAATACTAGACAAAATGCAATTTTACGAACTCTACTGATTAAAGAATGATAGAGCAAAAATGTAATTATCAATTATTTATTAAGTGCATGAATTTATTGACATTTATATAATTTTTCTTTGCAGTAAATAATAATAATTCCTTGTGTTGTAATGAATGAGTTGACCTGACCTGGACCCAGATAAGTGGTAGAAAAATGATGGAGGGATTCACTGATTAAAACAAATTTTCAATACATTCTTATAATACTGAATTCAGTGCTTTTAATTCTTCTCAGTGTGTTGCAGTCATTATACAATATGTGGACAGGCTGCTCTCCAGAGACCTCTGAGTGCTTTCAAATTAAAGCTGCATTCACAAATGCATATTAAAAATTATATATAAAGAATGGACCTAACGACTGTGTGGTTCCTCTTGGCTCTGTTGTGGTTTTCCTTTTAGCATCTTTCTTTGTTTTGGTTTTTAAATCTGTTTCCAGACACAAGCAGGAAGTTAGAGACACAGTGAAGCATTCAGCCACTAAAAAAACAGATATTTCTCTCAGGAGTTGGTGGAAATCAAACCAGAGCTAAAAGCAGAGTGAATATTGAACTTACATTCATTGTGTGTCCAGAAACATGACAGTAAATGAGGATGATGTTGCTCTGCTGTTGCTAACCATTTAAATGTTGTGTTCACAGCTTGGTCTGCTGCCCCCAAGTGGCCAAACAAATCAATTAACACTTCACGATAGTATTTATTCTTATAGTTTATTATAGTTATTATTTATTACTTATAGTATATAAGTATTTTTATGTCAAAAAATCACTTTTATTCTGAAATGTGTGAGTAGGAGCATTTAAAGAAATTATGGATAGTTTTGTTTTAAGTGTATAAATAGACAATAATTTATTCAATCACAGATGTCAATCAAAGAACAACTTAAAGAGGCAGACGTTAGGATAATGGATTATTTGAGTTATAAAGGCAAGAAAACAACATGGATGATTTACAATTATTATCATATCAAAAAAAAAACACACTGAGACACGTCTATGTCCTCAAGTAGTGGATGGATGAGGACGAGCTTCTGAGGTGAGGACACAGCAAATTAAACACTTGCATTGATAAAAACAAAAACATCATCATTAAGTACAGGAGAGCAGGGGCCTGTCTCACTGATCAGGTGTCCGTTACCATGGCAACTAGGACAGAGCAGGATTTGTTCAGATTTGACAAATTATAAAAGATTTATTAAAGCTTATAAGATACTGTAAACGTATGGCAATTTATAGCATGTTTTGATTCTTTTTTTCTTTTTCTGTTGCTGGTTTTCTTCCATTGTGCTTAATGTCTGTAACTTTTACCTGAATGAATATTTGATTTCTTTTCTTACTGCTCCAGTGAATAAAGTTCCCAGTGGGGACAGGACGCCAGCAGCTGGACGGACAGAGAGGAGGGACAAATCTTCTCTGCAGCACAATGCACGCTGTATATTGTTAAAATAAAAACCCACTGCTCACTCTGCACTGATGTCTCATTAAATATGATCTCCTGAGTCTCTGTGAAACCTCTGTTATCCAGGACAGAGCCAAGATGGATTGAATTGGCTTCGTGAGACAGACCCCAGGTCAGTTTGTCTGTGACCTGTAAAGCAGAACTCATTAAACCTAACCAAGCTTTTGTTTGAATGACTTGTCTTTGTGCTATTTGTTCAGTTAATACAATCATTTTTAAAAAATCAATCATGACGACGTCATGTTAATTGAACATAAATCTTCACTGTGTCAGTGTCGTGTTGATTCAGACTCTGTCATGTACGTCAGAGGCAGGTCAAACCTGGACCAAGGAGGTCATAACATGGTGGCAGACATGTACTTAAAACACCGAAGCTTGTGCTTTTTGAGCAGCAGCAGTCACTAGTCTGAAGAGTTCATCGTCATCACTGCACGCCCACCAGCTCTGTGATCGGAGGAGCAAATACCATCAGCTCCTGGTATTTGTGGAAGAAGAGCTTGAGACGAGAGAGGTAGCTGTCCTCCTGGTATGGAAGCTGTTTTTCGGTCAGATACTTGGACACGACAGGCTTCACCTGGAGACAGGTGAGAGGCACAGGGACAGTTTCAATAATTGTTTGGGCTACAAAACATCAGAAACAGCGAAAAATGACCATCGAATATCTGAGATGTGTCTTGTTTCGTACAACCCATCCATCCATCCATTTTCTTCCGCTTATCCTCTAGTAGGGTCGCGGGGGGGGCTGGAGCCTATCCCAGCATCTTTTCGGGCAAGAGGCGGGGTGTTTCGTACAACCAACAATCCAAAATTCAAAGATATTTAAATTATTATGATATTTAGACAGAGAAAAGCAGCAAATTTCTACATTTAATGAGCTTTAATAAGAGAATGTTTGAAGGTTTTACTTTAAAAACGGCTCCAATGTTCATTAACTAACGGATTAAATGACTAATTATTGCAGCTCTTAATGTTTACTTGAATGGTATTGCGGTCTTAAATGGATAAAAACTGTAATAGGTTTATTTTAGATGACTTAAAGTGATACTCCAGAGATTTATTATTGCTCCTTCATAAAGATCTGTGGACTTGCAAGAGACAACTTTTAACAAATGGTAATTCTGGAAGCAGCAGAGGCTGAAACATCCTGACTCTTAGTCCCTAGTATGATTCCTACAATTCCCACAATGCACCTGGTAAATGCTCAGGCCTTTCAAATTCCACACCACCAATTTGTGACACAGGCTTTCTGTCATGACAACACCAGCATCATCTGTTTCTGTTTTAAATTTGTGTTTCCAAACTCAATAGCAGTAATAGCAGAGGGACTACAGTGGGGTGTGGATGTCAGTGAAACTATGTTGAGAGGAACTAAAAGTTAATCAGTAAACAAAGAAATGAAAGCACTATAAAATATTTGTGACAGGGTTATACTCCACAAGCAAACATGTGTTTTGCTCTTGACACAGTGTTAGTGTACTGGAGTCTTTGCGTTTGTCCAAAAACTGTTAGTTTGTGCAAAATTGAACTTGATATTTTCTATTTTCACAACAGTAATGACATATGATGAAAGGAAATTTGACAATGCCATATTCCATTAACATAAAATTGAACTTCTTGTTGTTGTTGTATTTCTGCAAGATAAATTGGTTTTCATGGGGAGCGGTGGCGTGACATTTTTCCTGCTGCCAGAAGGGGGCATGATAAAAAATTTTAAAAAGAGTCTGAGAACCACTGACTTAATTCAAGGTGAGATCATGTCCTAATCATTAGAATAAAACACTTAACATACCTACTTGATAATAATGATTACTAGTACAAAATGAAACTATATGTGTGTATCGTGTATAGTCTGTAATCACAACAACACTACAACACCAAGCTGTTTAGATGCACTTATAGGTTCAACACTTTCTCATAATGACCAAGAAAAAGCTGGTAATTACTGCTACTGTTACTAAGTTACTTTATTATATCATCTACAGGGAAATTATATTTTCATTATACACATAAAGCATGTATGTATATATATCAAAACTCTGTCATAAATGCTTGATAATTACTGCAACTACAAACTGATGCATGATTGGTGGTTGTGTGATTTGTTTCCTACCTTTAAACACATGTTATCAGACAGGAAGGGGAAGAGATGATGCTCCACATGGCAGTTGATAAGCGAGTGTCCAAAGATCCAGTCCAGCACAGGGTTGCGGGGCAGGTTCAGGACGCCGTGGGTCATCTGGTAGATCCTCTTTGGTCGGCAGGTCGGGGAGAACATGGGGAGGCCAATGTGCTGCGGATGACACACAGTCTGGGTTTGAGAAAATAGTCTCAACATAAGGTCCATTTAGCCACTGTTCTGGAGCTTTTGACTGTATCACACAACCTTCCTCAGCAGATGATGAGGTTTTAAAATTAAATTTCAACTCAAAATCAGTAAATAATGAGAGAGAAACACTCAGTAAAGCTGTAGACTCAGACTCTCAGCAGATGAGTTTATATCAACCAATTATTTTCAATTTGCACCAATAAGAAAAACCTTAGGATCAGGTGATAATCAATACTTTAAGACCCCTAACATTTCCATTGATGTGACTGAAGCGATGCAAGGATCTGGGGCTTACTTGTTTTGCCCAGTTAGGAAATCAAGAACCAGGTCAATCAAACTGGATTTCACTTCCCTGGATCTCAATGTTTATTTGGCCTCATTCATAAAAGAACTCAGGCGCACACACTGTTTTCAACTGAGACACCAGAGTCAACCAAAGCAAAGGTTATCCTTGGTTAGAAAACACAAAGGATCAGTAAGTTCAGAGGGAAGAAAGATAGGACAGCAGCCAACAACAGCACCGGCAGACAGGAGAGAACAGGTTCTCAGTTTCACCCCCAACTCCCCACAGAGAACAAACATTTTCCCCCTGTTAAACCCTCGACTTCACATCAGGAACCTGTGATTTCTAATCCACCTCCACACACTTTGATCAGAACAATGCACAATGAGCTGCAGGACTCGGGCTCCATGTGGGAAAATCATGCATGAATTGTTCCATTTTATCCCTTCAGTTCAGTGACCGGTCCGATCTATGAGAAACACAATGCTGCATTCAACCCCATTTTCTGCACAGGCCTTATCTAACAGGAGTTGCTCTCACAAGGAATGTTAAAAATTCAAAATAAGTACGTAGTGCATTCCAACTGCAGAGTATGTGAATTTTTTGTATGCGAAAAATGCCTGGATGTTCATCAGATTAGCAAGAATTTCTGCACTTGCGCCCTCAGCTTATTGGACATACTCAGCTGCCCCGGGGCTAGCTGGTTAGCATGCTGACTTCAGTAGAAGAAAAGACGTGGTAGACAAAGGAGTTAACACTGGTGTTTGTTTCCACCTCTGGAGACAGATGTTGGTGAGTAAAAAAACAGTTTGATGCTGAACTCACAACGTTTCTTCTAGATCGGTTACAGCTGTTAATGCTAACGTTAGCTGTGTAGCAATAGCTAAACTCAAATAGCTCCTTTAATAGAGTGTCATATAAACAGTCCTATAAGCGAAATTGACAACAGTTTTTAGTCTGCTTTAAAAATCCCAGTAGTCATTGCTGTCACTGCCAGTTGGTGCGAAATGCATTCTGGGATACTGGCTGTATACTTTAGTGTGAACATTCAGTTTTTAGTAGGTAGCATGTAGCGCATACTCATTGAGTATGTAATAGGCAGAATGTTAGTGGGTGGATCTGAACATGGACTTAGTCTGGTTTAAGGAACATGTACCGAGCATGTACAGTACACTGGACCTGCTGCAGGTGTTCCTCACCTGGAAAATGTTGACATGGATGTACGGCACAGAGAACATCGCTCTGCAGATGAGCATACAGAGCAACGTTCTGAGGGGGGACGTGAACCCGGAGACGTGGATCAGCAGCCAGTACTGTGAGTACAGGCCCAGCGCAACCATCAGGATGGTCCTGACGATGTGGGCCAGAGAGTGTCCTTTGAGGTGAGCTGCAAAAGCAGAGAATGAGACACCATCACACCTGTGAGAATGACCTGACACCTGAGTGACGGAGATGAGGTAACACAGGAACCTGAGAACCTGAGGTCAGAGATCTGTCTCAACATTATGCGGATAGTCACATTGGCTGTAGAAATATTTGAGTAAACACCTAAACTATCTGCTTTGGCGCCTCTTACCGAGTGCAACAAGAGGAGTGATGATGGGCACGGCCAGGGGGGCTAAGAACAGGTAGACAGAGCGAGGCAGGAAGGGGGCCTTCCATACGCTGGAGTCACCCAGTCCAATGACATTAGTATGAGCATGATGCATCTTAATGTGTCCCTGCACGCCGGCTCGCGCTGAGAACGAACCACAGATCTGAGCGGATGGAGGACACACACACACACACACACACACACACACACACACACACAGATAGATGGGCATGAGTATGAAAAACATCACTGATGCCACGCATTAAAACAATCAATGAAAAATGACCAAGCAGGAAACTCAATACTGATATTGACGGACTTCATCCCAGTTTGATGGTTTTTTTCCATTTGCTTTAAAAGCAGCTAATAACAGGCTGAAGGTCATGGCGCCTTCTTGTTTACCTAAGGAGCCACAGAGCCTTCAGTCAACATCTGCATCCCAATTCACAGGTTCAAAAGTTCACTGAATTGATCATTCTGGTCTTGACGTGATAAAAGGTTATTACACACACATTTAATATCCTGATTTGCGGGATGAGTGTTCACTCCTGTAAATATTGCTCTTTCCAAGGTCATAAATGAGCTGGTAGTAAATGACTTTGTTATTTTATTTAGTTTTCACCTTTATTTACTCATTTCCTGTTTACACTTGCAGATGTATACAACTGGAGACTGAGCATCTCCACTGAAACAGCTGGGAGGAGCTTGGCATTTTGGGAAATACACTTATTTACTTACTTGTTGAGAGTTAGATTGATACCAGTCTCATCTATTCATCTATCTTTGATGACAGCCTTCAGTTTATTTCTGAACATCTCACCTCGATGAAGAAGACGGCCCAGACCTTCCCCCAGGCCTGGGACTCGCTCAGCGCCCCGTGGCTGGCCAGATGCGTTCCTTTGATGGTGATGACACCGTGAGCGACGCCCATCAGCAGCATCCCCGCCGAAAACCACAGGATCTGAGAGGAGGACAGCAGCAGGAAGGCTGCAAGACGGGGAATAATAATAGTGTTTGAGCTGTATCTAAAATCAAAAAGAGAAGATATTGATGTGTCGACCTTGGCAACAGGAGTCAGTTATCCATCCACTCCATTTGGTCATTTTTCATTTCTTTATGGTTGTTTTGTGTCTTTTAATGGTATTTTTTTGTCTCTGAAGTTATTTTGTGTCTTCTTGTGGTCACTTTCTGTCTCTTTGTAGATCTTTGTAGCGCTCTGTTTCTTCATAGTTTTTTTTTGTATCTCTTTGTTGTCATTTTGTCTTTCTTCATAGTCATTTTGGAACTTTGTGTCTTTTAACTGCGCTCTTTGACTTTCAAACAAGAAATATCAACATTTAATCAGGGGCTCTGGCCCGCAGGTCCCCTGACCTCCCTGGCCCCTGGGCCTGTGCCCTGTTGACCTGTTCAGTTATTCATTCATGCATCCAATGTGAAATATATCTGAACGTGGAAAAAAAGTGTTTAACCAACAGACCAAGTGACCGACTTTGCCACCAGTGACACTGCAGTGTGGCTAAACAGTCCTGTCTCTTATCTGTGAGCACCCACCCGGTCATCCCAGAACTGCAGTGTGACTTTGAACCGTGACGTGCAAAAAGATCAGATGAAAAACTGAAACTTTATCCCTCACTGGTGGTGCAGCTCCTGAGTCTGACGCCAGTTCAGCACGTTGTTCAGGAAAGTCTTCAGAAAATGCATTTGAAGTCTTAGGATTTTCTTGATCACTTTGTCCTGCATTCCAACTTTTATTATCTGATTCAATCCAATATTTATACTAACACCTTGACAATAAAGTAACCTCAGTCTCCTCACATTAAATAATTAATGAAATGCAGCATCAGCGGGGCTGTATTTAACTCTAATAACCCTGCTACACCCAGTGAAGCTTCTCTGGCTTCCGCAGCAGGCTTTAGGTGACATGTTTTCCTCCTAACCCAATAAAATGGTGCTAATATACTCCACCTCCTATTTCAAAGCAGCCTATTTCGAGGTGATAAGTCACAAGCTCGGTGATACACAATGACAGATGCCACCACAGCCTCAGTCTGCAAATAAATTCAACCCAGAAGTCAACATTTCTGCACCAGGAATAAAAATTTCGGGAGTCAATTAAAAAAGAGAAGCAGCTGCTGCGGCTCCAGCATTAAGAATGCAGTAGCAGGGAGTGTTAAGTGCAAACACATCAACAAGTCTGGATTACAAATCAAGCTTGAAGCAGGTGTCCTTGTGGTGCTGCTAAAAGTTGTCGCTCCCAATGATCGAGTGACACAAGGCACAGTGGACACCAGGCCTAATTGAGGTCAGTCGCCGACCACCAGTGACCCAGATACACGGGAACCATGGGATACCGTGAATGTGCAAACCAGTAGTGACAACAGTGTCGGGCTGGGGGGAGACGGTGAGAACGAGCTGCAGCTTGAGTTCATAGTTGGAAAGTTGTTAAGAGATAATTAGAGCTGAAGTGATCAGTCGATTTTATTTGTGACATTTATAAGGGATTTTTAAATGGATTATTCTAAACATAAGTTGATTAATTGAATAGTTTAGAGACAGAAGATTAACTGGCAACAATCAATAACATATATGTATATATTTTTTCTACTTGGCTCAAGCTTATTTTATGGTTTTCTTTGTCTTTTATGACAGTAAACTGAATATTTGGGGATTTTCTGACATAAGAGGAACTCTAGGCAGCTCATAATGGACATTTTCATAGACAAAATTATCTCTTTTGTGGAGAAAATCATCAGTAAAATAATCAATAATGAAAACAATCATTAGCTGGACTGTTAGTCAGACAAATATTGCAATTTTAAGACGTCACCCTGGGCTTGAAGGGATTGTAATGAGATATTTAATGTTACTTCCTGACAGTTTATAGACTTATTAGGCGGAAAAAAAAATAATGAATAGTGAAAAGGATCCTTAACTGCAGCCTTAGAACATGTTGTGTTCTTCAGTATCAATTTAGCACTTTAGAACCAGTATAATAGCTGTAATTTAAGTTGATTAACAGAAAAAAAAGTACGTTTGTTTAATTTTAATAACATTTGAGAGAGGGACAGACAGAGGTGACCCATGATCCCAGCAGCTGTGTGAAGTTGTGCAGTCTTACCGGGAGGCAGACAGAGGAATGCTGCTGCCAGGATGCTGCAATCGATCCCCCTCCTCTCCCACCAGCTGCTCTCTTTCACCATCTTCTGCACCATCCTCGTCAGCTCCATCATAAGCGTCTCTTTCTCCACCTCTTCCACACCTGGTCCTCCTGCGTTCTTCCTCCACTCTCCCTTCATGTCTTCTGAATCCCCCCTCCTCCTCTTGACTACTGTCTCATCCCCTGCTCCTTCCCTCCACTCCTCCGGTGCACGCTGCATGTCAGTTGCCTCTGCTGATGAACTGGCTCAAAACAAACAAACAAAAAAGTCACCATGCAGCTTGTGTCCTCCTGCAAGCAGCCAGTGCTAAACACTGCACAGTCCACAGGTCAAGGTTAGCATTGCGAAAGTCCTTATTGGCGTGAAGCATTGTCAGAGAAGCCCAGCCCCCTTCCTGCTACTTCAAGAGCCTCGTGGAACCTCCTTTCCTCTACCTCCTCCTCACCGCTCTTCCTCTCTTCTTTTCCCCCCTCTGTCAGCTGACTCCTGATGCAGTCTAGCAGCAGAGGAATTTATTGTCCCATGGCACGAAGATGTAAGGCTGCCATGTGACGTTATGGATCTAAAAATCCTCACAGAAGCAGACACACACAAAACTGCAGCTGCTCAGCTCGGACTCGACTTCTCCCTCCTCTCTTCTTGTCTCATACATTCTGCATGTCGTTCACCCCCACTTTGTGTCAGCTCCTCTCCCCCTCCCATCTCTGTAACCTTGGCAAATGTCCTGGGAAAGGAGGGAGAAAGGAGGCGGGCTGGGGGGGCTGAGAGAAGTGGATTAACAGTGGCTGTTTAGTTGTTTCTTTACTGGGGGAAAGGTTCAGAATGAAAAGGAGAAGATGCTGGAGTGCAGGAATGTGCCCTGATAGATGGGGTGTGTTTATATGTTGGCGCAGGTGAGAGTATATGTGAGTTGCGTGCATATATCTGGTGTCAGAGCTGCTTCTTTTTTTTCTGGACAGAGGCCAGTGTTCTGGGCTGGAGGCCATGCTGACTGCAGTGTGCTCTTTAAAAGATACGGTGTGTGTATTTTTTACTCCAAAGGACAACAGACACTGCGGAGAGGGGAACATATGAACACCAGGCAGTCTGACAGCTCGGCTTACATCCTCCCACACAAGCACTAATTGTCTGTCAGTGTCAGGCCTTATTGTCCAGAGAAGGACACATATTCAAGGCTGCAGAGGCATAGTGTGGAGCTGCAACAATTCTGATAATTGATTTAAGTCATTTCTTTAAGCAAAAATACCAAAATTGTTTTCAGGATTTTAAATAATTAAGATTTGATACTTTTCTTTGTATTATGTCATCCTAAACTGAATATATTTGGGTTCTGAACTCACATTTGAAGATGTCAGTTGGACAGAGGTAGAAGAAGATGTTGTGAAGATGATGTTTTACTTAAGTATCTTTAAGTAAAAGTTTTGACCTGCATTCAAAGTTTTTACTTTAGTGGAAGTTCAAAAGGTTAAAAATCCTCATTATCAGAAAGGCGAAGATGTTATAGTACTGGATTATAATTATTGATACATTAAAGTGTAATGGTGGAGCTAATTTTAATGACCTTAAATACTGGAAATTTCCCCTGGGATCAATAAGGATGCATCTTAGCTTATAATAATACATCGTAATCTATATGTTGATAATATTTAATAATATTAATCTAAATCTTCAAAGTAAATAAAGTTATCAAATAATGCAGTGGAGTAAAAAAAAAACAATGTATTTAGTTACTTTCAACCAATGGCCTTCATCCCTGACATTATAAACTAAATGATTTATAATGACAATGGTTGCAGCCCTACTGTAGTAGATATACTACATATAGACATGTGCCTTATTCAGTAAACACTGGTTGGTTGGTTCAAAATAAAATCACACACAAAACTATAATAATTTTCACTTTATTTTAATAAAAGATACTTATGTTTGTGGGTACATCTTCAGATGATTATTACAAAAACATAACATAAAAATGTACATTCATGCACAGCCATACTCTCCAGAGCACAGGCAGGGAGACCTTCAGTGAGACGGAATAGCAATCCGAGATAAGAGTGTTATCTAGCACACACTGACATAATCTCACAGTAACACCCCTTTGTTTTTACTATTGCAACAGAGTTTGCAGAGCAACAGTGGGTCAGGGGCTATTTTCACACATCATGAATGTATAGTCACCTTTGTGTATGTGCCATGGAGTAAAATAACATATTTAAAGTAAGAAAACTGTACAACAAAGACACAATAAATAACATGTTAAGAGGTTTAGGTACATTCACTAATATGTTAATTAATACGACCAAGTGTTACAGTAACAGTCGGGATAAATTTCACTGGATGAGAATAAATACAAACGCAATGTGTCTCCATCTGTCTGTATATGTGGCAAAGTTTAACCATAAAATGTTTATTACCTCCTATCTAAGCTTATATCAGTTGCCAAGAGTCCATGTTGTCTCCACTGACTGTACCAGGGAATAATAACATCACATGGAACCAGCATTAAATATGCATAACAACTTCACAGTGACCTCATCCTGTGAATAAAGAGTCAAACTAACATTACGTATGACTGTACTCCGATAAAAAATGTAATGAAATATTAAAACAGGTGTCATGCAACTAAAATGGCTTTTAAGCCTCTAGCTCTAAAACCTTGGTTTGTTATAGCACAAATATGCCACAAGATGGTGCTATTTAGCCAGTAAACAGGTATCTGGTTTTGTAGTGTCTCATATGGAAAAGGCTCCGCTGCACTCCCTCACAGGTGTTCTCAGGTATTCTGGCTGATTAGATCTCAGCTCAGGTTGAAGTTGGGTGGAGCAATGCTGGGAGTTTGCTCTAAATATCATGTATTCAAAAGTAGGAGTGGCCAATTCCACAAAATATGATTCCTATTCACATGATACCAATTGATAGTTAGTGACTTTAAGCAACAACAGTTGAAGTGATGGCTACAGCGCCCACTAACATTCCAATGCATTGGTGTAGTAGTGGAAATCAAAGATCACTAAGCAACATTTAACTCCAACAAAGGATACTTCCCTCCTTAAGAATCTGAGGTCGCTTTGAACATTGCTACAATATGTCTCTTAAAATGGCCTGAGAGCTCATGATATTTACTTTAGAGACAATTTAATTTAACATGTCTATGAATAAACTGGGAAAATCTGTCAAATTAGCAGATATCTTTAACAAATATACTCAGAATCCATAAAACTACTAACAGTATAACTGAATATAAATGAAATGACAGTGTCAAATATGACAAAAACGTACTTACTCTTTAACATATCACAGGGTAACGGCACTAGTCTTTCTCCCGTAGTAGACAGTTGGGCCGCAATGGTAGGAAGTTTCAAGATAGAATCTACGTCATCCCATCACGCCGTAGCAGTCCCTTCAACCGTTTACACAGATACTAATACTTCTTCTTATATAATGTGTCTGATAATAAAATACTAATACTTTAATGTGTTATGAATTTAATGTATCGTTGAAAGGTTTCTGAATACCTTTTTATTACCACTGTGTGATTTTAAGTTTAACATTAACAAAGGCCACCCACAGTCTGATTCATGTCCTCTGACATCCCCCAATAAATGTCATCCAAAGGCTATGCTGATGCATGCAAACACAGTACCTCATGTCAGGTTTATCTGGAATGGAATGAGTGATGAAGAGTGAAGAATGGTGCTTCTCTTTTAAAATAAAACATGGATTTCTACACACTGACCTTCAAAGTTCAGTGTCTTCAATGGCCTCTGGTTCATCTATGGTGTCCAGACGTCTCTTGCAGGCATCCAGCAGTTTTTTCCTGGGGCCCAGAGGGATGTGAATGCTGGAGAGGTCTTGATCTGAACAAAGCAACAGAGCCGCCAGGTCGATCTTCTCCCTCCTGAAAATTGCTATGAACTCGCTGAGGCTTTGTGAGGCCAGGAAGGTCTCGAGAGGACTGTTCTCTGGATCCATGTCCTCGTCCAGCTCAACATCAGCCTCCTCCCAAGGCAACTCCTGCAGATTTCTTTCTTGCAGGCTCAAGGCGCTACCAATACTGTCCTCATCAAAACTTGGTGAGCGTCGAGGCAGATGTCCACGTAGACGAACATTAGGTGCCCGGCCCACAGGTTCACTCCCTGCAACACTCCCCTCATCCCGTGCCCCAATGCCAAACATGCCCCCAGTCATATAGTTCCTCCTGAACACCATGGTGCCAAGCCCAGGTCGGGTGAACAGGGAATCCCGACCAGAGTCTGCGCTGATCTCCGAATACGCAGCCTCATGGAGGCCTGGGTCACTCATGGCACGGGAGATGGTGTCGGCGTCGTCATCATTGTCGCGGGGGAACATGTCACGTATGTTGAGGCGTGACCTCTCCTTGGGGTTGGCATAGGTGCCCTGTTTAAGGAACATGACATCGTTGCTGAGCTGCAGGCCGGACAGCGAGCGCACACTTTTCCTCCCATCCTCGTAGATCTTGAACGTTCCGTCAACCTGCTTCTTCTTCTCCAGCTTTTTCTGTATCTTGGCCTTGCCCTTGGCTGTGGAGTGCAGAGTGGCCTGAGAAGAAAGCATACATTTAGAAACCCTGAATAAGCAATGTTTCTTTTATACCACTGAATGGGTAAATCCAGCAATGTAAAAAATCAGTTTGGTGAGAGTTCACATCCCTTTTCCTACCGACAATAAACACTGATTTCCTTTAATCATGACCACAATCTTTCTCCAACTTTAACAAAGTAGTCTTAGCTGCCTAAACTTAACCGAACATTAGCTGTTGAGGTGGCAGATGAGAAAATACACAGATGAGTCAACAAGACACATGACTTTGAACACAAGGTGAGACGACTGGTTGCATCCCACCTACTTCCACCACAATCTTTCCCCAACGCTCATCAAGTAGCTCTAATTTAAGCTATGGGCATGGTTGGCCCCTAAGCTAAGTTTTTAACCATGAACACAATCTTTCCCAACTTTAGCTAAGTAGTTTTGGTCAACTAAACTTGACTAAACCTTAACCCAGTTGGCAACTGAGAAAATGCTCAGTAATGTGATTTGGAAAGCCGTCATGGTTTTGGTTTTTAAAATGCTGACCATAAACCCTAATGCTCTCTGGTTTAAATCTGGCAGGGAAACTCTGTTGCTTTTGTCATTGAGGTCAGAGGACTTGTCGACTGAAAGCTGGTGGAGCAGATGTTAATCCTGATGCACAGCAGGACTTTGATTCTCTATTGCCTTACACATTAAAACAAAGTCAAAGACAAACCACCTGCGAGTATGGCATGTTGGAGGTGACTGTGTTGAACTTGCGACTCAGCGTGCTGCTGCTGGTGTAGCTAGAAAAGCTAATAGCATCCAGGTTGTCCAAAGCCGCCGACTCCTTCATAAACTTCCTCTCCATACGTTCTCGGTGCTTCCTCTGGAGCTTTGCGCACTCTTTGATCCGGCGCTCTGCGGCACGGAAAGCCCGGTCCTTGAGTTTGCTGACCAGTTTTGGGTTGAGGGTGATCTGCTTGGCAGCGATCGAGTCCAAGTAGCGAACGCAGTCCATGTGGCCCTTGGTGGCAGCCATGTCCAGCGGTGTGTGGTAGTCATTGTCCAGACACCACACGTTGGCACCGAAAGCCACCAGGAAGGACAGGCAGTTGTGGTGGCCGTTGGCAGCTGCCAGGTGAAGCGGTGTGTTACCCCAGATGTCACACTTGTCCGGGTCACCTCTGGAAGAAGAGGGGACAAGAAGCCATGTTGGATCTCCATGTTACTAGATACATACATACAGTATTCTTACACAAATGATTTCTGTTGCTAATCTAAAAGAAGCATACCAGTTTTGTGCAGATTTTAGTCCATTTATTTCACATTATGCACATTATGTGGTCAGAAGTATGTGGAAGTATGAACTCCTATGAAGTATGTACCCCTATTCACATGTGAACTTGTGGACTGGTTTTCATTATCTTTTGACCTTTTACAGTCTAAATTTGATGAGAATGATTATGATTAACCATTTAATTGAAAAAATGTCTAAAATAAAATCATTACTTGTAGCCCGGATGTCTACAGTACATTATGGGTGAGCCTACAGTTGTTATTAGCTGAAGTCTAGCACCTGCTGCTGGAGTGTAATATAAACTTCAGTGGTAGTCAGTACTGGCCACACATCATGGAAATATGGCTGTGATATCAGTAAAGGACTACCCATAATGCTGTGCAAGCAAAAACAGAATTAACAACAACACATATTAAACTTTAGCTTCTAGTTACAAATTAATTCTGTTTCAGTGACACACGACGCATGTTTACATTTCCACATGCTGCATCTGAGAGAGCACAGTACAGTTTATGAAAGGGCAATATTTACTGTTTATAAAGGGTTTATAATGAATGGCTTTATTACTGGTTTATGATTTTTTTTATTAATGCTTTATAGCTCATTTATAAGCCCTCATTAAGAACAAAGTTTGGGTTGCCAGTTCACTGGAGGGATCTCACTATGTGTCTGGTGTGCTGGTAGACAGAGCCAGGCTGTTTCCGCCTGTTTGCAGTCTTTATGCTAAGATAACCCAGTTTATAAACTCGTGGTGCCTTATCAGAAAGTGGTACCCAGTGGGTACACAGGGAGGAACTAATTTCACTGCTAAGTCCATCCTCTTCCTGTTTTCCCTCCACCCAAGTGGCCAAGTCCTGATCAATAATTGAAACGCTACCGGTTAAACATGGCAGAGGTGACTCTGCATTATTCATCCCACACACCAAGTCTTTTTTTCACAGACACCTAGAGACAAACCACAGGGCAGGGCCACCACCTTTACCAGCACAAACCCTGATTTCAGCTCCTGTCTGCAGAGCCACATCCTGGCAAAGTATGCGAATAACATTAAATTGTGAAGCATCAAAGTCTGCTGTTTATTTAAGGGCTCAGAGCGTCATATTGAGCAGATCATATTCCAAAGGTGCGAGTGAGAAATGTGTCACTGTAGGAACATGAAGGAGGAATCACACCTGACTATCTCTATTAGTAATTTGACCATCGGCAGCTCTGCCAGAAGCTGAGTCAGAGGTGACACAGCAGCCATTCATCAACCTGCAACCACACAAACAACATGCTTGTTTACTAGCAGCATGAAGAGCTGAGTGTAGAAGCTTAATGCTTATTTTGGTCTGAGTATAGAAAACTTAAGTTCCCATGACACACAGCAGACTGCACATGGCAGCTTTATTCATCTCCTAGAGACCAAGAAACCAGACAGTACGATTGGAGCACCATCCTGTTTTTAGCCCATAGCAGCACGACTACAGACTGCAAAGTCAGTCCACCACTTTAGTCCAAACTGAAATATGCCAATAACTAATGTATGGATGGCAATGACATTTTGTACGGACATTCATGTTCCTCAGAGGATGGTCAGTTTCTTTTAGCGCCTCCATCAGGTCAAAGTTTTCATGCATCCAGTGAATATAACAGCATCTGCTGGATGGAGAGCCACAAGATCTAGCTTTGCAAGTCCCCAAACAGAACTGCAACTAGCAATTATTTTCATTATTGCTAATCAAGGTGTCGACTTCAAATGGCTTGGTCTCAATCAACTTATCAATCAATTGACGAAATTTGTATGTTTTCTTAATCCTTAATCAGATATTTACAGATTTATTTAGTAACATTATGTGACTACTTTACAGCTGCTGCATTAGTTTGGCTTCTTTTGATAAATTAAAAAAGGTTTTGCAGGAAAACTCTTTTATATTCCTCACAGGTGTCACATTGTTGCTAGTTTTTAAAAATTTTAAATCTAGTCACTATTTGCTATTAAATAAAATAAATACATAAGATCAGGGAAATAAAGTCAGAAAAGCTGCTCAAAGCCCCTTAAGGGAAAACAAGTTCTGCAAACTGCAACCTCTAAACCTTCTTCTTCCTTCATTTACCTTTCTCTGTGAACTCTGATCTGCAGCTCAGCTTTAGTCGTGTTTCTCTGCTTCATATCCGCCCTGCGCTGCATACTGCAGGGACTGTGGCAGGAGGAAGATGCTCTATCCATCACTGTGACCTTTCCTGTGTCTACAGCTGCTTTACTGCTCGCCTTATAAACCTGCCACCAGCAGCATGACAAACTGGACTCTGCGCTCCACAGAGAACAGGCAGTAAATATCACACTGCTTTGTCTGCTTCTTAAAACCTTGAACAAAAGACTTGTCTGATCTATTACGTACAACTTATCTCAGCAGAATATAGACTTACTCCTGAACCCCCTTCTCTTACAAATACACAGCGCACACTCTCTGATAAGGGCACATGAGGCTTTCAGAGCAGAGATCATATCATTGATCATTTCTGTAAAGACGTGGAGACCCTTCAGTAATTGATCGGTATAAAAATGGCTTCTGTATTGTAACTGAATCAGATTTAGAGCTTAACCTGCCATGTAATGGATCAGCCTGAGCCACACTGGTAAGATTAAATATTAAGTTATCATGCTTCAGATGCATACAGTGTTATCCTACTCAATCAGCATGTGTGTGTGTGTGTGTGTGTGTGTGTGTGTGTGTGTGTGTGTGTGTGTGTGTTTGTGTGTATTGCACATGCTCCAGCAGTAAGTGGGGCTATCCTGCTGCAAGTGACCTTTGTCTGTAATTAGGCTGTCAAAATGTAAAACCCTGCATCTCCAGCAGCACTGATTAGATCAGAGATGGGGGTGGAAATATTTTTTTATTTAATTTAATTTTAATTTAATTTTTAGTTAAAACAAGCAGGCACTGATCAGTGAGGAAAAGTTATAATATACAATAAATAAACTAATACTTTGTGTTTAATTAAGATTTAGGATTCTTGATGATAACTAGGGCTTATTATTTTCATTATCAATTAATAGGAGGATTATTTTCTTGATTAATCAATTGGTTATTTGTCTGAAAAATGTAAGAAAATGATGGAATATACCCATCACAAAGTGACATCTATAAAATAAAATAAAATAAAATAATAATAATAATATTAATAATGATAATAATTTACTTACATAGAAGACTAAGGAAATCAGAAAATATATATTTGAAAAAGATCCAGAGAATTTTGGTATTTTTTTTCTCAAAAATGCTGAAAATGTTTATTAATTTACTATTGATTGACTAAACCATGAATTGTTGCAGCTGTAGTGATAAGAAATATTTTGGATATGTGATAATACAGTATCACAACGTTCTGTTAACAGTATAGTCAGTTGTGACTTGTTTATTGATTGTTTATAGCCTACATTTAGATTTAAAATATATATATTATTATAAGCCTATATTATTAATATTATTATAATTTTAAGGCTATATATTACATTTAACATTAATTACTTAATTATTTTTATTTTATATATTATTATATATTGCTATCATTTTAGAACCTTTCTTAAAATATGTGAACGATTTTTGACTAAAATAAGTTAATAATGATAATAAAAATACAATAAAAAGTTAAAAACTATGACAAAACAGAAAGAAGATCTTCCTCTAAAATGAAACTGACTGAAGAGAAGACTGGTGTTTGTCATATAACAAGAAAAGTGACCCCCAGCTACCCTCAGTGTTAGATTTAATCACCTAGCCTACTGACAGAAATCCATTTGTCCGACTGGCGGAAATAACTCGCTGCTCAGATGGGTGGTTGGATTCTGCAGGGAACTTTTCAGATACTGGTCACTGGTCTCTGGACTCACCCTCTCCCCACGATGAGCCGGAGCGCCTCCAGGTTGCCGTGGTAAGCGGCCCATAAGGTCGGTGTCATCCCATCCTCATCCGGTGCGTTCAGCTCCTTCCGTGTGGCCTCCTTCAGCACGTCCAGGTAGCCGTCACTGGCCGCCCGGTGGTACCTGTCGTTCATGGCGGCGCCCTCGGCTTCGGCGGCCCGGCTCACTCTGAGCTCGGTTCCATGGAGGATCTAGATGTTTGCCCCAACTTTTAGTCCGGGACTCGGCGGGCGGACGGACGGCCTGTGGAGCGGTACGGAGCGGGCTGACAGGCTGGTTGCTATGAGGCGAACGAGGCGTGCTGGTTGTCAAGGAGGGGCGGGGCTATGAAAGCAATGACCCCCGCCCCCTCTGATAGTTAGGTAGGTCTGATGTGTGTTATTTTGAATGAGAAACAGAATGTACAGAGTGTAGCACTGTAAAAAACTGTAAAGAATTCATTCTTGATTAAAACTGATGGTAGTGTAGTTGTTTTCTAAATAAGTGATGGTTTGTCATAAAATAAAAAATATAAAAGATAAAAATTTAAAAAAGGCTCATCTAAAATTAGATTTCTTTTAATTGAATTATTTTAATGGTTTGATCACTGTAAATCTTGCACTGCTTTATTTGGTTATCCCTGCACTGTAATTGTTTTTTTGTTTTTTTTATAGTTTAGATTTTTTTGATGTAGTGTAATGTCATTTATATATTTGTATAAATAGGCCTATGTATAATACTAATTATTAAATATCTAATGTAATAATTTTTTATTAATATAATGTTATACTATTTTATATTTTTTGACATTTTTCATATCAATAGACATTTTGTAATAATGTGAAGATGTTTTTTCACTTACTTTCTTTGCATGTATAATTTTAAGTGATTGTCTTGTTTTGGTGGTGTATGTTAAATGAAAAAATAATAGAATAGAATAGATTAGAATAGAATAGAATCTCTAGTTTGGTTTGTTTTTTAGTTGTATTTTTTTTTGTCACTGCACCTATAACATGCTGTTTTCTTTATTTCTATGGTTTAAATAATATATATATGTTGTATATTATATGGAAAAATAAATGTCAACAAGTTTGATTTTGGTGTTAACTAAATTCTGATCAACCGTTGAATATGTAGTTACTGTATTCTGGCTTTGTAGGGCAGATCTGAATGCTGACATTTTTTAAATTGAGACATTTATTGATGTGTATCGAGTATGTCTGATAAGTAAAGTGACTCTATATTATCAGTTACTGACTCATTCTTGTCCACCTGACTTCACACTTGAGCGGCAGGTGTACAGGAACACACACACACACCCTGCATCCTGTGTCCTCAGTGTGGTGATTAAAGCAAACATCTCTGACAGACTTATGAAAATCAAAAAAATGTATTAATTTACATAGTGGGCATGCTCCTTCGGCTGCCACTCTCCATCATCCCTGGACCAGCTGCCACGGAGCATGCAGCGAGTTTTTGAGGTGAGTTCTTGTGGAATCGATCCATTGACAAGGTTCTGGTTTTACTTGTCCAGGTTTTATGATGGAGGTGAGGGTCATTTCACTTGTGCTGCTCCTGGCCTTTGTGTGTCCTGTTTACTCATTTTTTTTTGTCATTTTTAGCCAGATTAAAATAAACCCAAATAAAATATAACCCAAATATGAAAGAAAAGCAGCTCCCTTTAAATGTAGATTTGATTTTTAAAATTTTATTTCTCACCTTTCAGGCCTTTCTCCTAAAATCTTCCTGACTATTTACCTGGTGTATGCATTTACTACCACTGAGCTCCATGGATGGAGCCCCTGGTTGCCCCCAGGTCACAGCTTGTGACAAAGGGTGATCAGGCTTTTAATATTAGAGCCTGTGGAATTTCTTAACACCAAGTCTTCAGCTTCTTTTAAAACCCTTCTTAAAAATGTTCTTTTTGTGAAAGCATTTAGAAATGTTTGACATATTTATTTGATCTTATTCATTTTATTTGTTTCACTTCCTCTGTGCTCATGTTCTTACTCTCATTTTACTCGCCTCTTCTGGTTTTATTTCTTTATAAAGCATTTTGTAACTTTGTTAAGAAAAGTACTAAGTTTATCATTATTATTAATGAAGAAAATGAACCTTCCTGTCTGGGTCAGGGATGGACAGTAACAAAGTACATTTACTTGAGTACTGTACTTAAGTTTATTTTTCAATGTCTGTACTTTACTTGAGCATTATTTCTTTTCAGAAACTTATGACTTTTACTCCACTACACTTGAAAGACAAATATTGTACTTTTGACTCATTACATTTCTATGAAGTAGCAGAGCTTTTAGTCAGCGGAATGAGTTTTCTTTTATTTTGAAAATATGTTAGGCCAATCACAGCCAACTCTCTCAGTCATGTTGTGCTTGCTACATTTTTGAACAGCTCAGTGTGAACCTGTCAGTGTCCTAACGACAGCGACATTAGATGAACATGAAGATGAAGCAGGAGATTCTTGGTCCATGGTCTGATCTGAAGTCTGTGTTTGAAGGTTTAGAAATGAAGTAAGATTCATTTAGTTTTAAATGTTTGCTGTGTTTACCACGACCACACTTCATCACTGACAAAAAAATAAAAAAAGATGAAAACTGCGTTTTTATGACTATTTCTGTAGGCTTTGAAACATATCCTCCAAGCTTTTTATCCTACAGGTTCTACACTCAGTCAGACAGGAGGTTGTTTCGAAGCCATGCGTTTCTGTAAATGTGGACCAATTAAACAATGTGTTGACATAAAAAAAATGTACTTTTGAATACTTAAGTATTTTTAAAATTAAGTACTCCAGTACCTTAACTCAAGTAAAAAATTTTACTGAACACCTTTCACTTGTATTGCAGTAATATTTGACCAGGAGTATCTATACTCTGACTCAAATAATGAAGTTATGTACTTTGTCCATGTGGAATGACTTAAATGTTGGAGGAGCAAACAAAATATATTTATTTGCAAAGTAATTAGTCACAATTAGGTTCCTGCATTTTCTGTTATCTAGAAAAAAGATCAGGCGTTTGGCGTTAAAAGAAATAGATTTATATTCATCTTTATAAAAATCAAACCTCTATGTGGTTTGAAGTTAAAGCAGTGATACAACGTGCATGTGATTTGTTGTAAATGGGCTAAAACATGAAAAACCACCTTTAAATTAAACGGAAACTAAAACAAAAGTATTATCAGCTGCTGCAGGTTATCACCTCTGACTCAACTATTAGCTGCTACTTGGGGCAGTGCAGCGATAAGACTGAGGTTACACATTTATAAATCAGTTCCTGGTGTGGGCCGTACACAAACAGTGACACAACATGGCAGACAACCCAGCTGATAAAGACTTTCAAAGTAAAATAACGTGGCTGACTTTAAGAAAGCCTCCACTGGAGTTTGACACAGATTGTGTTCAGGTCCTTTGGCGCCATGAAGTTAATTTTGTTCCAGCGGACAGCAGGTGAAAAACAGAGGTCAACATGAAGAGTAAACATGATACCTGTGGCTTTTCATATGAAAGGTGTGTTGTTATTAATGTGCCGGATCATGACCACACCTACAGCAGTGTGGGAAGGCGGATCAAGACAACTGCAGCAACTTTTATATGCACGTCTTCACATGTTGAACGTTTCAGCTGAAGTGCAACGGCTGAGCAAACTGAGGGAAAACTCTGGAACCTGAATGGAAACAAGAAGAAGAAGAAGGGTCAAAGGAAGAGAAGAGAGTCTTTAGAAGGAATAAACAAGGTGAGTATGGATCCTGATTCTGGAGCCACTGAGCTGGATTCCTCCTGGGTGACTCCAGGAAGTCCCTCCAGAGATGAACCAGACAACCAGACTCAGGACCAGGAGCTGGATCCGGTGCTGGTTTGGGTTCCCAGCGGGAGGCGTCTGATCTCTGGTCTGCTTGGGATGAATATAGTCCTGCTGGGGGCGGCTCTGGTGGCAGGTCAGACCTTTAACCCAGAGGGCCTGAAGCACCAGGAGCCCCTGGTGTTCATGCTGCTGCTGATGGGGGTCAGTCTGATCTGGATGCTGTGGTATCTGCTGTGGGCCAGGAAACAGCCAGGGGTCTGCCCACATAAAGACCACCATGCTGGGGGAATCACTGTCATCTGTAAGTTCCAGTGTATCATCATTATATGACAAAATCTACACAATATTTGTTGTGGATTTTTACTGAAATATCCATTTTTTCTGTCCCAGTGGTCCTGATACTTTTTGCTGCTGCCAGTCTGCTGCTGTACATCTGCAGGATTGGTTATTTGCTCAGTGTGAGGGAGTGTAATCCTGCTGCTAAAGTGCTCTCTCCATTCATAGAGGCTCCCTTTCTCGTGCTGCAGGTAAAGAAAGTTCTGCCGCCACATCAATCACTGAGGAAACAACAAAAAGCTGAAGAAAGAAAAATGTTAGGCAACATTTGATTGTAGAATAACTTGAACTTTGTGAAGCCACATAGCAGTTGTAACATGTAGAAGTGGACTAGGCCTGCCATGCAACCTTTGCTCAACAGCAGCTATTATGGCATAGGAGCTAATTATAGGCTAATGCTAAATGCTGTTACAAAGTGCAAAAGTATTAACAGTAGATGAAAATCATCAATCAAGCATGACACAATGATATTCTAACATTAGCCGCCATAACAGGTCAAACCAGACCAGATCGGGACTGTTAAAACAAAAAGATGGATGTAGGATTATGCATTGTTTGTTTTTGCTGAATGGAGGATGGTGTGTTTTTGTCATGATAGAAATGTGGCATTATTACTGAATGATCTTTTTATGTATTAATCTGAGGGATGTTAAAGTCTCCTCATCGCTCCACACAGCTCTGATGTTTACATCTATTAGTCACATTTTGTTTTTTATCAACACAGCAACTTTCAAGTTTTTTATGCACAAATTGAAAATATGCATACAACAGGTGGATGGAAACACATGGTTCAGCTCTTGGTTCAAACTTTGCCTGATAATGGAAACTGCTAATTCTATGTTTAATGTGCAATTTGGTGGTCAGGTGAAAATTATTATGCCCTGCACATATTAAGTTTTGAATTAAAAACACCTTAACATCTTACATTATTTGACTAATGGTGAAACAAATTGTAGCTCAACTGGTACAACCCCTCCATTGGGGGGTTATTTTTTTCTTAAAGGAGCTATATCTACGTTTTTTGCTATTGCTACATAGCCAACGTTATCATTAACAGCTGTTTACTTACCAGTCTAGAAGAAAGCTGTCTCAAGTGGTGGAAACCAACCTTATTGTTTTCCTTCTATTTCTATCACTTCTTTTCTTCTATTGAAGTTAGCATGCTAACCAGCTAGCTCTGGCCCAGTCGGACTGTCTCCTCACTTTCTGATACCGAGTCACTGTAGTGTCCAGTCTGTCCTGAAGGAGCAGCACTGCTCAGAGGACGTATTATAACCTCTTGCAATGTAAACGCAACAATGGTCAAAGCTCTTGCCAAGACTGGTAAGAAAACTGCTGTTAATGCTAACGCTGGCTTTGTAGCAATAGCAAAAGGTATAAAAAGCTCCTTTACAAAGTTGCATGGTCTCACTTTAACACAAAAAAATATGCATTACATTTATAATTTTAGCTTTATTTAGATTAACACAAAAAGAAAAATATGAAAAGTGAAAGTTTTACAGTTTTGCGGGCAGCAGGCGCGGTTCAAATAAAATGATCAGAATTAGCTGAATTTGTGCTGACAAAAAAGATGCCACAAACATCTGTAACATTTCTCATAATCCACAATTTGATCCTTTAAAAATAGACTCAGAATCTGTGTGACAAAATAGTCTTAACTCATAGGTGTACTTACCAGCATTTAGTTTTTACCTGCATCTCATGGTCTTCAGTTTCTAAATCTGCAAAATGTTAAATTTAAAGCCTCAAATATCTTTAATATCTTTAGACTAAGGAATGGGCTGATTCAATAGAACTGAAATGATTAAACAATCACTTAATGATTATGAGACGCAATAAGAAGCAACTTTGTTCAGTACTTAAGGCAAACCACAAATGCAAAAAATGACCCCTTAATCCCTCTTCTGATGATTTTTCTTTTGTAGACATATTTACTGTGGGCTCACTCCAAAGACTGTGTTCACAGACACAAGATAATCACCAGGTGCATCACTTTACATATTTTATACATTTTTATACATGTGTTAGTTCATAGTTAAGGATGGTTTTTATTTCTAGCTTCAGGTGTTTGTTATTTTTGTATTTGTTCTTGTTTTAAAGAGATATTTTTTTATATTTACCTGCTGTACTGGATGCAGGTCCGGGCTGATGGTGATCCTCTCTGCTGACCTGCTGCTGTGGCTGAACTCAGTCACAGAGGACTCCATCCACGAGGAGATCGAGTTAGAGAAGGAGGATAGTCTTCACTTCAGCAACACAAACTCATCTGAAGCAGACATATCTGATTTTGAAGGTAGAAGCTGTATTCACTTAACAACCTAAGGCTAAAAGTTAGCAGCAGAACTTCTTCAAAATAATGGGCATGTCAGTTCTAACTTTAGGACTCCTAAGTTTTTGGTCCAAGAGTAATTCATTAAACGTTAGCACTAAAATAGCTCCTCACACAGTGGAATGTGCTTTAGGTAATAAAATGAGTAAAAATACAATGATGAAACTTTTAAAACTGTATTTTGATGGCAGCCAGTTAATAAGGATTCAGATGGTTTACCAACTAGTCGAAACAAGCCAGTAACACCAGAGATGATGGTTTACACAGTGCTGTACTGCAGAGAAAAATACGAAGAAAACTCTACAGATCCGACTTTGTTCAACAGTTGATTAAGGGCACATCAAATAATCACCAATTGCAACTAGAAGGGTGTTTAGAGATCACAGACCTCTGCTAAGACCAATGCCAAACTAGATACACCAGACTTCAGAGAAAAAAATCTAATTCATAGGAAATGATGCAGATTGGCACCAAAATGTAATGGGTTTGTTTCTGATCCATGACCCATCCCTCCTCCAAGTTCAGGGGATATCGGCTCCGTACTTTTTGTGTAATCCTGCTGACAAACCAACAAACAAACAGACAAGGGTGAAAACACAACTTCCTTGGCGGAGGTAATAAATCCATCTATCTAAACTTTGATTATGTGTTGTCCTGTGAGACAAGAACAAAGTTGAAGTAAAACTTGCCTTGACGAACTGTCTGAATAGATACGAGGAGACTCTTAGATAGGAACCTATAGGACTCTTGATAAGATTTGATCCTTTCCCAGATAGCAAAATGAATCCGGCCCATACTTGGGCCACATGCTTGTTTTCTTCAGGTCCAGAATACGCCTGGTTCCACGCCCCGAATCTGGCCCATACACAGCATGATTGTCAGGTGCTACTTCGACATATGGACAAATTCTGGCGCACACACAGAAAATCTTCTGGTTGTCAGTTAATACCGAAAGATAACAGCCGGAATCTACACAGATGTGGAAGTATTTGGGCCAGACTCAGGCCGAGGACCCAGGCATGTGTTGGGCCATAAGTTTCATTTTGCTACCTAGGTTGTGAGAAATACATCTTTGTACAATAAAGGGAAACATCATGGGTATAATCACACATCGCTGCCTTGTGCTCTGCATTGTAATCAGTGTATTTCTCCAGGTAATTCGACCTTGTGTCAGTGTAGTGCGAGTGCAGCCTGCCTCGCCTTCAGGAAAGGCTTCGAGATCCTTTACCCCTTCAACATTGAGTACTACTTGATGGCGGGCTGCATGATCTACGTGATGTGGAAGAACGTGGGGCGCAGGATGGGTCCAGGTCACCACGTTGGTCAGAAGCTGACCCTCCGTGTCGTCTACCAAGGCGGGATCATATACGGCCTCGTGTTCGGCGGCCTGGTCCTCGTAGTGGGAGTGACCGTCTTCATTCTCTACCAGGTCTGGGTCAGCCAGCGGCAGCTTCGCCTCACCGCCTTCCTCATATTTTACGGCTACCATTTAGCCGTCATGCCCGTCATGTCTTTCTGCTCCCTGGCTGGGATGCTGGTCCACAGGCTGGAGAGGAGAGCGCATGAAGGGGGACACAACCCTACTCGGAGCCTGGACGTGATCCTCCTGGTGGCGGCAGCTCTGGGCCAGCTTGCCCTTTCCTACTTCTCCCTGGTGGCGGCCCTGGCTCTGGGGACTAATGCTCCTCTGGCGGACCTGGAGCTGTCCTACTCCCTCCTGAGCCTGCTGGAGCTCATCCTCCAGAACATCTTCATCATTGAAGGCCTCCACAGGCACCCGAGTCTGCTGACCAAGAAGAAAGGGAGGCAGAGGAGCAACATTTTTAAGGTACCTGCATTTTATTTGAATGTTTTGTAGATTAGCATGAAAAGGTTTTATTTCAATGATAAACTGTCCCACAGCCAAAGAAAAATATTACCACGCCAACACAAGAGGAGAAGAAGACAACAGCTATTTCACTGCTGGAGGGAAACACGTCAGCACCCCCTGTTGTTCAGGAGGATCATGGGAAGGAGCCCTGGAGCAAAAGAGCGATTCAAGAAATCTGTGCTTTCCTCATCCTTTGTAATATCATGGTAAAGTCTTGTATGTTTTTTGCTTTTTTCAAGTAGTACAACTTCTTTTGTTGTGTCTTCATTCCTGTGATTGACGAGTGTCCCCTCCTCTTTCAGCTGTGGGTCATACCTGCTTTCGGAGTACACCCCCAGTTTGAGAACGGCCTAGGGAAGCAGTTCTTCGGCTTCAGCACCTGGTTTGTTCTGGTGAATCTGGGTCAGCCGCTCAGCGTCTTCTACAGGATGCACTCAGTGGGAGCTTTGATGGAGCTGCTCATCTCTGCATGATGGGCAGCCGTGGCCTAACACTGACTGTCTGACTGCTGAGACGTTCATAAATAATTTAGTTTATATACATTATATGGCCAAAAGTATGTGGACATCACTGAGCCCCTTAATTCAAGAGACGGAGATTCGTAACGCTGCAGCATAGTGATTTTTTTTAGACATATTTTAGTTTTTCTGGCTTTGTGCAAACAGTTTGTGTTTGTCCTTTTCATGCTTTAATATAACAACCCAATCCAGCACCTTTAGGATGAACTGGAACATCAACTGTGAGCCAGACCTTTCACCCAACATCATAGCTGAACTTCACTAATGCTTTTTGAGTTGCTTAGATGTTTTACTTGAGTAAAAATGCTAATACAGCAATGTGAAAATACCCCATTACAAGTGAAAGTCCAGCAAAGAATCAAAGTAAAACTCCTCTGTATCTGACATATGACAATATTTGACATTAATAGATTGTTGATTCTGACACGACATCAGTGCTTCTCCAGCCAGTTACTGTTATTGCCGCTCGGGGTGGAGCTGGTTTTACACACAAGTTACAAGTTAGGTAGTTTAGTCTTGTAGTTCTCAACCCAGGGGTCAGGCCCCTCCAAAGGGCCAGCACATAAATCTGAGGGGTCCTGAGATGATTAATAAGAGAGGAGAGAAGATACACAATATTATATTAACCTTTTAGGAGATAGATAGATAGATAGATAGATAGATAGATAGATAGATAGATAGATAGATAGATAGATAGATAGAATATTCTCTATTTATTGCGAAATATTGAGCAATTTTATCGCTGTGGGCCTCAAAAATGTATTTAAATGAAACCATCTGAAATGTTTAGAGGGGAAATCACATTTGAAATATGACAAGGGTTCTGAACCTGGCACTGCTAAAAAGCCAGAAAACACTGTATTTTATTTGTATTTTATCTGTATCTTGTAACTACAGCTGTCAGATGAATGTGGTGCAGCAAAATGTACAATATTTCCCCAAGATGTAGTGAAGTGAAAGTATAAAGTAGACATGTAGATTACAAGTACCTCTAAATAGTGCACAAGCCCATAACTTGGGAAAATGGAGACTGTTACCGTTGACCACTGCTGAATGGAAGCAAATCCCTGCAGCCAGGTTCCAAAATCTGTTGGGACGTCTTCTCAAAAGTGAGACACCCAATGATATCACGAGTCTAAATAACTTCATCTGAGCTCAAACTGATCAGTTTTTTATTTTGACAGGATTCAATATCATATTCACATCTGTAAGTGGGTTTCTTGTTGTTTCAGCAACAGAAAACATTTTGTCTGTCAGGACGTGAGAGAAAAGTCAGTGGTCCTCCACCTCACTGAGTTTCAGTCTCAATTAAGACCATGTGTAGTTTCTTTCAGCACAATGTGAAAGGCTTCAGCGTCCTTCAGTCTACAGTTTCCAGTAGTTCACATGTGGCAAAGAGTTTAAAAAGATGAACGGAAAGTGTTCTGTGTGTTCTGAACATGTCAAAAACACAACACAAACCTACGTGCAAAACCTCCACAAACTATCTTTTTGGCAAAGTGAATAATTAAATATTCAATAAATCACGTCTCATGATTACATTTGGCATCAATTTAACTGCATCTGCTCATGATACAGGCTCCGCAGAACATGCAGTAACCAATTTACTGACACATTCTCCTAAACTTTGTCTGAAGAAATGACAAAAATGAAGATTGTGTCTGCTTGTTGTCTTTAAATAAATGCTCCTCTGATCAGAGCTGAGGTGTGTGGAAGGTAAACTGGCAGACGTTCGTATTGTTGACTTCAGGATCCCGGAGTCGACCGGACACCTTCAGCAGCTCCTCTAAATCCTCTGGATCTCAAACAGCCTTATGTCTGTGTCGTACCAGATTGGAGGATCCACATTACTACGGCAACAAGAGGCAAAAGAGAGGAAAAACAAGACATTGTGAAAACTCAAAACCGTGACGGCCAAAAGCTGATTCTTGTTCAGACTTGTCAGAGCAGTCTGAAATAAATCTACCAGGGGACTTTTTGTTTAGTCATTTCATATTTTCACCTTGATATCAAAAACGGAGAAGGTGAAACAAACAGGTCACACACAGGCTCCTGTTCAGGTTTCTTACCGTAAATAGATGACCCCCCACATGTATGTGCGGAACCACATGGCCGTGCCGGCGTTGGCCTGGTACTTTCTGATGAGTATAGGGTGAGGGATGGGGAGGAGGCCGACGAGCGTCCCATGCTGAAGGAACTTGAGGATTTCTGACTCGTCCGTCAAACCCCTGAGGACGACAACAGCTCAGATCATGTTCATATTAACTATGGATCAAATCACTGTGTGTGATGTGAAATGAGTCACTCATAGTCACAAACTGTGAACTTTCACATATTTTGCAGTTTGTCTGAGCTGCACAGAGCAGGGAGCTGTTTTCAGTGTGATAATTGCACTTTGGGCCTCCTGCCAGCTCCAAACAGTCAACAGAGAAAGTTAGCAACTAGCTGGTGAACTCAGTGGAGCATTTAGAGCCAGATATTTCAGTCAATACTGGTCTGACTATTGTTTTGAATGATCATATTACTCCATGTCTGCTTGATGTGTAAACAGTTAATACCGTCTTTATAAGGTTGTGTGTGTGATGTTTAGCTTATTGTTGAGTTCTACCCCCAAGTGGCTGAGAAAACTGATTAGTGCTACTTTGAAGTAACAATCAGGAGCTTGTTCATGTGAAATTAATGTGATACAACTAGAGCTGCAACAATTAGCTGATCAACAGTTAATTGACAACTACTTTAAAAGTTAAGTAATCTCATATTTTAAAAATAAAAATGTTAAAGACTTCCTGGTTCCAGCATTAAAATGTGTAAATTTTTTTGTTTTTCTTTGTCATATAATTTGAAACGGACAACACAAGACATTCAAGGAATTCAGCTTTGTCTGTGGGAAATTAAAACAAACATTTTTCACTATTTTATGGCATTTTCTATAGAAAACAACTACTTAAGAAAATGAATTGATAATGAAAATAATCGCTAATTGCAGCTCTAGATAAAAACACACCACAGATTTACAGCTGATGTTTTGATAGAAGCCAAGCACCCAGTGCTGGATTGAGTTTTCTTCTTGGAAAATCTAGCACAATGGGCGGTGCCACTTTTGTCAACAAAGACAACACAATTACGTCTTGATGACACTTATTTGTTGAGAAAAACAATGCACTTAGCACCAATGGCTTCATACATTTAATTTAAATTATACAGTAATAAAACGTTTGCTTTTGACTATTAACGCTGAGTATTTCTTACTTGTCGATGCAAATCTTCTCCACCTGAGGGACCAGGACTTGTAGCAGCCGCATGATGGTCTGTAGAGGAAGCTTTGCCTTCCATGACAACACCTGAGAACACACAGGTAGCATGATATATATATTTCTATATAGATGGTAACATCAACAGATACAGAGGAAAAGACTCGTACTAACCCAGTCTGGATTAGCGCTCCAGGTCACTGTTGACGACACACTTGACAACCGACTCCTCGCTGCTTCTGACTCTGTGTGGCCAACCTGACAACAGGGGTTAAAAAGAAAACACCATAAACAGAGTAAGACCATAAACAGAGTAAGAGCATCACTGACGTGTTCTCCACTGTACCTCGTGGTCTCTCTCGGAGTTGGACTCTGTGTCGCTGGCTCCAGCTGCAGCACTGTCGTCTGTTGTCTGTTGTCTCGCCTGTGGAGAGTCTGAGTTCGGGACAGTGACCATGGTTCCATCCTCACTCACCTGGGACTTCTCTGTTATCTTATCTATCCCTAAAGGACACAAGAGAATATGTTTTAATAGCAGGTAAAAGGGATGACTAGACTATTCAAAAAGCTTATCAAAACAAAAATGGAACATTAAAAGAATAATTAGTCATTTTGGGAAATATCCTTTTCCATATTTTTTCTGAGAATATGACAGACTGATACCATTCCTATGTCTGTCCAGTAAATATAAGAAGCTGGCTAGCTTAGCTTAGTATAAAGACTGGAAACAGCTAGCCTGGCTATGTCCAAAGGTAACAAAATCTGCGTACCAGCATCTTTAAAGCTCAGTAATTAACACATTACATCTATTTTCTAGTATCTAGTCTGGGTTTTTATGACTGATTTTATTTTTTATGATAAAATGACCTTGGAAGTTCTTATACAATCAAACTTCATACCTGGAGTGGCCTCTAAGCTGGCTTTGAGGGTGCCAGGCTCAGCAGGTACAGCTGGTCTGGAGCCCTCCATGGACTCGTTCTCTGTCGAGTTAGTCCTTGAAATCCCGGCCTTCTTCTTCCTCTGCAGGGCCCTCTGGATAGACACTGTGTCAGACAGCAGATTGGCCAGCTGGTGGAAAATGTTTCGCTTACGGATGATGGCGTACACCAGGTTGCAGTTGCCTGTGAGGGAGATTTTAGATTTTCAGTTAGTTAGGGGGCGCCATAATGAGCTGCAAAGTGTTATACTGTTGAGTTCACATCTACATCCTCACCATCAAACTGATACTGTATGATGTTGTTGAAGACCTCCAGCAGAAAGAAGACCAGGTGGTGGTTGTGGGGGGATGAGAAAAGGAACCAGGGCGTGGAGAAGGCCTCCAGGAGGTGGAGCAGCTTGTTGGCGGCCACCATGGACAGACTCTTCAGATAAGGTGAAACTGTAAAGATCAGCAGGGAGGCTTTTAAAAACTTAGTTCACCTATTCTGCCACCAGGGGGGGATGTTTTATCTGTGATACTCACTGTTAACTATTACGGTGAGCAGGCAGTCAAAGAGAGGCTGGAGACGCTGGTGTCCACTGGTGATGATTTTGTGGAAAATCTAGACATGAAAAAGTAAAAGCAATAATTATAATGATGGTAAGAAATATGAGAAAGACTGTAAAATGTTCTCTAACTCTTTGCTGTCACCCAGCAAAAAAGAAAACAAACAAGAAAACAATTAATAATTGATATTCTCAGCTCCTTACTTGAGTATAAAATGTAAATGGGGCTAAGAAGAAAGACCATGATGTTGCCTGAATTAAACTGGGTAATTCGCTATATGGTGATATTATTAGGACATTTCAAACTCAGCTTATCAGGCTCAGGACGACATAATCAGACTCAGCTGTGCTTAAAACAAACTCTGCTTTGAGTCAATTCAAGTCCAGTAAATGATATTAAATGCAACTCAAAATCACAGATATGTCTCAAAACAGAACAACCTCTATTCTTAAAGCATCAGTCTGGATGAACACCACCCCAAACAAACAAACATGCAAACAAAAGCTTTTAAAATAGAAAAGACACATTTACTGTAGACATTAAACATTTAGCTTGTTGTTGTGCTAATTAATTGTAACATACTCAGTCACAGATGATTAAAATGCTAATGTTTAGTTTTGTTAGCATGCTAACACACTGATTACCAGCATATTACCAGTCATTTAGTTAGCATGTTAACATGCTAATGTTTACCATGTCAAGTTTGATGTTAGCATGCTGCCACACTATGGCTCACGTTAGCATGCTACATTAGCAGTTAGTTGCACAGCTGAGAGCTATGGATTCATTAGTTTGTTTGACCTACAATAAACAACAATGTGGAAGTATATGGGCCAGACTTGGGCTGAGTATCCAGGCATATGTTGGGGCAGAAGTTTCATTTTGCTATCTGGGAAAGTACGATTAAATATAACTGCAACATCCTGTAAATGTGTCTTTATCAGACTGTAAGTTTATTGAGTTGTTTCAAATCTATCAAAAACATGACATTATAGTTAAACATCATTACCAAAGAGCGCTCTTTTGTTTCAGCACCTAACCTCTTACCACAATGAGGAGGTCGGCGTGGGTTCCTGTGAAAACAGGGATGTCCATGGGAACACGGAGAGTGTACGGCTTGTTCAGACGAACGCCGAAGTTTCTCTCTCCACTTAACAGCAGGAGGATGAACACGCCGATGTGTATGAGGCCCACACGAGCTGCAGATACACAGATGATTTATGACAGTTTACAGCCAGCTTAATACCTGCTCAGACAATATTTCATTGTAAAGTATGACTCACACTGATCGGCTCTGGCATCGTTCAGGTAGAAGAGGATGGGAACCAGCATGTCCAACACATCGCTGCTTTTCAGTACAAAGAAGAGGAATTTCTAAAACACACACAGTCAGCTTCATTAATGTTCTTCTGTTTGCAATGATAATACCAATGTTTTCAGATTCTGAACATGGTATATGTGATGTTTGGGGGGGGGGGGGGCTTCATGGCCGCTCCACACAAGCTCCACACCTTGTTGAAGTCACAGAATTTCCAGAAGAGGATCAGCAGCTCCTGGTGGAACTGGATCTTCTTGTTGGATCGAGGCAGGTAGGTCTGGACCAGAGGATTGTTCAGCAGTCGAGCCAGGCCTTTCAGGATGAAGCTTAAGTCCTGATTAAAAAAAGAGAATCAACACTGTAACATCCAGTATGAGTCTATCCAGTGCTAAATGGCTAGCTGTGTTTCATGGTACCTCTTCTCTGTGGATCCTGGAGAGATAATTCACAAAGAGGTTATCAGGTCCAATAGGCTGAAAAAAATAAGAGGTGATTTTAAAGTCTGAATCAGTATCAGCGTTTTTACTATAATTTATATATCAATTCATGGATTCATTCATCCCCCTCATACCTCCTGCTCCTCCTCAGCTGCGGGGGATGTGGTGGTGTCCAGGGCCTGGAGGGCGGCTCTGGTGGCTGACCCAGCTTCGTGCTCCAGGGTGACGATAAGGATCTGGACCGCCTGCTCCACCAGCTGCTCCCGGTAGTCGGAGAACAGCAGGTGGTTGTACGGGATGCCGTAGCCCACGGGGTCGTAGGCACACACCACGTTGAGCAGGGAGGTGAACAGAGGAAGAGCGTGTCTGGGTGACGCAGTGAAAGACAAGTGGAGGTCAGTCAGCGCTAAACAGGTGCACCGAGAGGTCATGCATGCTGGGCTAGCAGAAGTGCTCGGAAGTGAAGGGTTCTTAGGAGGCGTAGTATTAATGCATATCAGAGGGTGATGCATGTGTGTGTGTGTGTGTTTGTGTGTGTGTGTTACCTGTTGTCTGTGGAGCAGAAGAAAGCCACCCAGGGATTGAGGTTTTTACTTTCAGATGAGGGAGGAAGATACATGGCTTCAGAGAAACAGGTGAGGAGTAACTTCAGCAGCTCTGTCCTGAACAAACAGGAACACAGGAAGAACGGATGTAACTCGAAACGTTAGCAGAAATCCCTCAGAGTTCACACCCCCATCAAGGATATACAACCATCTAAATTCATTGGTTTAATGATTCATCTTTTTGGGAAATCTGTCACTTTCGTCTGGATCTAGAGCCACAACAAAATACACATATAAAGTGTATCCGTCAGGCCTAACAAAGTTTTTAAATGCATTTCCTTCCACATAAAACATTAACAGAGCTGAGTTTTTAAATATACTGAAACATGCATTGTTCACATCCATGTTTGTATCTGCTAGCAGCGTTCTTCTCTGACTTTTGCTGGGGAATTGCCATTGCTATTACTAATTGTTTCTTAGAGCATTACCACCATAAACTGTTGATCCGTGGAGCTGCATGCAATCATAAAACTCCACATAGGAATCCCCATGTGTTTTATAGCCTATGCGCATGACATATTTGCAGCACTGGCCTCTGCAGTTGGCAGGAATCATGCTCATGTACATACATGTAGTATGTATATCTGCGTGATCATGCCCAAGCTAGTAGAGAACAAGATGCAAACAAAACTTAGACATGCTTATCAATGCACTGCTCCAAAGCGCCACTAATAGTCAAAAACATTACATCATTATATTACATTCATTTGACAGAAGCTTTTATCCAAAGTGCCAATAGATCTTTTTCAAGGAAGTCATACTTTGCCAGACTATCAGAGTTGGTATGTACTCACGTCCCCTTCATTTATATCAAACAGGACACACCTACAGTACATATGTTTGGCCTCCAGTTATAGGAGAAAAGTATGCACTAACTTTTTTCAGCCTCTTCCAATAATGTTATGAATGAAATTAGGAGAAAAAAGTACATACATTAGCAAAAATTTGAAAACACAGGAAAATCTTTAGATCAGGAAATAGGGAAATGATCTAAATACGGTATTAAACCTGAACCTGCACCCAAATATCATTTCATCATAAGCTGAAACCCAAACTTTCCACCAAACGTCACTGAATGGGTAACTAGTCATAAGACATCCAGTTATCAGATAGTTATCCACTGCTACTGACGCTGCAGCCTCACCTGTTGACGTCATGGATGTAGTTCAGAGGAGGTGACTGAGCGAAGCCCACCCCGGCCTCCCAGATGTACTCACAGCTGTCTATGGAGCGAACGGCCTCCGCTGTGTCCTGCAGCAGAGACAACAGGAGTAATAGAAAGTAACATGATTTAGACTTATGTGTAATTATGATAACTGAGTCACCACTTAGTAGCACTTATATATTAATACATCAATAATAATGTACCAGTAACATAATAATTTAACACTGACAGAACTTTCTGCAGCACGAGTACTTTTACTTTTGATACTTTAAGTAAATTTAGCTTCTAATACCGTTATACTTTTAATTGAATGCAGGACTTTTATTTTTAAAAAGGAGTATTTTTATACGTTTCATAGCTAAAGCTAAAGGTCTGAGCGGAGCAGTGGGCCAGTGTTCACACCTACTCCCTAAGTGGAGGACTCGGCTGACAATATCAGTGTGTGACACCTCGGCACAGATAACTACAGCTTCATGAATAGATCTGACAAGGTGCCACCATTGTTCTTCACACGCAAACTGACAGCAAAGGGCATTGTGCCCCACACACACACACACACACACACACACACACACACACACACACACACACGTTCACTGGTGTTCAAACAAACCCTGGAGGCAACAATTTGGTGATTTTTGGCTCGTCAGCAATGTCACAGATCAGCAAAAGAGTCTCAAATTGTTTTATGAATAATTCTAAAAAATAAGTTGAAAGCTCAAACCCAGAGTATTCTCACAAGAGAATCCACTTCATGCTTCCACTAATGTGTTTCTGTGTGTGCTTCACAGGTCACAGAGGCAGGCGGGAACGGCTCATGGTCATTTTCCACCCTCTGCTGCACGATTTCACCCACACTGCTGAGTTTAACATTTCCTCTGTGAGGGTGTGAGGTGTGAGGAGTGGTCTGACCATGCAGAGGTCGCAGCACAGCCATTTCCTGCTCCTTTGTTTGCTCAACGTCACTAAGACGCGTCAACTTTGTTCTTCTCAGCCCAGTTAACAAACATGGCCTCTCCTCCCTCTCTCTGTGTCATGTAGAGTCACTCATTAACCCGAGCTGCTGCCTGAGAAGGTTAGTGTGAAGGAAATAACAGTGCTCACTGCTCTGCCTCAGGGCAAAAATAACTGACTTAACTCTTTTATATGAGCAGTGAAGTGTTGACTGTTGTAGCTTGAGGGCTAAAGGAAAGTAAACAGCTAACATTGTTTTCCTTTTACTGTTGAAGGACTCTTAAAGAAAGAGTGCAACAATTGCTTTTCAGGATGTAATTAGCCTAGCTTAGCATACAGAGCAGAGGCAGGTGGAAACACTTAGCCTGGCTAGTCTGTCCACAGTTAAAAAAAAAAAAAAAAACTCAGTAAAACTGCTTAGTATTAGCATGTTAGCACCGCCATTGTGAACATGTTAGTATCTAGCTCTAGCGCAGCCTCACAGTGCTGCTAGCTTGGCTGTAGACTCTTTGTCCAACCTGCACATTAACAGAAATATAATGTTGTGGCTTTTCAGGCGTCACATGTTGGAGCTACTTCTTGGCAAACAGTTTACCCAGATGCACAGTGAATTCCAGATGTCTGTGATTCTGAATTAAGTCAGCGGCTGTTGTGAACGCTTTCTCCCACTCTGCTGCTTGTAATGCAGTTTAAATGACATGAGTGCAGCATTAGCCTGAAAAGGTCTAGGACTTATGGGGAATGGTGTTCATTAAGCGATCCTAAAAACGTAAATACTGAATAAACAACCATATTAGATCATTTTAAAAAAGCTCCTATCTTATCTAAACATAATGTCAATGGGATTATAAATGAGGTTTCCTGTTTCTGGATCAGAACCTGGAAGTTCTGGTTTCATTCCACCTTTGTTTGGTTTTAGTCTCTGTACCAATACAATGGTACCAAACCTGTCCAAACTGTGACAATGACATGCCAGCAAGCTGGCCCATATACTTCCACATCTGGGCTGATTCTAGCTGCTATCCTCCAGTGTTGGCTGTGGAAGAAGCATCTGAGCATCGGGCCGGGTTTGGGCCGAGAAACCAGGCGTATATTGAGCCAGAAGAAACACAAATGTGTGGCCAAAGTATTAGTTTTTACATGTCTGTTTTTGAAAGTAAGCATGTAAGCATGTCACACAGTTAATAAATAAGCCCAAGGCAGATACTTTGGTGAGTCTCCTTAATTAGCTCCTGAATATTGGCTGGAGTTTGTCTGCAGCTGCACAATGAGGCCGCTGCAGACAACACCTGAATGTCTGCCACACACTGATCATAGTGTAACGTGGAGGGTGAGTGGACTCACCGCGCTGCTCTTCTTGTGGCTCTGGACGGTGAAATCTGGACAGAAGAGCAGGTCGGCGACGGCCAGCAGCAGGGATTCAGCCAGCGGCCGAGCTTCATCATCACCGCCATCTTCATCCAGACGCTGGAGGGCAAAGAGACAAGTTCGGAGAGGTCACATGACTGTCAATTGTCAATATTACAGATTATATACAGTTTATGTTATTGTGCCCACACCCAGTTTCCTTTAGCCATAAAGAGTGGTTTTAAAAACACCGTTTCTTCTCTTCAAATCGAGTCAATAACACTCCCTACAAACTCATACGATTACAAACAAACCCATTAGCCTGTTCCCACTGCTGCAGCTCTGCCTTTTACCTCAGTCCCACACTTTAATTAAGGGACATTCGATCCCTCCTTAATTCAACCGCTGGCCAGAAGGAAGGGGGAGATACAATATGGGTAGTGTTTGGACCGTGGTCCCCTGACAACCAGGTAACCAGAGAACCAGCAGCCGTCAGGAGGGGTGGGGGTGGGGGGTGGGGGGTCGTCGGCTTTGGACAGTGACCTCGACAGCATCAACAGCAGCAGCAACAGTCTCACGTTACAGATCCTCCAGACCCTGGTCTGAAAGTCAGACAGCATCACTTCTAAATGGTGCAGGTTTATTAGAACCGTGAAGCTCAAAGAGGCTTAAGATCCTCAGATGTGAGCAGAGCTGAAAGGCTGCTGACAGATTCAACTCCACAGACTGTCTGCACAGGGATAGGATTCCTCTGTCGGCTGCTTCCAACACGACACAAGGCACTGCGGGTTGGTACTTGTCTCAAGCTGCAGGGGTTTAGTGCAACAACTGCTGCTGTGAATCAGTTTAGTCTTCTGCTTAATCTTTGCCGGTTGTATTAAATATCATATCATCAGCTTTTGATTTCATATGGCAATCATTTTAGCAGTTTAACAGTTGCTCATTTCCTCATCTAGCCAACATGGAGCAACATTAGCATTTATTTGGGGTGGCATATGTGCCCATCCCTCTCTTTTAGCTCTGTGTTTGGTCTCCACCAGCTCTTGAGGGAAATATCTGGCTCTGTAGCTGCTAAATGCTAGTGGACAGTGACTTTTTACAGATGTGAAAATGATCTGCCTGCTGCAACTGAAAACGACACTACAAGAGAAGTGAGAGCGAACAAAAACAGTCAAGTTGTGTCCAGACAGATAAACAATGAGCTGTAACTCACTAAAAGGGCCAAAAAGCTGCAGATTCAGGTGATAATTCTCTGTACATTCATCTACGATAAAAATATAGATTATAGCTGGTTTAAAGAAACCCTGTGCAGTTGTGTTTGGGGTAGTAAACAAATAAATGTTGTGCCAATACTTCTGCTTCCTCATCAAAAAGCACAAGAGTCTCACAAAACAGGCACCCACTCGTAAAAACTTTGCTCCATAGCGCTACCAGTGGCAAAAAGAACTCCACATGGTACCTTTAATTTTAGCTGATAAAAGCAATGGAGCATTACAACAGAAAAGTGCAAAAAAAAAAAATATTAAATTTGCTGCATCAACACAGCTTCTCATTCACACATCGACAGCTGCACGATGCTGGTCTAATTATCGGGAACAACTGAGACTTCGGTTTCTTTGCCCAGAGACACTTCAACATTTAGACAAGTGGAGATGAGGACGGCACTGCCAACCCTGTGATTAGTGGAAACACTGCTTCACCTCCTGAGAATGTCTCTCTACACAAATAATAAGTGTAGACTTTTATTCTTGACCTTTTTACAGACAGAGACAGTTTTTACAACTTTCCATCTTGTGATTTTGGGCGAACTTGTCCTAAAAATTATTGGGTTTTTTTCTAGTTGGTTTTTTTGCCAAAGGCTTTGTCAACATGGAAACATAATTAGTTTTTGTTTTCACATCAAACTGAAAATAGCTCTGCCAGTTAATGTGAGTTCATGTGAATTAATGTCAGTTCATGTCTTCCTGTCATGAAAAGAATTAAAACAGTAATGTATTTAATAAGAGTGAAGAAGAAGCTGAAGAGACACAGCTTCCAGGTCTTACAGTAAAGTGAATACAACTACAACACACACACACACACACACACACACACCCTCAGACAAACTCTTCCTCACTGCATTCCTTTCTTATTACAGTCCACTCACGGCAGCAGGTTCTTTCACCAGCTTCCAGCTTCAATGTGAAATCATTTCATTTAAAATCCTCTGCTGTGAGCACTGATGGGATGAGAAAGTTACACAGCACAAGTGTTGTGCAAGGATGACCTGGCATCTCTCTCTCTCTCTCTCTCCAACTACTTCCTGTAACAGATTCGGTGTCAGAGTCGTACCCCCGCTCTGCCGGCTCCGGGCACGGTGGACCAGAAGAAGCCTCTCCAGTCGGCGTCCTCAAAGATGTAGGGCAGGATGCGGGTGAGGAGGCGGGTGCAGTTCAGGACGATCTGACGCTCTCTCTCTGAGGGGCAGCCTGAGTCGGATCCCTGGACCAACCTCTCCACCGCCTGAGGAAACAAACAAAAGCACATGTATGAGACTGTAAGACTGTAAGACCATATTAAACACAATGTTTGGACAGTTACAGATTTTTCATTCTTCAGCCTTCAACCTCTGTGCTTTGTGGTGTTGCCACTTTACTTTTTCCACCGGCAGGGAAACAAAAAGTGAGATGAGGAAATGAACAAGAGAATGAATTTGTTTAAACCAGGAGGTGGGAAAAGAAAAAAACATTAAGATTTCTGACAAGTTATTTAAGAGTTATTATATAATTTTCTTTCATTAATGTGCAGCATATACTATAAAGAGATTGAGGGGAATTCAGGGGAGTGCAGACCTTAGGCACCTGGCTGTTTGTTTTTGTATGTTCATTTTGTCTCATGTATTTTTGTGTGTTTTATAAATGTATGTTTTTACTGTGTTGCCAGGAAGACAAATTTCCATTTTAAGCAAATCTAATGGAGACTTGAATTCCAAAAGTTTTAATCAAGAAAAAATATTCACTGTCATTTTTTTACCTGGTAAAATGAAACATGGCCAAACATCTTAAACATCTGAATGATCATTCCTGTGGATTGAAAGGACTTGGATCCGGTTATGTAAAAAACACAAATGTCATCTTAAATGTTCAAATGCTGTATTATTGTCATTTTTAGAATTCAGAGACTCATGAGGACTTGTGACTTGACTCCAACTTGTCCCAAAAGATTTAAAAAGCAGCTCAGATGTATTTCAGTCGATATCTTAAAAGGATTAACGTTCAGGACCCGACTTCAATGGCATTTCCTTAATCTCAAAGATATTCGCACATCCAAATGTCTTAGGTGCAGGTACATTGGAAAGTGTCACTTCAGTCTTGAAAATCAGAATATCCTGCACACTGCTCTTGTACAGCATCACAACCATCCTAACATTCGGGTCTGTCTAGACCTTCTTACAACCGTGATCTCAATTAATCTCAATTACAAATCTCGAATCTTGTGTCTTTTTCTCATCTGCTGTGTCTAAAAACTTCCCTCTACTTTAACATGAATGACCTTTGACCTTTTACAAACTGACATGTTTTACACTCAAACTGTGGGAACAACAAACAGCAGCATTCCTCCGACTCTGACTGTATCCAGGACGGACCGAAGCCCAGCTGCAGCTCCTGACACGACATGCTGCGCAGTAATCTGTGCAGCTCACCTTGTAACAGAGGGTTGCCAGGTTGGACGGAGACTCCTCTCTGACGGCTCTGATCTCGGCCGCCGGCACCAGAGCGAAGACATCCTGGGCGGTGGTGGAGGCGTCGACCCAGAACTGGTCCCAGAACAGATCGTCTGTGGCTTCAACAGGCTGCAGGAGAGAGGAGGGAGACACACACCAACACATCACTCTGTGTGTTTACAGCTGTTTGCAAATGTTTAGGAAAATTCCATCTGTTGATTTTTGAAGTGAAGAGACATAAATACATCAGCAAACAGACTTAAACATGAGCCTTTCTTCAATGTTAATGCTCTGTTAGTTTTCTTTAAGTTGAGAAAATAGAAAACAACTAACTCAAAACTTCATTAACTTGTTCAGCATTGATTGACTCTTTCAGACTTCTAAGACGGGTGAAGCTGATGATGAATTCTCTTCTGTGGGTTAGGGTTAGGTGTGTAAACGAGCATCTGAAGCTAACTGAAAAAAAATGAAATGACAGTTAAGATGAAGAGTGGAAGTTAAGATAAGATCTGGAAGACCAAGAAATCTTTCAGATAAAACTAAGTTTCGGCTGACATAGACGTGGTGGTGCAGCATTGATGCACAAACAGGGTCGACACGGAAACGGATGGAAACCCCTGCAGTCTGCAAAGGAACATCTGGATCAGCCAGAGTGCTGATAAATGGAGCTTTTTGGGCGAAATCACCAGAGGAAGAAGCAGGATTTTGAATGACACTTTGCCAACTGTTAATCATGTTTTGCTTTGGAGGAAGGAAACATTTCTCAGATACAGGGAGGAATAGAGTCCAGTAGATATCACCAAATGTCCTGCAGTCAGTGAACAGGCTTGTTTCTACAACAGGACGATGATCCAAAGCAGACCTCACAGGAACACACGCTGAAGCTATTGGACATCACACCAAGACTACACCATCTCAGAACCTGTAGTGATCTGCAGGAGGAGGCTGTAAGTTCTTCAGTCAGGAAAAGAAAGACTCTTTCTATAAGTTAACGTCATGAAATAAAAAGTAACAGTTCAGTAACATCTGAAGAATCGGCTCATTTTTAACGTGCATTTGCTGCATTCACTTGTCACCTTTGAAAAGCTGGAATCAGTTTTTGGGCATTTTTGCTTGAATAATTCATTTTCTATTTGATGAATAAACTAATTGTTTCAGAGATCCAACAGTCAGGTATTAAAGTCAGCACATAAATGGTCTTAACTTAAAACATGAAGAGCATATGTAGGAAACCAAAAATTATCATTGAGGGTGCAAATAATGACCAACAATGAAAAAAACCTGGTCATTCAATTTATTGTCACAGTAAAACGTTAAATGTTTAATTCTTGCTTGAAAATTACTCTTTTTAGTTTCCTGTCAATTGACTGATTAATCGACTAACCGCTGCAGGTATAACCAGCATGCAGCAGTGACACAGGCTGATAACATCTAGTCAGTTCCACCTTAAATGCACCTGCCAGGGGGACACAGTTCTGCTGCCTGTTAAAAAAACTCATCGAATTCAACGTTATTCAAGCCATGTGTTTAATGTTCAACTTATGTCAGGATCATTAAACCAAAATAAACAGGAAATGGTAAAAACCTAGTTCACCCAGAGGCCAAAATGGAGCTTTCAAGCCTCTCAAAGTGATAAAATATTGACAGAAACATAAATATTCCACGAAGCAAATGTGTATTTAGTGTGAAAATCCTAAATTCTACACAGATTGCAGTGTTTTCCTTGTTTTTCTCTCCACTTTGTGTCATCAGGGCTTCAGGTCAGGCTGCCATCTGGTACCAACTTTCTCTCCACAGCCTCATTATAAACCACAAACGCACAAACGACGCGCGCCGCTTTACCTTTGTGTTTTCATCTAAATAAAAACCGACCTGTGTTTTGGTCGTGAGCTGGATCACCGCCTTCCTGAAGTGAAGTTTAGTGTCGGTGTTTCCCATGTTCTATCCCGGTCCCCCTCCTGCCTGTTTGGATCCGCGTTAACACTGAGTCGCCGTGAAGGAGGATAATCTCCCTCATCCACCGCTCAGCCGCTCAGCGCTCCTGACGCGTTCAGGGGCTGCTCGTAAACGATTACTTCAAGCGTGTGTACGTCAAATATAGCTTCTGCTGTAGTTTTTGCGGCCTTGTAACAGACGTAATTCTGGCTTCGTGGTCCTGCTGAGTTTAACACCAAACAATAGCTGGAGAGAATGTAAATATATGATGTTATAATTATATTTTTTTTAAAATGGTTTTATTTCAGTTTTAATCATATAAATCCACATCATGTACACTTAAACACGTCTTTAACATTTACCATCACAACAAGCTCAACCTCATTGTCTTTTATGTTGTTAGCTTAAGCTAGAATATGTTATGTACATAAGACATGAACATGAATTCAACTGATATTTATTGAGGACAGTCTCCTATCCTCAACTAGATGAAATTTAAGGGCACAAAGATTAAAGTAAAAAGTGTAATGTAAAAGTATAATAAACTTTATTTATGTGGATTTCATAACAAAACTTATAAACGGTTTTACATGGGATATTACAATTAAAACAAGTCAGCATGATAAATAAATAAAATAAAATAAAATTACACAGAAAACTTGATTAAAAATAATTATGATACAAAATTAGGATATAAAATAAGTATGATACAAATATAATGAATGAGACTTAATGGAAATTGAAGTTTTTAAATGAATGTTCTTAATAATAATACGAATTCTGCCTTACTCCGTTTCTCTGTGTACTCAACAAAAAATTCCGACGGAAATTTAACGTAACATCGACCAAGCAGGATCCAAACTAAGCGACTTCCGGGATCCTAATCAGTGGTGTATGCTATTTGTTTAAGTACCGGAACGCAACTATGACGCGTCTCTATATTAGTCTGTAACTGTAACTGACCATAATCAAATGTTTGACTGACTTTATGAATAATTCATGAACTCGTCGTGTTCCAACTCATTAATTCATCATTCATTCGTCTCATTAGACCAATGACTAACGACTGCCACCTAGTAATTAATTAAAAATGAATTATTAATAAATTAAAAACATTTTTGTAAAAAAAAAAAAAAGCGTCCATTGACTTCAGCATTAATAGTAAATAATGAGATATAAATAAAGGCTTAAAATAAGTCTGAATGTCTGACTATTACTGAAATTGTCAACAACTAAAATTAAATGTATAAAAAACATAACATTCACATACAAATAAAAGACTGTAACATATTCAAATCAAAAGACAGGAACAAAGAAGCAAAGAAGCTAAACCATAAATAAATCAAACAATTCTGAGTCAGATTTGTTGTTTTTGATGATGAATAAATCTTGAAAAGTCCAAATTTAGTAAATAATACTTCCTCCTGACCTCTTGACACCCACATTAATGACTGACACATTACTTCTTCTGTTGGTCATTATTAGTACATGCACCAGTATCAGTTACCCAACAGATGCTGTCGTGGTATCGGTACCGGTGAGACTTTCTGAGGTGTCACAGGGTGTGGAAGCCAAACTCATGCAGCTTTATCATTTCCAGACAATCATGAAGATATTTTTTTCATATTTATTTCATCATTGATCCGGATTCATTTTAATCCTGAATCTGTTAAATTCACCATGTAAACAGCTGCAGGTCCAATCTGACAGCACAGTGTCTGACATACCAGTTATATCGATATGCTTTCTGAGAATAACTTATGTGGATTAATGACTCTGACTCATCCGCTCGCCCCGCAAACATATTTCTTCACACACCAAATCCAATGTCAGACCGCTCCTCAGCCAATCACGTCTACCCTTCCTCCCCGCACAAAAACAGAATAAAGCCCGAGGAGGCTCTCACACAGCTCTCTGCAAGCACGCTCATGCAAAGTCTGTTTGGATTTCAGTCTGTGCAGTGAGGCAACATGATAACTACAAAGAACTTTGGTGTTTTACTGTGGACCCTGGTGGCTCTGTCAACAGCCGAAGCAGTGAGGACTTTATCTTACTCAGTAAAATGTTGCATTTATTTTCATTAATTAAGAGAATTAGAATTAATCTAACTTTTCATTCTTTCAGGGCTCACTGAGAGACAGAGGGTGGGAGGATATTTCTATTTCTTCCTCTTTTTCTTCCTCGTCTTCATCCTCCTTCTCCTTTGAAATTTCAGGTGAGAAACTCTACATTTGTCAAGGCACTCCGGTGCTGTACATTAAGTTCAGGCTGTACTGAGCATGAGGTGTGTCATGTCATTTGTTAGGTGGGATCTGTCTTAATGGAGGCACCTCTGTCCCATCCCTGTCTACTGGTGAACACATGTTTTGTTTGTGCGCTGATGGATTTGAAGGAAAACGCTGTGAAACAGGTGAGGAGCTTAACTGCAAAACCAAACTGCCTTTATTGTTTTCTTTTTTAAATGCATTTTTTGTTTGTTTTTTTTAAATCTCCCTGTTGTTTCTTTAGTAAAAGGTCCTGAGTGCTACAACGGTTTAGGACTGTACTACAGAGGCACAGTGTCTAAGTCAGAGAGTGGACGGACATGTGCGCAGTGGGATTTGGACACCAGGGTGCTATACATGTCTTCAGATGTCAATTCAGGGAGGCACAACTACTGCAGGTAGGGTGTTACTAATCTGGCTTTGTTTTTTGTTTTGATTTTGTATTCCTTAGAAAAAAAATTAGTTACTATGGACATTAAAGTGTGAACCAAGGCTGAAAAAGCTTAAAAAGCACCTTAGGTAATCTTAAAAAGTCTTAAATTTCCTTCACAGGTCTTAAATACACTGCTCAAAAAACTTAAGGGAACACTTAAATCACACATCGGATCTTGATGAATGAACTATTCAAGTTGAAAATCTTTCCTGATGTGCATTGTATAATTTGTTGAGAACAAAATGACATAACAACGGTCAATGGAAACCAAAAACATCAACCCATTGAGGGCCGGATTCACAATCACACCAAATCAAAGTAAAAAACTGAAATCACAGGCTGATCCAACTTTTCATCACAGTAACTCATAATGTGACTCAGTAGTGTGTATGACCCCTGCGTGCCTGTATTCACTCCCAGAAACGTTTGGGCATGCTCCTGATGAGTCGGCGGATGGTGTCCTGGGGGATTTTTTCCTCTCAGACCTGGATCAGGGCGTCAGTGAGCTCCTGGACAGAGTGTGGCGGTACTTGGCGGCGTCAGATACACCGATACATAATGTCCCATAGGTGCTCAATTAGATTTAGGTCAGGGGAACGTGAGGGCCGGTCAATGACATCAATGCCTTCGTCATCCAGGAACTGCCTACACACTCTGGCCACATGAGGCCGGGCGTTGTCCTGCACCCAGAGGAACCCAGGGCCCACTGCCCCAGCGTCAGGTCTGACAGTCGCTCTGAGGATTTCCTCCCGGTACCTAACAGCAGTCAGGGTAACGCTGGCTCTGACATGGAGGTCTGTGAGACCCTCCAAGGATATGCCTCCCCAGACCATCACTGACCCACCACCAACCGGTGATGCTGGATGATGTTACAGCAAGCATAACGTTCACCACGGCGTTTCCAGACTCTTTCACGCCTGTCACATGTGCTCAGTGTGAACCTGCTCTCATCTGTGAAGAGAATGAAGCGCCAAAGCAGACCTGCCAATTCTGGTGTTCTCTGACGAATGCCAGTCGAGCTGCATGGTCCTGGACTGTGAGCACAGGTCCCAGAGGATGTCGGGCCCTCATGCCACCCTCATGCAGTCTGTTTCTGACAGTTTGGTCAGAAACATGCACACCAGTCACCTGCTGGAGGTCATGTTGTACCGCCTCATGCTACCAGCAGTGACACGGACATTAGCAAAACACAAAACTAGAGAAGACTCAGTCAGGAAGGATCAGGAGAGAGCAACTGTCTGTGGCTACCACATGTAAAACCATTCCCTTTTTGGGGTTTTTTCTTGCTTTGGCCTCCCCATTGCACCTGTTGTCACTTTCATTTGCACCAAAGCTGCTGTAACTGATTCACATTCACTTGTGCTTCCTAAATGGACAGAGTGATATCCCTGATGTTTAACTGACTTGGTGTTATACTGTGATGATTAAGTGTTCCCTTAACTTCTTTTGAGCAGTGTAGTTCTAGCGTGCTGTGTAGATCTAACCTGCTGTAGGCTGTAATGTAAGTTAAATATGTGATCTATGTAATATTTATATCTGAATATGCTTGGGTTGTGGGACTGTTGGTCAGACAAAACAACACAAAGATGTCATCTTGGGCTTTGAGAGATTATGATTGGCCTTTTTATGTCCTGACATTTTATAACTGATTAACTGATCAATCAAGAAATTTCTGGACAACTTGCTTTCGCTCGTTCTTGTCAGTTGTGGTTGTCTGGCCTCACTTTGTAAGGTTGTGTGGTTCTCACATTAGTTTTTCTCATTTCTTTGCTTATTAATGCCAAAACACTTTTAAAGCCCTAAAAAGATGGTTTCAAATCATTTTTCCCTATAGCATTAAATATTCATGACTAAATGTGAACTGATGAAAGTGGAGGTTTGAAATCCTGTTCCCTTTAATTTTTTAATGTTTCTAGCTGAGTCATAAAAAAAAAGACTTTTGCAAATATACACTAAAATATACACTTGATAGCTACATACATGATATTGTGCAAAAATACTAATAGCTGACAGGTCAACATCTTTACCAGCAGATGATCCATGTAGAAGACGTGCATATAAATAAGTTTGTTTAATGGATCTGTTGTTTTCCCAACAGAAATCTTCACTACAGACAACGTCCGTGGTGTTATGTTTGGAGAAACCAGCAGCTGGTGTGGGAGTATTGTGATGTTCCACGTTGTAGCTTAGAGCCATGTAAGTTCACTTCCTCTTTACAGACTTACAAGAAATACTAATCTAGAGTACATGCTTCACCAGTATTAAAACAGTCAGATCTCTGATCTTGTACTTCCAGCTCCACCTTCACCTGCGCCCACAGAACCACTGCCAGGTAAGTTCACCACCTTACTGAAGAGTAAATATTAAGTTGTATGGCTCGGGAGTAGGCAGAGATAACTGGTCAGGGTTGGGGAAAGGTTGGGGTCAGTTAGGGAGAAACACTGATGGGGAAACAGACTTCAACACAACACCACCTGTTGCCGCGTCTAGAAACCTAACACCAATCCTTACTAAACCCATTTGATTCCATTTCCATGCTCTTTCCCTTGATTGTTTTGAACTTTGTTTAACCCCCAGCTATAGAGTTGGCCTGTGGCCAGCGCAGCAGAGGGAAGCAGATGAAGATCGTGGGTGGAACAGTTGCCACCGTGGAATCCCACCCGTGGGTTGCTGCCATATTTTGGCGCAGCAAATCAAAGGAGAAGGTTTTCCGTTGTGGGGGCAGTCTGATCTCCGCCTGCTGGGTCCTCACGGCCGCCCACTGCTTCCCCGACGGGTAGGAAGTGAGATCATTTACTGTAATCACAGCAGGTGCTGAAAAGGAGGATGATTGGACTGATTCTTGACAATCTGTATTTCAGCTCCAAAACAAAAGAGCGCCGCTTCTCCGTCACCCTGGGGAAGAATGCTCTGAACGAGACCGACTTGACTGTGGAGCAGACATTCAGGGTGGAAGAAATCATCATCCATGAAGGGTTCGACAACAGTGAGGGCAACTTCAACAATGACATTGGTATGAACAGGCCTTTAAATGCTTAAAGATTCCCTTCCAGCCACTAAGTGTCAAGTGTCTGTGACCAGACGGCTGAAGCTGAAGCTAAAATATCAAAGAGAAGTAATATCGACAAAAGCTCATTTGTGAGTGGAAGGATACCTCATGTACTGTTGCTGGTGTAATGTATCAAAGCAGTAACTCTGTGGTAACTGTCCTGTAGCCCTACTGAAGCTGAAGGCCAGAAATGGTAGGTGTGCAGAGGAGAGTAACACGGTGAAGACTGTCTGCCTGCCGCCGGCTCAGCAGAACCTCCAGCCTGGTGTCACCTGTGAGATCGCTGGATATGGGAAAGAGAAACAAGGTGAGTACTTTAGTAAATATAATTGGTTCTTTCCCTCCTTTAATTACATGCATTCTAAATTATAAGAAGTTGTTTAGTATTTTAAGAGCTTTTCCTCTTTCCAGCTTTGTGGTACAGGTCTCAGTACCTCAGAGAGGCCCAGGTGAACCTCCTCGCTGATGATGTGTGTCAAGACAAGGACTATTACGGAAAGATGATCACTGATAACATGTTTTGTGCCGGTCGTCCTGACTGGAGCCAGGACGCCTGCGAGGTATGTCTACAGGTCCGGACTCGATCGTGCTTCCACAGAACAGTTTGCTGATTTCTTTTAATGCTGCATGTCTCTTAACCGCAGGGAGACTCAGGAGGGCCTCTGGTGTGTGAGATTGAGAACAGGCTCTTTCAGTTTGGAGTCATCAGCTGGGGTGATGGCTGCGCGAAGGAGTTTCGACCCGGCGTTTACACCAGAGTGACCAATTACAACCAATGGATAGAAGAGAAGACAGGTCTGACATCCGTCACTGCTGGAACCATGTTCCCTCAGAAGTGGGGGCTCTAAAGGGTAAGGCTGGGGGTGCTCTTCTTATTAACAACAAATCCCATAAAAATAGCCCAGCCAACAATGAACTGAGACTGGCAGCCTTCTGAGGCTGATATATCGTATTCCTCTGAGCCATAGAGCCCCATTATTTCTAAAAACTATTATTAACACATCACTGAGCCTCACTGATGCACATACATTGTTGTTCATTTTGACCAATTCAGACATGCACCATCCTGCTGCCGGAAATACTAACTAAAGCACAAAATGTGTATTAATCCACTGCTGAAAATTGTCCCTAAGAAAATGACTATTTCCTCCAGTTTGAATAACATTTTATAAAAACTATGATGCCCGGTGTAAAAATGAAACTATACATTTGTGATCTGTTTTAAAATCTCCTCACTAAGAACCAATGGACTTGGACCTGGCAGGTTAGGGAAATAAGAAGGTCATTGTTGGTTTTGGTCTTTTCAAAACATAGAATACTTAAAGGATCAGAGGTTTTGCATATTTTGCCCATTTGCTACATAGCATGTATACTTTACATGGCAGTTTGCAAATGTGCATGCTTTTGTGTTCTAGATTTTTGGATGAAAATATTTTTCCTACCATTCCAGACAGCCATTGGTTTCCATTAATATCCATATAACATGGAAGTTGATTGGCAGACTCTTGATTTTTTTTCTTTTCATTGAGTTGAGTAATTCATCACATCAAGTCTGCGGGGTACCAGGGTGTTTCCATATGTCACTTAAAATATGTTGTGGTATTTGTGGCACTGAATGTTTAGCTTCTTATTTCTACATTTTACAGAGTATGGATGTATTATTTTCAGATATAGGTCCTATTTTTATATTTTTGTAAATAAACCACATTTATAATTTTTCAATAAACTGAGTTCATTTGAAACGGTAGCCCAAAAATGTATCAGTAGTATTGCACTTCCATAAAATTGGGGGTATACACAACTATACTGCAACATATATGTTTTAGCTGTAAATATACCAACTTTCAACAATTGATTTGTTTCTTGTTAAGTAAAATATGTTGTTTTGTGCCCCATAAGCCCTGCTTCCATCTTTCTATATAACCATGTAAGAGAGCAGGTTTAAAATCATTCGCACAGGCTCGTGTCATAGGCTTTTTTGTTTAATTAAGCAGGTACTTCATTTTTTGTTTGTACTGCATTATTTTGTACATCTTTTACATGTTGTATATTTTATATTTTTATATGTTTTTACACCAAAGTCTGAACAGAATTAATGTTTATCACCTGCATGAGTGAATTGATGAATTGTACAAATGTCTGACTTGAAATAAATCAAAAAGTCTCTTATGTTCATGATTGATGACTATAAGTCACATGAATTTTTGCTGAAGCGATTTTTAGCCTACAATTATTCCTCCGGCACACGATTTGAGGCAAAGCTTCTGTTTTTCTGGAAATAGGCCTGTTTACATCTCCTGACTGTTGTGATTTGGCCACAAGATGGCGGTAAAGATGTACAAATTAAAGACGGGCAACCACACGGGTGACACAGATGATGACGTAATCACTGAATGCTGTGATTATGCTTCAGGGTACCTCATATATGCATATTAAGACATTTATGCTTCCCCACTGATCCCTATGACTCGTCCCCAGATGTGGGCCCCTCACGTTGTTAAAGTTTTTCATAAAACAGGTTGTCGATGCTCCACATTATCAGAGAGAGAGAGGGAATCTGGCAAACAGAAAAGCTTAATAATGTGGTTGTTCTTTGACTTCCCATAGAATCATGGTAGTTTGGTGAAGTTCTGTAGATTAAAAATACATTTATTTTACATCCTAGTGTAGAAATACTGTAAACACTACATACTTATGTGCTGCATTTGTTCAAGCTGAAATGCTGAGCTTGAGAAGCTTCTTGTTGAGGGACACACACGAAAAACACTGTTTCATTTGATGGATAGGTGACTTGTTCAGAGCCTCACATCCAGTGAGTGGATGCTGGGTCTGACTGCACGTACACAGAGTAGGTAAAGACAAAGAGTTTATACATCCGAACCTGAGGAGAGGAAATTCTGTTGCTCATTTATTAGTGACACAAGGACTGTGACAACACTCTTAACCCTACAGTGAAAAGCCTGAATGTGCATGTAAGAAATGAATTTATCACCAACCAGGATAAACGTGTTCTTTCAGATGAACTGGTTTGAAGGCTTTTGGCTTTATCTAAAATGAGTCATCACCATCAGGAGATGTATCGACAGTTTGACAGGTGTGGCTGCTCCTCTTTACCCTTTTAATCCTAGCAGACATTCAGGTATTTGTCAACCACTGTTTAAGCAGTACTTTTCCATCACGTGATCACCAGTACGGTACTGTTTTAAATCACAGATAACAAAGAAAATACAGAATGTTTCTGCTCACCTATGTATGTTACTGTATCTCTCAACTCAAGAGTTAAAGTTATCACCTATAACTGACATTACATGCTCATGGGTGTCTCCTGAAGACAGAACACAGCCACACCTGCTGGAAACTCAGACAGCAGGTGAGGTGTGACTCTATGCCACTGAGAGGGTGTGTCTTCGCACCTGCCTCCAAACCAAACTCCAAACCTCTTTTCAGAGGACTCTCTGCCATCCTGTGTGTGTGCCGTAAAGTAAAGTAAGTGCATTTACTTTTAGGTAGTTATGTAGTATTCACAAAAGCTAGAGCTGTTTTGAGAAGCAAATGTCAAATGGTAATGTTACTGGATGAAAGTCTGTTATAATGGTCAGCAGAGGAACCTTTAGAACTTTATTTTATGTCAAGATTAAAAAGGTAATGTTTGCTGTTCTACATGCAGATAACTTCATCCTCATGTTACAGTGTGTATCTAGAAAAAAATGTTTTCACGTCACTTGGCAGTGAAAACATGAATTATAACATAACAGGTGAATATTTCAGTAAAAGCAATAATTGGATTCTATGCAATTAATGAAGAGCTTCAGGGCAGTTTCTTAAAAAAGCTAATAACAACATTCAACCTGATCAGTTCCCATTGTTCACAGCTCTTCTTGCCCTCTGTCGTTCAGCCACTTCAGCAGCTGTCACCATGCCTGAGACTGCAGAGTCCCACTCCATCACCCTCACCACCAACCGCAACTGCACCATAGAGATCACCAATGTCAGCTCCGTCTACTGCCTCATCAACCCAAAGTAAGAGTCGCTGCTCTGCTTGATGATTTATTTGTGCATACTAATTTTGAGTATGGACCAATAAATACAGTTAACGTGATGCCTGAAATGTACATGAATCCGCTTCTGCATGACTACCAGGGGTTGAAAGTAACTAAGTACATTTACTCTACTACATTGCTGCCACTTTATACTTACACTCCACTACATTTCAGAAGGAAATATTATACTATTTACATTAATTATCTGATGGCCCTTCAGATTTACCTGGTGATCCTTTGGACCAGCCTGACCTTACTGAGACTACTTTTAATTTTACCAAACTTAGCAGGACTGTCACAGTAGTTTTACATTGAGTTAGTTGTACTTTTACTTAAGTTAAGGATCTAAGTACTTTCTCCACTACTTATGACCTCATCTACCCACTTCTACTCTCCAGGGTTTACATGAAAAGCGGTTTTACCTACAACCCTCCGCAGCCCACTGTGCGCACCACCAAGTCCGAGGTGTGCTCGTTCACCAAGGACGACAACACGGCATCGGGCGCCGTGGGCGTCCTCACCTATGAGCTTTTCGACATGCGCAACCGCCACTGCAATGAGCTGATGGCTGTCATGTTCTCTGTACCCTTTGACTATAACTTCTACAAGAACTGGCTGGGGGTGGGTGTCTTTGAGCACACGAAGGCCTGCGACAAGAAGCTGTTCGAGCTCATGTACGAGGGGAAAGACTTCACCAACTTCGTGCGCCACGAGGCCGACGGCTCGGGGGTGAAGTACGCTGCACGGACAGTGGATGTGAGGGCCTGCATGTCTGACGAGGGCAGAGCTATGATTAAACTTGAAGTGTATGACAAGATGGGCAGATAGATCTGTTTGTACTGCTGTGAGAATAAAATCCTCTGCCGCAAATGAGTGCATTGATGTGGAATGAATTGTGAAAACACAGTTGACACAAATATTCCTGAAGACCTACATACATTTGTCCATCATGCATGTAATGTATGGGTGCTTTAAATGAATAAAAAAACAGTTCAATTGATTTCTTGTCTTTTACTTTTATTGTATCATTTTTAATTTGGGCAGAAAACTTCACATTTAATCACAAATGTTGAAAAGTTTTCCATCTCTTCAGAACGTGTCAACAGACATGAATCAGTCAAACTTCACTTTATTACAATGAACACAGTGTTAGTTAGGCTGCACAGCATGCTATGTAGAGGTATTGCATGTTTGTCGCCCCATGCAAAAGTAAAAAACAACATCACACACCTAAAAACTGAAGGTGTGGTGCATAAGGAGACACTGAGGTGTGAAGCAATGTCACAGAGAACTGATCAAACTGGCGCCCAGCTTAGAAAAATAACAGCAGTATGAAAACAAAAAGGCTACAGTTATGTGGTTGTCGTTGGTTACACCCTGTCTTCACGCCTCCGTACGCTGCACATACCTGAGACGAAAGACTGGAAAAAAAGTTTGAGATGGTGACCGACGAGAGAACAGAAGGTGTGTGCTGTGGGTGGAGACAGTTTTGGGTGTCACACATTCTCCAACAAGGATGATCTGAAGTGTGAAGCCAGGGTTTCACATCTGGCACTGCCTGAGTGAGAAGCACACCTGTGATCCAGACAGGTAAGCTACAGGTTTACTGACAAATTTCTTGAATTGTGTGGTAGGAGGATCTGTACATCTTTTATTACAGGCACTGTGAACAGCAGTATGTGCATGGTTAACTTCTCCACTATTGTAACACAGCTGACCTTTTACAGCTTTTCCAATCAACAATATGAGCGAATCAGCAGAGGCTTTGGCTGCCAACCTCACAAGCCGAAGAAATGTAACCATCGAGATCACCAACCTCACCAATAACTACTGCTTAGTGGACCCCAAGTAAGTGTAACACATTCTCAAACAGAAAAAGACTTTATGTTCAGTTTCTTTGCAAGGAGAAACTGAGGGTTGAAATATAGATGCAGCTTGAAAAAACTACACTAGTTTCCTAAAAATGAGTGTACCCATTGATTATCTAATTTTTCCTTTTCAAAAAGGGTTTTCCTAGAGAGCGGCAACTGCCACAGCCCACCCCAACCCACCGTACGCCCACTGAAAACTGAAGTCTGCAACTTCAGCAAGACCAGCGCCAAAGCCTCTGGTGCAGTGGGTGTCCTGACCTATGACCTGTTTGAGAGGCAAAGCAACAGCGCCAAAGAGACAGTAGCTATAATGTTCTCTGTGCCCTACGACTATAACATGTACAAGAACTGGCTGGCAGTGGGAATCTACAACCAGGGCAAAGAGTGCAACGAGGCTCTGTACAAAGAGATGTATTACAACAAAGAGCAGCAGGGCTTTCTTCGGGAGGAGGCCAATGGTTGTGGGATCACGTATGAGGGACCCAACCTGGACATCAAAGCTACCATGTCCCCTATGGGCAGGGCCATTATGAAGGTGGAGGTGTGGGACAAGCTCTTCTCTCCCCAGATGCACCAACAATACTAAGCTGGTGATTATGTTTTGTCAATGTAATCCAGTTTGAGAAACCGGTGTGTAGTGTTACCTATGTTTAACCCTGTGTGCACCTGTGTTATTGTACCATCTGTTCAATAAATCCATGAGAAGTGTGAAGTGACAAAACGTGTGTCTTAGTCATCATTACAAAAGAAAAAGCTTGTCTTGGTGAAGCTTCAGAAGTCGAGTCTGACTTGTGGAGCAAGTTAATGTTTATCAAAATGAGTCATCTCTGCATTTTATTAATTTGATCTATTTCTATTATATTCTTGATTTGAAGCACAAATATAATTTCTACCATCATGTACTTTTATGTTTTCATCTTCAGAAAGCCTCCAACACCAGTGCTTCAGTCAATTAAAGTGTGATTCAAATACATTATTTAGGAAATCATAAGATAAAAGACTAACTGACTCACACTATAGTGAGGTCTGATGTTTTTATGAATAAGGAATGGATTCTGCTGAGATGAAACTTGAAAAAATTCCTTCCAGTTGCAGTGCACAGTCACCAGAAGCTGGCTCAAACTCATATCCACCAGCTGCATATATTGCACAAGGACACCATCTAGTGGTCAGTATTGTTAATTGGTTCATGCCCAGCTGCGAATCTGCAGTGGAAGCATCACCATAACCATTTCACTGAGTTTTATTTAGCTTTTTTCCATGAGTTAAGTGTTGCTTTTCCCATCATGAAGATTTGATCTTAATGGGACCAAGTTGGACCAGGTCTGTTCCAGTCTGGGTCAGTTGTTGTTGACAGTCGGCAGATAAAATCATTAGTGTGTGGTATGTAAAGATGAATCTTAAGTCTTCAGATCAAGTTTCTGCTAGTTGGTTCAGATGAGCCAGGCCTGTGCAGAATTCACAGGTGATCACTGCACAATGCATGATGGTACGTTTTTTGTCTGATCTCGAGTTGCTCTGATGTCATGCAAATTTAGGCAAATCTCAAGGCAGATGCAGTTTTTGGAGTTAGGCGCCGCAGTCCCTCTTCACTGACTGCAAGAATTGCATGATGGGAAAGTGCATGATGGGAAAAGTCTGGCTCTCCATTGATCTAAGAGCTGCAGTGTTGGTTTCTTTTTACCATAACCACAATCTTTCCCAATCCTAATGAACAAGTAGTTTTTCTGCCTAAACCTGTCAAATGATGTATTTTGTCATTTTCCTAGGAGAACCTGTTGAGAAAAGACTTTTCACTTATAATTAGTCAATAAAATGAAATTAGCACGAACACTTCAACGATCTAATTATTGTATATGTGAGGGATCAGTCTGATCCAGAGCACAGCTCATAAAAAACACTGACGACAGTATTGAACCTGTCCTTGAGATACATCTCAAGTGTTTGCAGTGGCATCTGCCTCACATCATATCCCCTGAACTGTGTCTTAGCCGTCTTGTTAACTGGCACAATCTCCTCGGTGCTGTTGGGGTCGTTGCGGCCGATAGCAGCGTATGTGGGGAAGGTGTTCTTCAGTTCCTTTGGAAGACTGTTGTTGTACTTTGGGCAGCAGTAGGCTGACCACATGTACTCCGGCACGGCCACACGATGATTCTTCAGCCAGTGCTCGTCAGTCCGGTAAGGGATGATGCCAGTCACTATGTAAGCATCTCCAAGACAGTAGGCTGATAAGGTATGGTTGACAGTTTGCTCCAGGATCTCCCAGGGCCCGTCATTAGAGCCTGCCTTCTGAGGGACCACATTAGTGAGGGTGAAGGTGGCGGAGCGGTCCTCATGGCTCTGGTGGTGAAGGCTGGGGTTTAAGTGGCCACGAGAGTAGGTGGAATTGATGTAGTCCAGCTTCACTGCCTGGCTCTCCACCACGTTCTGGTCCGGAGGGCCTGGAGGGAAGGGGATCATGTTGCCATCAGCTCCTGGGTAGGCTAACTGTTTGTTGGAGGGTGGAAGAAGTGATGACATTATACTTTTTAATGCAATTCAGAGGAAGACTTTTACAAAATATGACCAAAATTATGGACAAGGAAAAGTTTAAATCCTCTGGGGAACATGGATGTAAACCAAATTTCATTGCAGTCCATCCGATAATAATCAGATATTTCACTCACAACCACAAATGTTGTGTTGACACTCGAGGAAAAGTCAGAGGATTTCCAAAGTCAGAGTAATTAATCCTCTGGGAACCATGTGTCTTAGGGGTTTTTATTAATTTAGCTTTTTCACATCATTTCCCTTTATATGATGGTTTAAATGCTGTTTCAAGGCCTTCAAGATACTGCCAGGAAGATAATCAATAACCAATCCAAATCATATTTTTGGTTTAAAATAGTTAATTTTGAGAGTAAAAAGTACCAAAATAAGCCTCCAAAAACCCATGTGTAATTTGTGTGTACATGCGATGTAAAATTAAGTGATTAAAGTCCTCATTCCCCCAGAAACAACACTGATAACATGACCTTGGTTGGCTTGATGGAAGCCAAACCTTACTGCAACAGCATACAGTTTTATTTTAGACAACAGTGTGTTTCTGTTTCAACAAGTCAGTGCACCTGTGTACAAAACCAGCTCCATAGGGAAATGGTTTTCCCCAGTTTGCTGTGGAAGAACTTGACTGGTCTGCACAGAGCCCCTGACCTTGACACCAGCCAGCACATTTGAAATGAACTGATAGTCAGACTGAGTCAAACCTTATAATTCTTTATAGCAGCTGGTTAATGCTCATTGTTTTGGGATGACATGTTGAATAATCACATAAGGGACTAAAGTTTCGAAACGGGTCCACATAATTTTGGCCATTCGTTTTCTATCTAGCTTTCGAATCCAGAAAATATGAACATTACATGGAGAGACTATGGACACACAAATTATAGAGTTCTCCTTTACTGGGATTCATTTCCTTATGTGCAGTCTAAAAACATCACTGTACTGTTTACCAGTGTCCACTGTCTGAAGTCTGAGTCTGAGTCTTGAGACTTGTTCACCTACTTATATCTTCCCTGTACTGTTTCCTCTCTAAATACTAAGAATTCTATGAATCAGACCAAACAAGTACTAACCTGTGGCTCAAACTTCCAAGTTGCTGAAGGTCTCTTTCCTACTGGTGCTCTGTATAAATAGGCTGAGAACCACGGAGAGCGGCGTGGGCGACTGTACAAGGTGGCAAATCGATACTGGTTGTTGAAACGCTGGCAGATGGGGGTCCCCTCCAGACCTTTAGGAGGCCAGGACCTGTAGAAGAACTGCAGGCATGGAGTGAACTCCCCAACATTAGCTGCACACAGACACCACCCTCCAGCAAAGACCAGGATGGCAACAGCCAGAGAGCAAGAACGTGACATTTTCATAATCCAGCGGTCAAATATCCTGAGTTGTGTCATGTCTTTGCACACTCTCAGTGAAATGCAGTGGCATGAATTAGTTCAGACCTGTTCCCTTTTTATTGACACATGATCTCTATGAAGTGAAAGCAGAAGCAGTTTAAACATAAGTTTCTATTCAGGTCTTGTTTTACAGGAAGTCCACTGTCTGAATGTGTTTGCCATGACTGTTGCACTTCAGCAAATGTCACTTAAAGATACAGTGATATTACAAACACATTGAAGTTCCTGTGTCTCCGTGTCAATTATTCATTTAATGTAACAAGGAAAAGTAAGGAAAAGTTTTAAGGCTGCACTACATCAATATTTTTAGATAAACAAAGTAAAAAAAATGGTATGTGCAGTATGAAACAGGTTGCCTATAATGAATTATAACCCAACTCAGCATATCCCCTCAGCTCTCTGGAGCACTGTAGCATCGGTCACCTCTTTGTTGTGGTTTTATGGCCAAGCTTCACTGTTTGGCTCAGTCTCAGTGCTATTATCAGTGTCTTTCTAGCAGCAGGCAGCAGTTTCTGTGAAAAAAAGCTCTGATAAACCCAATTTACACCATCTGCCCAGCAGCAAACAGGAGACAGAGAGTTAGCTACTAGCTGGTGAAGAAATTTAGCTGCTAAAGAGTCAGCTGATGCCCTCAGGAACTGGTGGAGACAAAATTAGAGCTAAAAGGAGAGTGAGTATTCAACTTGTATTCACCAGGTGTTCAGAAACACAACTTGTTGCTCTGTGTCTGCTAAGTGTGTAAATAGTCAACTATATGCTCACACATTAGAGGTAACAACCTTATAAGGTGCTAATATGTCACGAGGTGTGTTTCCATTAACCTGCTGAAATTGCAAACTTAAAAACGAGTAATGGAAATGTAAATTTTGTAAAAACTTTAAGAATTTAAACGCTTGAATGAGGTGGTTTTACAGACTATTCAACAAAGCAATATTTCGCTTAAGTGAAAGGGAAACACCTTTTTCACATTGAAGTCGTGGTCCCAGGGCCCCAGGGAGCCAGTTCCAACCAAGAACTGCTGGAAATCTTGTCGTCATATTTATTTGGAATGACATTGCAAGAGGAGAAAACCTAGCTTTTTTTTTGCACACATCATTCTATGGAAACACAGAACATTTGCAATTTAGTTTTTTCTAACGCTCACTTCCATTTTGTGTAAAACTGCAACTTGTCCAACATTTCCTTATTGCACTGAACTTACTTACAATAATTGACAATAAAGCCACTTGAGTCTTAGAACTTTATTTCTTGGAAAAAGTAGTTTTCTAGTCAAATCATTTTTAGCTGGAGAATCTGTTCTTTACTGTGAACCATGACACAGACAAAATATGTGCGTGTGTGTGTGTGTGTGTGTGTGTGTGTGTGTGTGTGCGTGTGTGTGTGTGTGTGTGTGTGTGTGTGTGTGTGTGTTAGCAGAGCATATCTCTGTGCATTTCTGTGTCTGTGCAGCACAGTTACAGGGTGGGCCCAGTGGGAAAAGCGTTTCCCACCGCCTCAAACTACTCACTTACATCTGAAGTCCATTTATTTAACCCCCCTCCCCCATCACCCTGTCCTCCTTATGTAACACAATGAGCGGGTTTGGAGTTTGGATTCTTGTCCACACAGACGCTCGGCTTCTCCTGTCCAGAGAGTACATTTCTCCAAAGTTTCAGGGATTTAAGGTAAGTCACAAGTTTTACTTTCTCTACAACACATTAACCAACTCAGTTAAAGGCCTACACAACATTACTGAAAACAGGAGGCTCTGTTTTGCTGACACTAACTTGTTGGAAGTGGCTGATATGTGGGCAGAAGTGCATACCGTTACATTCCTCTTTTAGCTTTGTCGACAGTAAAACAGGCAGAAACTGAACACTTGAGGGTGTAACTCGCTAAGTGTTTTTAGCCTGTTAGCAAGTCCCTGCTGAATGCAGATGACGAGATTAGAGACCATAGTAACACCAGTATTAATGGATGAATTCCACTGGACTTTGAGCTGTTAAAGCAGTATTTCAGGGCTTTTTGGCCACAAACAACATGTTGGAAATAGAGATATAAATAGAAATATATATAGTTTTTTCAGGAGGCTTTTCAGACTGGCTATAAGAATTTTCAGAATAAATCAATTAAACATTTAGTCAGTAAAACATAAGAAATTGGTGAAAAATTCAAATTGAAACATCTAAGAGTCCATGGTGATGTATATTGTCCAACCAACACTTCAAAAACCCCCAAATAATAATTTTAGAGTACAGTAAGAGTAGGAAAACAATAAAATTCTCACATTTCAGACCCTTGAACCAGCAGATGTTTTGCATTTTTTCTTAGAAATTGACTTTTGTCAATTGGTTGTTTGATTATTAAATTAGTGGTTGATTAATTTTCTGTCGATCAACAAATTAATCCCAGTGTTAAAATGCTTTAAAATGCCTCTTATTGTGTTTCTTTATCAAATTATTTATTGACACCTAGTCATGCTGGTAGAACCAATCCAGGGCTGTAGCCAAGATTTTACAAATACACAGGTCAGGATTCAAAGACCAACGGACATAAAAAGGTCTGAAAAATGTCATAATTATTCTGCACATGTTGTTGAATATTATTTCCCTGCCCGAAGGAATGCTTTTTCTAATCCCTCTAAGAGCCTGAAGCTTGTGTGCACGGTTGCCTTGGAAACGTCATTTATATACTCAGCATTGGGCAATTATTTTCTCTTTATATTCTCTTGCTATTGTAATGGAAGCACAACATAGTAGTTTATTTCCCCAGTGATGTGTTTAGAAGCATTGTTTTTCTTGCTCTGGTGCCAGCAGCTCATTAAAGTGTTATTGTGAAGAATTGGAAAGGGATTGACAGTGATGTTCGGCTTTTCTTCCAATTTATTTGAAGTACTTTCATATAAAAGAAAACAACTCTGTGCTTTTGTTTCTCGGGGGAATTAAAACAAGTCTGTTTGGTTGTCAGCAGATTGTTGCTCCCCTGTATATATGTATGAGGTTGAACCTTTTCCAACTTCCCCATGTTGCTCCTTTTGGGCATCTTTTAAGTCATTGAACAGATACATTTTGATCACATTAACCTTTCATCTTTTATTCTTTTCCTTAGAGATAATCCATGGGGAGCATCTCAGGACTTTCTCTTCTTCTTCTTCTGGTCATGAGTGTGTCCCTCCTGACAAATCCCAGTGTCCATGGTGGAAAGATCTTGGTTTTCCCGGTGGATGGCAGCCACTGGGTCAACATGAACCTGCTGATCCAGAGCCTCCACACCAGGGGCCACGAGGTCACTGTGGTCCGCACAGCCACAAGCTGGTACGTCAAAGAGAATGCGCCTCATTACCGCTCCATCACTGTCACCCTGCCAGAAGCCATCAGCATAGAGGAGCAGGACTTTTTTGTCACTTTTCTGGTCAAGATGCTGGTGATCCAGAAGGAGGGGGCATCTCTAATCAGCTTTGTGAACTTCTACTGGGAGATGCTCAGTGCGCTGTCAAAAATTCACCAACAGGCCAGCCTGTTGGGTGTAGAAATATTTGAGAACAAGACTCTAATGCAGAGTATTCGTGAAATGCACTTTGACATGGTTCTTCTGGACCCGGGATTGCCAGTAGGGGTTCTGGTGGCCCATGAACTTAAGCTGCCGACTGTTTTTAACGTGAGATGGATCACTAGTGGAGAAGGGCATTTTGTGGTCGCTCCATCTCCCACATCCTACGTCCCAACTTCAGGATATGCCGCATCGGATAAGATGACCTTTGTGCAAAGAATCACAAATACATTCCACTATGTCCTCAACACGTGCATTGATAAGTTTATAGTATGCCCTCACTATGATAGGCTGGTGGACAGGTACTTCGGTCCAGATGTGAACTTCTATCACCTCCTACAAGGGGCAGACATCTGGCTCATGAGGATGGACTTTGTCTTTGAATTCCCCAGACCCACCATGCCAAACATCGTCTACATTGGTGGTTTCCAGTGTAAGCCTTCTGCGCCTTTATCATCAGAACTAGAGGAGTTTGTTCAAAGTTCAGGAGAGCATGGGTTCATCCTGATGTCTCTAGGTACACTGGTTAAAGGTCTACCTTTAGAAATCACTTCCGAAATCGCTGCTGCTTTTGCCCAAATTCCTCAAAAGGTCATATGGAGGCATGCTGGTGAGCGCCCCAACAATCTGGGCAACAATACCCTCCTGGTAAAGTGGATGCCCCAGAACGACCTCTTGGGTCATCCAAAGATCAAAGCCTTTGTCGCCCATGGTGGTACAAATGGGATCTATGAGTCCATCTACCATGGAGTGCCGATCATAGGCATTCCTCTTCTGTTCGATCAGTTTGAGAATGTTTTGAGATTGGAAACACGGGGAGCTGCTAAGGTGGTGGATGCAACCAAACTCACCCGCCAGAACTTTCTAGAAGCGATACAAGAAGTTCTTCACAATCCCTCCTACAGAAACAACATGAAGCATCTCTCTGATCTTCACCGGGATAAACCAATGCATCCTTTGGAAACTGCACTTTTCTGGATTGAGTTTGTTATGAGGCACAACGGTGCTTCACATTTACGCACTGAGTCTTATAAGATGCCCCGGTATGCCTATTATTCTGTGGATGTTATATGCTTCTTGTTAGCAATCCTGTTGTTGCTGACAGCAACTGTGGTGGGATCAATACGATTCCTGTGCTTTCAACTGTGCAGGAGAAGAAAACCCAAGCAGGAGTAGTCACTGAGTCAATTATTAAGGATAAAGCTGATGCTAATCCATATTTTTTCTTATTGTCAACAAACCCAAAACAAAGAAAAAGCAACAATTAGCTGGCCCCACTAACAAGTATGTATATCCAGAACCTGATATATCTTATTCCTCTGAGCCAGAGGGCTCCATTGTTGTCAAAAAACTAACTTTGTAGTTTATTTTGTATCAGTCCCACGCATGACTTCCTGCTGTCCAAAGACTCACAAGAACACCAAATGTGTATTAATTCACTTCTGAAAATAGTCCCCAACAAATGCGCTATTCTCTCCTGTTTGAGGAACTGAAAACTGCAGTGCCCAGCTGTTTTAGGAAATCACTGAGCCAGAAAATATTTACAGATGGACTAATGCATTGCTGGTTTTTATATGCACCAGCGTTACCCTTCAACTGATTCAGCTTCACACAAGAAAAATGCGACTAAGCTGAAGTTATCTGATATTTTGGGACAAACTTTTCACTATTGCATACATACAGCCAACGTGCTTTGATTTTTTTTTTACAGAGAAAGAGATGTACAGAGAGTTGTGTGGCTGCACTTACTTCCAACACTATAACAGCAAAATATTTTTAGTTGCACTCACGGTATTTTAAAATGTATTTAAATTTTATAATTCAGTCAATTGCAGTGTGCAAATATGAAATTCAACAAAGTATAAAAAATACACATATCTGCCTTATTCCATGTTTCTTTAATAAGAATCGACAAAATGAATGTCTATTATACCTATACAAATTTGTATTTTTGATGAAAATAAAAAGGTAAGAAAGGACAAATTGCTCTGCACATACTGTCTTTATTTCCTTTCCTTTTTTCTTTTCCTTTTCCTTTCCTTTCAATGAAATACAGGACTCTGGAGACTAAATACTGTTTTATTTTGAAAGAAAATGTGCACTGTCTCTATAACTCAGAGTTGAATATATGGCAGATATATATTCTTATGATTTCCTACAGTATACGTAGAGAATGTGTGGTTGATTTACAATATGATGTTCGTGGATTATCTAAATGTTCTTTTCACAGATCCATCTGTAAGGTTTCTTACAGGAGCCGTCCATCCAGGACTTAAGTGCATTTTCACTGGTGTCTACGTGTCCACAGTCTTCTCCTAGAGGGTCATCCAGCTTCCAGTCGTCAGGCTCAGTCGCCATCCCTGGTCTGCTCAGCCAGTACCTGCAAGAAGAATGTGAGCAGCTGTGTAACACAATAATCACAGTCATGTTTCATAGTGTTACTTAAGAAAGCCTCTTTGGTGCAGACATCCCTCATATAATTTATTGAACTGTTTCGTTGTTTACATTAAAATAACTTTTCGTTAAACTAGATTTTTTTGGCCACTTGGTGGCAGCAGAAACAGGCTGTAAATCTGTAATCACAAATCAACCTAAGGACCCTCTATAGACATTATCAGTGTCCCTGAGCTTTGACTCACTGCACATCTGAGTTAACTTTGCTGCCATCCACCCAGCGCCAGTCGTCCTCTTCCTCTGCATCAGTCATCCCGATCCACAGCCTGGTGATGGACTGCTCCAGTGCCCGGCTGGTGTCAAAAATAAAGTTCTAGAAATGGAAAAACAGATGATTCCAGATTATATTATACTTATTAACTGATTTTATTTTATTTTTTTATTAAATGTATTTGCAACTGTCACTTGTTCTCTTCCTTTTGTCCTCTACCTGTTCTTGTTCACTGTTAATGATGAGCAGGTCGCCCCCTTGTGTCCTGCACCAGGCTCTGCTGGAGCTCCAGCTAAGCATGCGAGAGGAGAAGTAGTAGCACTTTGTTTCTAACAGTCTCCAGCTGTCCGGACACTTTTTGCAAATCCGCTCTGTGGAGAAAGATGAAGAAAGTCACACTTCAGTTGAAACAAATGTGTATTGGTGAAGCAGTTGTCCTTTTTGTTATCAAAGCAGACCTTACATTGTACATTTCATCCCACCTTCACTGTTATACATTTTTATTACTGGTTACACCAAGACACATTCTTTACATGCTTGCATTGGCCAGTAAAGATAGATTCAGATTTGCAAGCCTATTTGTCAGCAATCAATAAATGGATGAGCAATAACTTTTCAAAGCTGAACCTGGAAAAGAGATTTTTTTTTAGTTGATAGTTTTTTAGTTGGCCAAAAAGCCAAATTAGAGATGCTGTTTGAGAAGCTCAGTAATCTGGGCATTCAGGTTGAATTGGAAACGACAAGCCTGAATTTTAAACATCATATAAACTAGTACGGTCATTTTTTTTAAAAGTGAAATTTCAAACATAAAACAGAACAGGATATCATTTAACGTAGAATTTTGTATCCATTATTTATTTATTGAATTTTTATCTTATCTACTCATCAGTTGCTGAAAACACTAATAAATGATTCCTCCTGCTTGAGCAACATTTGCTGAAAACCAGTTGTTTTAGCTATAATGAAACTATTGTCACTATTTGTGACCTGTTTTTAAAGATTTCATCTTCAGTAGGAACTAATGGGCTTGAGGAAATTGAAAACTGCTGAAAGATTAAATAATTCATTGTTGGTTTTGGTAAACCTAAACTCAGGTGTATTAATGGAAAAATGTGCCTCTACACTGTGATTTTAATTTCATCAAAGCTTCTTTTAACATTTAAAAGTATAAATTCTATGTACCTTTGGTCTTCTGATTGACCACAGGGCAGTAGAGGTCTAAAGCGTGGTAGGCCTCCTTTACTGACTGTACATCTGCCATCATCTGCACCATCTCCCTTGTCCTGTTTCCCTCCTGCTCCGCTGCTTCCTGCCTTCCTTTCACCAGCACTGTGCTCAGGTTCTGGTTTTGTTCTTGAAGCTGTGTCACTTCCCTCTGAAGCTTCTCATAGTCGTCCTTCGAAAAAACTCCACTCTTTTCGCTCAGATTTTGAATTTCTCCTTGAAACCTGTCATTGATTTCCATAAGCTCCTGGTTCTTCTCCTTCACTTGAAGCAGCTCATCCCTCAGGAGGCTGTTTGTCTCAGAGAGCCGTTGTTTCTCCTCCTGCAGCTGCGTGTTGGAGCTGACCAGATGTTTGATGGTTTCAGACATGTTCAGCTTCTTTTCCTCTTGCTCAGACGTGTACTGGACCAGTTGTTTGTGTTCTTGTGTGAGCTGTGTGTTTGTATAGGTCAGATTCTCAATTTGCTCCATTAACTCACTGCTTTCCAAACTCAGAGCGAGATTCATGGACTTGAGTTGAGCTGAAGTCCTGTTGAGAAGTTTGTTCTGTTCATCCAGCCGGCCACTGTGCTCCTTTAAGAGTTCATTGTCTTTTCTCAGGTCATTTTTTACTTTAGTAAGCGTGAGGTAGCTGTCACTCATATTCTGGTAATCAAAGAGACTCTTCCATTTTGGCTTGTGTCTGACCATTAGTATCTGAAAGTTAAAGACAAAGAATAATTACCTCAAAACAAAAGACAATGTGTTTCTAAAGGTAACTGCAGCACTGATAACTGTTTGTAATGAGATGATTTTGTTTTTGATTTATAAAACACACATTATACTGAAAAGATTAGTTTATTAAATAGGCTTTTTGGTATTTTTCCAGGAGCGAGAGGAACAGAGCGATATCTTCTCATGTGAGTCAGTTCAGGGACTGTTTGCTTAAAGAAGTGCACTGACAGATGCGGTCAGAGAAGGACAATTGGTCATCAAACATGACACCCAGGTTTCTTGCGACCTTGGTTGGGATAAGGGATGAAGTACCAATTTTGATATTGATATCGTGATGAAGAGACTGATTGGTTGGGATGACTAGGAGTTCAGTCTTAGAGAGATTTAGTTTACAGTGGCGTTATTTAATCTATGCAGATATGTTGGAGAGAAAGTGGGGTCATCTGGTGGGACCCTAAAGTTATAGTTGGGTGTCGTCTGCATGTCAGTGATATGAGAAGCCATGCAAGTGGATGATTGGACCCAGGGAGGTGGTGTATATTGCAAAGAGGACGGGCCCAGAACCAATCTTTGGGGCACTCCAGAAGGGAGGGGACGGGATAAGGATGTTTGTCCTTGCTATGACACATTGAAGGAGCGCCAAGTGAGAGAGGACTCAAACCAAGAAAGCACTTTGCCTGAGATGCCCATATGAACATAAATAAACATTTCACAAGATGTTGAACTGTTTCAAAATTCAGTTCCGTGGTCACTTACTTTGGCTAATCTGTACTTTGAGCTTCAGTAACTTGTACTTACACAGGACAGAAAGTGCTGCACACGTCACAAGCAGCAACAAACAGAGTGTTGAGAGACCGACCACTGGACAGAGGCAGTGACAGGTCAGGTTTTTTCTGGTCGGAAGGCAAACTGAGGCTAAAACAAACAAATAACAAACACATTATTATTATTATCATTATCATTATTATTATTATTATTTCCATTATTATTATTATTATTATTATTAGTAGTAGTAGTAGTAGTAGTAGTAGTAGTAGTAGTAGTAGTAGCAGTTGTACAGTACCCAGTACAGAATTTAATCAATGGATTGTTGTTACAGTTTTTTTTTACAATTACTAAATCACACTTCTCTACACTGAGTTCACTTTTTCAACACAGTTGTATTCAGCCTAGTGCATCAGTTGATCTCACTCACTTTACATTAATCATTGCATTATATTTAGCATAAACCAAGGCTCCATTAAGACAAAAACAAGTGCTTTTCTTTATTATCTGGATTGTGCTTCTTCACAGTTTATGTCAGAGAATGAATCAGGAAGGCTGCAATATTTCCTCTGTAATTATACAGCAAGAAAAAGGTTGTTCACAACATGTTTTTTTTTTCTGTAGGTTCCCAGTATTCACAAAAATATTAATTTATTTCTCCTTTCCTCTACAGTGCCCAGCTGTTATTCGCTTATTTTTGTTTCTTCTACTGTTTCTACATTTAAGTTTCAGTTCAGTATTTTATTTGTTCCTAATTCACACAATGAAATTACACTGTGAATCACTGTATTATAAAGTGTAAACCATTTTTTCCGTTTCCTCTTGCCGTATTCTTTCTGGTCTCAAGACCCAGTTGCTCATTTGTAGAAAGTTATTGAAACAAGCTGATTTCAGTTGGAAACAGGTTGAAATATTGTCAATTGTCGTTCTTAAAAACATGGATTTTAGGACATTACAAACAGAAGTTAGGTGATAAAATAGAAAATTTTGAAGTGAAGTTCTGAAGTTATATTACTTACATATTTCCTGCTCCTGTTTAGCTGAAGTCCCTGAGATTGTTCCTTGTGTTGGGTTGTTAATCCGGGGGAGCCACTGATGACCAACCATTGTACCTGTGCAGCAGAGTAAACCTGTTTTTACCAACTCTCCTAATGTCAGGAGCACCTGGACAGTGATTAAACATAAGAATTAAAAAACGTACCATTGTGTTTGGGTTATTTCTACCTCACATATGGAGGTTTTGTTTGTCTGAGCATGAGATCCATTAAAAAACAAAACTGCCCTACTTGCTCTAAACCAGCCCACACATCTTCAGATGGACAGATTCTGTTCTGTGTGTAGACATCAAACATTTACACCAATACAGAAAAACTCTTTTAAAGTTTTTTCAACCCAACACTCAGTGTTTCTGTGGTTTTCCTGTTATGTATCATAAAAGACTCTCTCTATAGCATCATCTGGGCCACAGTCTGACAGTTTGAGCACTTTTTCTGACATTCATCTGACAATTGTATTTGCATATTAAGATTTTACACTACACTCAAAACATATAATCGTCTTATAAAATATGATGCATTGTTGTGAAAAAAACATCTAAACAGTGTATGAAGTCTTCAAAATGAGCTCCATCCATGTGCATCAGTAATCACAATCATTCAAGAACTGTATTTAACTACAATGGTAGTAGTAGTTTAAGTAGTTTAATCTAGTATTTCCATTTCATGCAGGTTCATATCTAATAACATTCACAGGAAAGTATTACACTTTTTACTCCATTACATTTACAGTATCTCTCAGCTTTGAGGCTCAGTATTGTACATATTTAATATAATATAATTAACATAATTAATAATTTTCCTTCCTTCCTACATATCACCAGCCTATAAAGTATAGTGCATTATTATAGATTATTGGTAGCCTAATAATAATCCCATACTATAGTATAATACAGTACAATCAGGGAGTTATCTATTGCCTCATGAGTACTTTTACTTTTGATATTTAAAGTACATGTTGTTGCTAATACTTTTCTACTTCTACTTACTTAAAAAATGTAGGAGAGACTGGGGATGGTTGTAACACTGGTCAGTTGTAACACTTCCAATTTCTCCAATCAAGAACAAGTAAGAATCACCTGATTCACTCTATACCTGCCCCATTTAGGCCTTATCCCACATGAGAGGAAGTAGCACCTTGTGACAGACACAGACTATTATAGAAGGAAAAAAACTAATCTAGAGGTAAGAAAGTATTCATATTTTACTACAAACACACACACACACACACACACACACACACACACACACACACACACACACACACACACACCAATTATGTTAAAAAGTGATTTAAGTGTTGAATAAAAAGCTTCAATATCAAGGTTTTGTCATAATCCTTATATCATAATGTTATATTTTACAACTAACTGGGACTATGAGGTGAATTGTAACATTTCACTCCTTGTGTTTGAGAATAACCCACAGACATTTTCTGTTTGTGTTGCAGGCTGTGATGGTTCCTGCCTAAGTGTAGCTGTCGTGGACAGTTACTGTGCTTTTAACACCTACATCATTTAACAGCAGACACATGGAACTAGTTTGTGTTACATTTTGAACACACTGGCTTAAAAGATACGGACAGAAATGTCAAAAATGTTACAACCATTCCCACTCTTTACTACTTGTATTTTCATGTTGTTCCTTTAAGAAAAAAGATTCAAATACTTCCTCCACTGCTACATTTAAAGCTTCATACAGAAACATAAAAAACCACTGCTGACATCAGGACTTACCTCAGATAATATCAATCCCAGTGTGTTGTCATCTGTGACCTGTGTGTTCTTAAACTGTCTTTAAAACCCCAGATGGCTGTTTCATAGCAGATGCACCAGGTCTGGACTACCAGGACTACCGGACTCCTTTATAACCCTCTGATCCCCTGCTGCTCCACTTCAAACAGGTGGAGATACTGTAATAATGGCCTCTTTGTGTTTGATGTTACCTTATCTGTCCCGAAACAATGGTCACTGAGGGTACGATTGTATGTCAGTGTTTTGGCTTCTCACTCATAGGGTTAATGATCTGTTTGATGTTTGTAGGTGGAGATCTTTTAAAAGCTTGGACAAATGTAAGAATGAGAACAGCCTTTAAATAGAAACAAAGTGCCACAGTTTGTGCACACATGCTGTAGTGTCTCATCTGAAGCAGTAGGTGGCAGCGTGTCCTCTGGCACAGTGCAGTTTGCTGTAGGATTGCTGCAGTGTGGCATAAAATTTACAATAAATGACCACTTTATTAAGTACACCCATAAAATCTAATGCAATTCTAAACAGCAGCTCCATAAATTCAACCTTTAAAAAAATAATAACATTCAAAAAACATGTTTATTACTGAGGTTGTCATTTGCAGTGGTGTTGAAGCGGGCTGCATTATTTTGAGTTTCTAATGTTTTTTTTTTTTTGTTTGTTTGTTTTTTTTCCCAAACATGAGAGGGGCAGAATATTACAAACACATATTAATATAATGTAGTCTGGTACAACATGACCTCAATAATAAACATATATAACTAACACATCACATGTTGATCATTTTAAAAGCAAACTCGAGATCTACCTTTTTAGTCTGGCTTTTCATTGAATGTTATTTATTTCATATGTTTTAAACTTTTTTATTGGTTTGTTCTTTTATTCTGTTTTTATTTTCTGGATTATTTTTTCTTTTACAATTTTTTTTTACGATTGCGTACACACAAAAATCAAATATAATACACAGATTTTGAAACTCGATACACAAGGAGCAAAATGTCAGCCCAGACTTGCAAAACTATACACACATTCTCGGCCTCACACTTTTTGAAAAACACCAAACACACTTCTCTACATTAGACACATCATTTCAAAAGTGAAAGCCTTTGTGTGTTAACTGCTAAACGCTGCCACTGAAACACAACACTCAGTTAGCAATCACCTGAACTCAGAATGTACATGTGAAGACACATGTAACCAATCAGACCACACAGAGATCACAGCTCGATCACCATAAATATAAGTCAGGTTTGCTCTTTGGTGTGAACAACAATGGAGGACAATCTTTGGAAAGAATTAGAGGAAGAGGTGTTCCAGTAAGAGAAGGAAGAGCAACAGGAGAAATGGGAGGAGGAGAAGGGACAAGAGGAAAAAGAGGCAGACCAGAAAGAGGAAGAGGTGAAGGAGGACAGGAAATAGCGGGAGGACGGGTCAGCGGAAATAGGACGATTCTTCCAGATGAGATCAGAGACAAGATAGACAGTGACTGCAATACTGTGTAGGTCTACTGCAATTTACAGTACAGTATGTTCATATCACAATGTGGTCAAATGTATGTGGACACCCCTCTCCACATCCAGTGCTTTTTGTCTGGGCCTGTTTTTGTTGGGCTGGTTCTCATGCTTTGGTTTAGGCCCCTTAATTCAACTGGAGAATTACCATGATATTTGATTGTGATTCCAAACCTGTGGGTCATTCTTTTCTCTTTATAGATCTCTAAAAATGATCACCAGAAAAATAAAAATCTTGAACTGGTCTCCTTCTGTAGACGTGTGCAGAGAGTGGTCACAAGTAGGAATTGCTTCATTTTGAGGGGCAAAAAAACAGAAAAAGGTTTCACACAATGGTGTGTTTCCAACTTTGTGGCAACAGTTTGTGTTTGTCCCTTTCCTGTTTTTTGACATGACAGTGTCCCTGCGCATAAAGAAAAGGTTTTCCCGGGTTGAAGTGGAAGAGCTAGGGACACTGAGAGCCAGACCTTATAGCTAATCTCTACAGGTGTGAGACTTTCAACAACCCCATCATATGGATGTAATGTTTGGTTTTCTACAGACTTTTGGAAAACAAGAGCACTGTGATTGCGTTATACTTGACAAAGAAAGCCCACACATACACACAAAATACACCCGAGACAAGATGCTCCTACAATCTGGGATGTTTATTACATTCAACGGTGAGATATTTGTGATACAGTAAAATGTCAAACATGCTGCTATCAGCAGAACATGTAGTGTCAACAGAGGCCGCGAGATAAGACAAACAATGCTCTGTCTCTGCAGGGAGAATCACCCCCTGTGTCTGCAGAGGTCTGTTAAAAAAAAAAAGGTGTTGTCACTTCAGTGATATATGTGAGGAAGGAAATACAGACCATGATTGTGTTAACAGCCACTACCTCTTGTTTGTGTAACAACACATAGGGTTAATCAAATCTGAGCCAATATGTTCAATAATCAGTGGGTACCTTTAAATCAATAACCACCAATAACAAAAGCAAATAAATTGTTAAATGAAAACAGATGTGTTTGAATGGAGCTTTGTCGGTCTGCTGTGTCAATTTTCTCACTATAAAATTGTGTCTTGGCACAAACAGGATTTTAAAAAAAAGGGAAAATGTGGTTTACATTGTCCTGGCTGAAGCAAACTGTGTATGTGTGTGTGTGTGTGTGTGTGTCTGTGTGTGTGTGTGTCATTCCAGCGCATACAGAGGACAAGCAAAGGTGGTGTGAGTGAGACTCTGTGCTAATGTTTCCTCCTCCTCCCCTTCTTTTCTTCAGCACCATTTACGACCCAGCAGCATCACATGGCTTAGAGATTAGAGAGCATTTCTACACTTGTGAGGACTCTGACATCTCAACTAAGCATTATTCTAACATTAACTTCAAACCAACTTTTAAGCCCTAAACAGAACTGGACAAAATATTCACACACACGCACAGAAACACACAGTGCTGCCAGGAACCACAGCGATGGTTGCTGCGTTTTCTTTGTTTCCTGTAACTCACAATGCATGCTGCTTGTGGTTTTGCTTGGATATCCCCTAGGGGATAAATAAAGTATCTATCTATCTATCTATCTATCTATCTATCTATCTATCTATCTATCTATCTATCTATCTATCTATCTATCTATCTATCTATCTATCTATCTAAAATATTACATCAGTGCCAAATACAAACCATGTGTCAATTAAACTCATTACTGTACAACAAGGGGATTGTTATAATACAGACTTTATTATAACGTGCACTGTGAAATTGTTAGGAAATTCAAATTCTGTATAAAAAGATGTACGTAAAATGTTGATGTAGGTGTAGAGCCCCATTAATGAAATTGCGTTTCTGTATCAGTCTCCATTTAAGCTATATTATATTGTGAAATAAACACTGTACATAACATATTCCAGACTTTTATTTATTTTTTATACTTTATTTTATATTTTTACCTATTAATATATTTCACAATATCATATATTTCAGTGAGTGAAAGATGTGATTCATCCAGCCTTACCAAGCAGTATGTAAAGTATATTTTCCCCCTTCCAAATCTGAGTGCTTCAACATACTTTAGACAATAGAGTTCTTTCAGCATTTTGGCAACAGTTTGAGTTTGGCTCTTTCCTGCTTCCTGTGCACACATTCAGGTCTATAAATACATGGTTTACCCAGTGTAGTGTGGAAGAACTTCACTGGCCTGCATAGAGTCCTGACCACAACCCCCATCTGGACTGGAACATCGACTGGTAAACGTCAGTGGTGGAAAGCCCTCACAGCAGCAGATTAATCTCCATGGTTTTGAAATGACATACTGAACAATCACATCAGGGTGTCCACATACTTTTGGCCATGTAGTGTGCAAAGTGCCTGCTGATGTCTGCGGGTTAAAGACCTCAGACTGCACCAAATATCAAAAATTGTGCCTTTTTAATGTTTATCTGAACTTGTCCAGTTTCCTTCTCCCTGTTCATTAAAATTCAAATAAAAGAACTATTTCCTCACATTCACATTCATTTCTTATACAGTACAGAGCCTTTCTGACTCCCCTGGACGTATTCATATGTATATACCATATTGTACTTAAAGGAATAGTTTAACATTTTCAGAAATATGCTCCCTGACTTTGTGATGGAGACTTAGATAAGACGACTGATACCACTCAATAATTGTTTATAATTCTAAGTTGTTGTTTATGGGTTTTATCCTGTAAAAATATATTGAAGCATATTCTCCTATATATTCTATATGTAGTGTTGAGGTATATTGTAGGTGCGAGTCTAACATGACTCACTCTTGGACTTTACTTTTCCAAACCACCAGATAAACCAGGATGGGGATGAGGCTCACAGGGATGAGCGTGAGGGCCATCACCAGCCCGTGAGGCGCGTCCTCAAGTGGGAGCTCGTCACTGGTGCAGTTCTGGAAGTAGTAGGAGTGGATGTGGAGGAAGAAGTCTTGAGTGTCGGGGTTTGGATAGTAGCAGCCGACCAAACCAGACAGCTTCTCCAAACAATATGTTACTTCACTGTATGGTCTGTAATGGAGGAAGAAACCACTGTGTTACTGGTGAGTCCAGACACAGTAAGGACATGATAATCATTTCATACAAAGGCGTTGTTTTTGTGAAACCGAACACCTCACTTTTGGAGTGAAACCCTTTAGATGGACTGTGAAACACTCAAAAACAGTGTGGCTCATCTGCCTGTAATTAAAACTGAGACTTGTGGTTAAACCATTTCAGGTTTTAACAAAAACTTAGCAGAAATGATTGAGGCTGCGGAAGGGTGGGCTGGAGGAAGAGACCCTCACACACATTTGAAGCTGCACTTACTCTGTGGTGGTAGAGGCACAGACTCAGGCTGCAGCATTGTCTTTCACACATTCTCAGCTTTTGACAGCTTCACCATTTACAGTTTTTTTCAGTTGCTAACAAGCGTTTGTCCAACCAGTTGTCACATTGTCAAAACTCTAAACACAATTAGCACAGCATCGTTTTGTGGCCATACCATTCACACATTTCATGTCGTTTTCACACAATATGCAGTCAGTGAACACATTTCCACAATGCTTACATTTTCTTAACAGACAAGCTATACCTCCCAACAAAATTATGGATTGTTTTTGTATTATTTACGAATGTTGACACACAACATCCCACAATAGCAAAAACAATATTCCAAACCTTAGATACAGTATAAAAACCTCTGCTTCTGCAATGATATCAGTTCAAAAACAATATATCTCAGCTGATAATAAACAAACAATTGAATAATTGACACACAGCTGATTTATGTTGGGTAAACTGGGCCAACCACAGCTGATTCCAGTCCGGCTTAGACTCAGTGGCAGGGGTTATTCTTTTTTCTATTACATTGACACTTATACAGTAAAAGGAGGACTTTGAGGAGTGATGTTTTTGGAAACAGAAACAGAAAAAGACAAACACTGTAATGTCTGGATGAGGAAGAGTAAGAGCAAGGGGCCCAGGGAGAAGAGCAGGCCCAGTGAGAGATGCAGTGAGAGGAGCAGGTGCAGTGAGAGATGCAGTGAGAGGAGCAGTGAGAGGAGCAGTGAGAGGTGCAGGAGCAGTGAGAGATGCAGTGAGAGGAGCAGTGAGAGGAGCAGTGAGAGGTGCAGGAGCAGTGAGAGATGCAGTGAGAGGAGCAGTGAGAGGAGCAGTGAGAGGTGCAGGAGCAGTGAGAGATGCAGTGAGAGGAGCAGTGAGAGGAGCAGTGAGAGGTGCAGGAGCAGTGAGAGATGCAGTGAGAGGAGCAGGTGCAGTGAGAGGAGCAGGGCCAGGGAGAAGATCAGGCCCAAGGAGAGGGCAAGGTAGAGGTGTAAGAATGCGTTGTGGTGGCATTCCAAGGGCTGCAAGAACAGTAGTCAGTGATGAAATTCGTGCCACTATCATTGACCATGTAATCAACCACGGTCTTTCACTAAGAGAGGCTGGTGAAAGAGTGCTCCTGTAGTAAACAGTAAAGGAAAAAAAAACTGATTTGCTTTTTACTGGAATGCTTTTGAATGTGAACATTACATGTGGACATACAGTTCCCAACCAAGAAATTTAGTGTAAAAATGGTGGATTGCATGTTTTGCATGCAAATACCTGTAAAACTGAAACTTAAAAGTCTATGCAGTTTTTGTAATGTCAACAATAGCCAGTATTTTGAAACCTGGTGTACTTTGATTGACTGCATGTAGCTTGTGAAGTGAAAACAAGTGTTATTCTTTGACAGAATAATTTCATTTTGAGTCAGATTTCCAGTGTTTTGGTAAAGTTAGTGTGTGCAGAGAAAGATGTGTTCTATTTTGAAATGAAGAGTTAGTATATATTTAACAAAATGTGTTTTTGAGAAGAAAATTATCCATTTGGCCAATTGTGTTTTGTAGGTGTGAGTCTGTGTTAAGAGTTTAGAAAAAGTATCTGAAGTATGGGTAAGCGCTTGTTAGCGATTGAAAAAAACTGTAAAAGATAAGGCTGATGATATTTTTCCTAAAACAGCCGGACATTGTAGTTTTTTTTACAGAAATAAACTCAGCAGGGAGACAGAATCTAATTTTTTGTGATTCTTTGGTTTAACTAAATTCATTATCAGTGTTGCATCAGATCATCAGATTCCTGTCAAGGGTGAGAATCTCAATAACCATGCACACAACATCACTCTTGGTTATTATTACCATACCTTGTATGTATTTTATTTTATTTATTTTTTGTAGTCTATTGATTATGTTCCTATTCTGACGCATATGTAGCCTAACTTTTTTTTGTTGTAGACTTGTGTTCTTATTGATTGATTTATTACTTAATTAATACTAATTAATTAATTAACTAAGTTATTATTTTATTCATTACATTATTATTAAATCCATTGTTATTGTTACCATCATCATCATTGTCCTTGTTGTTGCTGCACCCCTCTGGGTTGTAACGGCTGGCGAATGCGACTCTGTGTGGTCAAAAAGGGTATTGCAGAGTCTAGTCGCGCCCATTTATCACGTCACGTCAACTAAAACGAATAGGGAGCAGGTGAAGTTAATTTTGAAAACGTTATATTAAATCGTTATCATGCGGCCTTTGTCACCCGCTGCCAACTAGCGGACGGAGAGTAACTCTGGAATTAATTGTGAAGCAAACTGGTCGAACTGTGTCCTCACGACAAACGGTAGAAAATAAGTTTGATGAAACAGTCGGGAAAGTTAGCTAGGCTCGGTTAGCTTGATAATAACGGACATGGACGTTTCGCCTTGATGACAGAAAACAAACACGCACTTCGACGCCAAATGTGAGTCAGAAACAACCACTGTCTCTCTCTCTGTCTGTCTGTTTGGCTGTCTCTCTCTCTCTCTATCTGTCTGTCTGCATACTGGTTAATTTCCTAGTTTTTAAATGTCCCGCCGTGGCTTTGTCTCTGTTTAACTTGTTGCTGTTGATGTCATGGAGGTTGTACTGTATCTTGATCAGTTGTGTTACTGCTGTTTGTCTATATTAGTTCGAGTTTGACTGAAGCTTCCCGTTGACTGTGGGCTGAAAGAAGCTGCTTGTTGCCTGTTTCTTTGAAGCTGTGCTGTCTGATGAGTAATGATCTTAAATGACTAATTAATAGTGTTCCCACTCTTACTAGTTTTTTTTCTATGCCAAGCATGTCTGTAAGTCATGTATTTGATACATGCATAGGTGCTGTTTGATCAATCGATTAGTCTGTGACAGAAAATTGATCATCAACTATTTTGATAATTGTTTAATCATTTGAATCATTTTAATATACTTGCTCCTGCTCTTCAATATAATTAGTTTAGTTTTATTTGATTGCAAACTGAATATCTTTGGGATTTTGGGCAAAACTAGACATCTGAAGTCATTTTCTGGCAATTTTCTGACATTTTATAAACCAAAAATTGCAAAAAACTAAATTCATTTATTTTTCTGTCATTCAGCCTACACTTTTATCAAAAAGGGAAGGTACATTAGATGTAAATGGGATCCTGTCACCAAGTCTACAAACTAAATGTGGTTTGTGGTTGTTGTCCTCCACAAATGGAAAATTGGTACTTCCAGATGACCTGTCTGACTTGGCATCTGAACAGTTTTAGGATTAATATAACTGAGTCTGGTCTCTGTGGTATGAGTGACCCAGATTTAAGTTGTAACCTACTAACCATGTTGTCAATTCAGAAAACACTCATATTATTTGTTTTGGAAGTCAGTGACAAATTATGTTTTTTGTTGATTTATTTTCTTGTTTAATGGAGGAATCGTTTGGTCAATAAAACACCAGAGAACAGTGAAATATGTCCATCACATTTTCTTAGATCCCATGGTGTTTTTAGTCCCACAATCAAAACAAATTCAAAGACATGCAATTTGTTATAATCCACAGCCAGGAGAGGAAACAAATAAAATATTTGGTGTTTTTGCTTGAAGACTGACTCAAACAATTAATCAGATATCAATATTGTTGCTAATAATTATTTCTTATTATATCTGCCGATTGACTAATTGATTGAGTCAACCAATCGTTGCAGCTCCACGTGTTGTATTGTGTAACATCAACTCTGATTGTATCAACTGATTTACTTTCTGCAGCAGTGGAAATTTTTGATTCAGAGAAACTAATGCATTTATTTGTAATACTGCATTGCATTGCATTGCAAGATTTTAAATTTGGGCTTGGGTGTATAAATAAAACTGAACTGAGTTGACTTGAATAAGGATAGAAATTCTGTTAAAAACAACACAGGGAAATAAGAGTGTTAAAGAATTAATCAAAAGCAGAGACAAAGAAAACAGGATTGTAAAAGCAAAACACTTAATTCTGGAAATACTCAGTGTGCCGTACTTGGTAATACTTTCCAGGAGACACCAGTTGTCTGTGCTGATTGTCAGCATTTCCTTTTGAAAAGCTGCTCCACAATAGCTGTGACTGTACTGCACCAGCAGGTCCTGTTGGCAGTGTTCGTGGGGAGACCTACTTTCCTGGTCCTGAAACGTCTCTGTAAAGAAAAGGAAAAACACTTGTAAATACTTTATCCAGGGTGTTGCTGTGTAAAATGGATGAAACATTTCTTAGGTTTCCTGTGATCTGCTGCGGACAATGGACAGGGTCTTTGAGTTTACTCAGATTTCATAAAGCTGAGTTATTGGCCTGGTTGTGCATGTTTCTTAAAGTTGGCTCTTACTGATACATAACCATAGTCTGATAGTGTTTCAGCTGCATAATGAGAAATTACTTTCACACAGGAAATTTAAGACTGATAAGTATGAGTACTCACCATCATCCTCTGTGATAACTGTGGATGTTTGATTGTTCAGCAGTTCGTCTTCAATCTGGCTCTTCTCATCTCTGTACAAACTGGATGTCACGTTGCCTGGTGTCATTGTACCTGCAGGAAAAAAATGTATTCACTTTATTCAAGCAATATTCTTCATGTTTAGTGAATAAATAAGAGAATTCGTAGCTTTCACCAATTTCTTGTACTTAAAATTTACAAATGAGGTTACAGCCAAAATGATTACTCAATTAATTGACTGGATGTTCAGGAAGAGAATAACGAGCAACTATTTTGATAATCAAATAATAAAACTGGGATGGATATTTAGATGTATCATAGACAAAATGATTAATAAAAAAAATGTAATGTACTGATATTTTTCCACAGAGGGGAAAAAAGAAACATTTGTTTGATTTCATAATGCTTAAATCTGAATGATTTTGGACATAAAATATGACACCAAAAAGAACTAAAATAAGAATTTAATGAAGAGAGAAATATTCACCATTCACCAATCACCATTATCGCTAATTTTAATTTCCCTTTTTTTTTTTTTTTTTTTTTTAAGATTAATTTTATTGACATGTTTCAGCACCTTATGCTGCCTCAGGCTCTTTATGCAGGTCTCTGACCAGTATCATCGTCTGTTGTAACACGCAGTATATATGACAAATCACCTACTTATATTTATGGTTGTCACATCCAAACCTTGTCTCCTGATTTAAACTGCAACAGCAAATGTTTGTAGGAAACATAATCTCTGGCTGGTTAATGTTCAAAGGAAACAGATTTCTTTTTTCAATGAATGAATGAATGAAGCTAAATTTATTAAACGCTGTGGACTCGCCAGGAGCTGATTGAGGTGGAAACCAGGTTCACATTCAGAGTCCAGTCTGTGGTTTAGACAACAAGAGCTCCTTGCTTAAGTTTAGGCAAAGATGGTGGTTTTGGTTCAGTGTAAATACACAGGTTGAAGTAGGGGTGGGCGATATGGCAAAAATATCATATCACGATTTTTTAAAAATAAAATCACGATTTCGATTTTATCACGATCTTAAATTGGAAAAAGAAAAACAGACAATGTAGACCAAAGAACCTTTCTTAACAGATTTTATTTCAAATAGTCGCAGTTTTGCCTGCATGTGCAAACAACGTAAAGTTTAAGGTAAACAACAACAACAGTCTAATAAAGTGCACTCTTGCAAAAGTAACAGAAAGTAAAATATCAATCAAAGACATTACTGACAGTCAGTACAACAGGATTTATTTATCAAAACACTAAATAGTTTATTGAAACGCAAAAATACAAACTAAAGTGACTGTGGTTATCTCTTTTAGTGCAGCAGTTGCTAGTGCTAGTGCTTTAGGGCTTCCTCTTCAGATGATTAAACAGGTTCGTCGTGTTACCGCCCGACGTGCGAACGGTTTCTGTGCAAACTTTGCAGATTACATTTGCTTGCGCTTGTTCAGTTGCGGAAAATCCAAACCAATTCTATATAATGGAGGTGGAATTTTTTTTTAGCGACCAACACCGTTTGGCTTTCAACCATCGCTCTCCATGTGCTACCGCTACACACACAAACAAGGAGGCGGGTAGGAAAGCGCGTCACTGCCCGTAATTCACTATGATTGGTCGGTCAGGTGGACGACGTCAATACGTCTGGTGCGTCGGTGCATCAGCATAGAACTGCAATTTATAGAATGTGCCCTAGACGATCCCACGATCTCTGCAGTTTGAAAGATCGTCTTCACGTTGTAATCCTTCACGATCTAATATCGTCATATCGCCCACCCCTAGGTTGAAGTCACTGTGACTTTTCCTGGATTTAACCAGACTAAGCAGAACCATAAAAAAGTGAAATAATGTTCTGCAAGATCAGATATTTTGGCAGAAAGTACATTTTGTCACATGAATGTGGGAGACTGTAATCAGTATATTGTGCATGCAGGTTGTTTGGTTGTTTTAAAAAAGGGAAGTGCTTTAGTATACTGATATAGATCAAAACTAATGCAGTCTAATCCAATATGATCATTTTGGAAGCTGCTGTCTATGCTGTTTTTGAGCTGTGTTGCATTATACAGAGAGGTCTTTCTGACATTTAGCTGTCCCCGACTGATATAAATGTAAATGGACAAAATAATAGAAACACCTGTCAGTTTAACACATTACAATTCAACACCACTACAGCCTCTAAGATGATGATTATATTGTATTAGACTGCACTAGTTTTAGCTTGGTGGACATGATAAACTGCCTACTGAGTGTAGATGCCAGTAAATAATTCTAGGCCTTTGTTGCTACTGGTTTTCCATCATATTTTTTTCCAGTGGGAAAGGTATTAAATTTCATTCTATGTGGTATCAACAAGGTTAAAGTAAAATATTAGATTTAATTTGGTGAACACTGTGGTAGCCCTGAAAAAAGGGGAAAAGCTTTTTGATGATGATATGAAAATATTTTGGTACAAGGCCCAATGATGCCATGTCAAAACATTCCAAATACCAGCAGAGCAGAAAATAATTCAGTCATTTTAAAAGCAGAAATAGCTGCCAAATATTCACAGATTTCAGGAAGATCTGCTGCTTATCTCTGTCATATATCATTCTAAATTAGACATTTGAAGATGTCACCTTTTGGCTCTGCCAAGTTATGATGGGCATTTCCTGACTAAACAATTAATCGATAATAAAAATTAATTGTTAGTTGCAGACCTAAACACCAATATGAGCAACTGAAATTGAATTACGCAACAATTTTGATAATTGATTAATTGTTAGTCATTTTTTTTTAAAGTTCACTGTCTCCAGCTTCTGTAAATAACTTACTGTTATACTTGGTGGACACAGTGAATGTTTGGTTCCTCTCAACTTTGCCCAACTCTTCTGTCATGTTGGCTGTCTGTGATTCCTCAATACCTGAATACACACATTAAAAATAAGCTCTTTAACATTACATTTTAAAATTCCAGTCCATTTTAAAAGAAAGACTTTCACACCAGCTTTTTGATTGCTGCTCCAAAAATGTAGAACAATGGACGCTCATGGAACCATGCAGGAAACCCAAAAAGGAAAAAAAAATCAAAACAGGAAATTCCAAGAGAAAAGAGTAAAACATTAACCTAAAGCCCATGTAAAAAGAAATGTATGTGTGTGAAGTCAGATAAATACCTATGATGAGGAGAAGGAAGAGCAGGTACAGGATCATGGTGGACAGCGACGAGGGGAGCAGCAGTAACCTGCGAGGCTGGTCTGTGACCTTAGATGTAATAATGAAGCTCAAGTCCTGAGAGCTGACTGGAAGGAAGCCCAGCCCTCTTAATCTCAGCACTGTTGACTGTGTGTGTGCACGCACGAGTGAGAGTGTTCGTGCTCCAGTGACGGTGAAATATACCAGATAAACAGGATGAGGGAGGGGAACAGATAATCACTAATGAATGTGTGAAGATGGAGGATGAAGAAAGAGAAAGGAGGAGCAAATTTGGGTTAATGATTATTTTAATTATCAATGAATCTTCAGAGCATTGTTTTTGATTTATCATTTGGCCTGAAAAATGTCACAAAATTTTTATCTTAAAAATTCCCTAAACCTTAAAATTCCTTGCTCATTTACTAAAATCATTTCTAGTTAATTTTCTGGTGATTGATTTAGAATAAATAGATTTTATGTTTCGAATAAACACAAACTGAGGCCTATGCTAACACTTTATCTTGCATAATTAGAAACTGTATTCCTTTTTTCTTTTTCTTTTTTTTACTTTAAAATTACGACATCAATTGGTCTCAGAAAAGTTTTCTTCTTTTACGTCTGACATCTGTAACGCCCTTCATAAACTTCATATTACTCAGTTGATTCGGTCATTGTTAGACTACTAGTTAGTGCATGGAGTAATCTGCAAATCATTTTATTGCTTAATCAACTGGTTTACAAAACATCAGAAAAGGTGATGACATCAAATGAATTGTTTTTACATTGACTAATTGATCAATCTTTGCAGCTGTTAGAAATTATTAGTGAACAGCTCTGGTCATTGGTGGTGAAGTTAATCTACTAGGGATCAACTGATATAGTATTTTGAGGGCTTATACCAATTATTGGTAATCATGGAGACTGATAACGCATCCAAGACAGGGTTGTCGATAACATTTGAGAAACTGGAACCAAAGAATATTTGGCATTTTTGCTTGGAAAATAATTGTTGTTTTGCATCTTTAATTCACAATGTTCAATATGTGCACTTTGTAATTAAAAGTATATCAGCATTTTAACATTTCTATTTCATAAAACTATTAAAAACACATCAGTGAGCCACACTGTTGCACTGAGTGACATGTTCCTTCATCTGAACATTCACTAGCACTTTTTTTTAATATCTGCAGTAGGAACCAATGAGCTTTGAGAGCCACAGACATATTGTGAGACTGACTAGCACACTGGATTTTGATCCTTTCATTTGATTTGCTGACTCCAGGCTTATCCTTCATTTATTTTAACCAAAAAAAAACAGGGGTTGATGGGGGGAAAAAACCCCCAAAACAAAGTCGACACTCTGTGTAGTAAATTAATGGAAGTTCTGGTATGTCCTCACTCTATATAAACACACGATTTTACAGTGATATATCTCCTAGTGTGTGTGTGTGTGTGTGTGTGTGTGTGTGTGTGGTTTCCTGCTCCTCTTCAGATAGCCAGTGAAAACACTTTTAAGGGATTTCCTCCTTCATTTGGTGCCAGTAATGGACACATTGCTGGAGTCAGGAAGTTGGTGCAGCATGACAGAGTCAAACCCTCTAAAACACACAAACAGAATCTGTCACACAAAGCTCTACAACAATACAGTCACAAACTACCCTCTGAAACAGTCAACACACTTCCTGTATTTTTATGAAAAATTTCATACTGATTCATGCAAATTCAGGGCAAAAAAATATGACAAATTGTATGCATGAATGTATGTATGTATTTACTTCATACAGACAACAACAACTTCCTGTGTGTTGTTTTTTTTTAATGGCCAGGATCGCAGGCGTTTGTAATGGCTTGTGTAGCCACCTTAGCCTGTGCAGACAGGAAGCCGTGCTCATTCAGGGGTTCGTTGCGTGTTGAAAGACATTCAGGGACATTGCTCGAATTCAGAATGGCCACTCGAGGATGTGTATCCTCCAAATAACATCATAACCATACCCCATATCATAGTGTGTCAATAGAAGATATAGTAAATTGTCTATCCATTTTTTTCTTTCTTTTTTTTTTTGTAGGAGCTATAAAAATATATATATATATATATATTTTGTATTTTATGACAGTGCACAACATTGTGTAAAAAAAAAAAAAAAAATCAGGACAGACACATTTCTTCGTGTGAATAAATTAAAATTGAATTATTATTGCTGATATTCACATTGATGTATTTTATTAGGCATCTTCAAATGTGTTGGATGTGTCACAGCTAGAGTCAGATTTCTTTATGATTTACCATCTTATAAAAACACACAAAGACTGCAGGCGAGATGATCAAAATGACTTAAAACAGACATCACGCTAACTATAACATACCCACACATCAAATAAACCACTACAGTTTGCTCCACTAAAAATACACGTGACATACTGAGAGAGAACCCCTCCTTAAACAGATCTTAGGCTTTTGAAACTGCAGTAAAAAGGGAAATACTTTTTGACTGATCATGATTTGCATATTATCACAGCATTATTCTGTACACAGTAACAAATTCCTGTAACTTTACAGGGAAATTTCAACAGTGCAATCCTGTTATCTTTAAATGCAGTATATTACTATAAATTTTTTCTCCTGAAACACTTTTAAAACAGCATTTTACAGTATTATTGCTTGGAGGAAAGAAAACAGTAATTTACAGTATTTTTTGCAATGCATTTTGGGAAAAAGGGAGACACGTTTGACTGGACAATGCAGTTTGACTTTTTTCACCCATCTTCATCCTTCAAATGAATAGGTGAGTGCCTTTTTTCCCTGCTTGTTAGCATAGGCAAAATACATCACATTTCGAATCAAGTTGTATTGATTATCTAGTAGAATGCCATTAAACAAGACAAGTTATTTTACTTGTAATGTTAGTCTTTAAGCTACTTTAATCAACACAAACAAACTGTGTACTTTGTCAGCTAACGTTAGCTACTTCAATGTACAGCTGTACAGTTGCTAAGTGGTAAAAAAAAATCCTTCTGTTGTGATCTGAAAACGTTAGTAACACTGTAATGGTAACTTTCTATCACCCGTTTCACTGGCAGTTTCATGGTGTGACAGAGAGAGAGCTGGACTCTGATCCTGATCCTCCAAACTACAGGGTGAGTTTCATCTTACTTTATTTTGTGTTAGCATCTGCTAAGTGCTCGTCTCCAAAGGACGCTGCTGATTTTATTTATATAACGTTACTTTACTGTCGGGACTGAATTGACTGGGAGCTTGTTTGCTAATGTTAGCAAGCTAGCTAAACTGTCATCATACGTTACTTCCACTATTAATACACTGAACAGAGCAGAAATAATGTGGCTATTCAACGCGGTTTAGTTCTATATCATAACACCTTATAATGTGTATAGGAAAAAGAACAGGACTCCCAAGACTTCTTTGTCAAATTTCAGGTGAAACACCAGGAAGGTGTATTTACCACTTCATGATCAGCACTGAGGGCCATGACCTTTTTGTGAGGGCACCAAACCAGCTGACCTCGCTCGCTGCAGTCTTTTCTACCCACTACAACTTCAATCTTCAGTCCCAAGATGACCCTGCATGCACACTGGAATTCATTCAAAGGTGAGATGCTTACATCCTTCAACTGGTACTGTAGCTTTGATCATGTTGACCTTGTGTTTGTTGAGTTTTGTCTCACATGTTACATACAAGCTGCCTAAAACATCTGATTACTGGAGCATGTTAAGGAAGCTTTTCTGACACTAATCAAGGTGAAACTATTACTTCCAAATATACTATTACTTAATCTGCACCATGAAAGTACACGTTTCTATTTCTCCACCTGAATACACACTCTTGTTTTTCAGGCCATTCATGGGGAAAAATCAGGTCAAAGTCTGGGGAAGGTCACCCAGAAAAAGATGGCATCAGTCAACCCTTGTGTCTCCAGTCTACTAAAGAAATTAAGGACTTTGAGTGAGACTCTACATAAGTCAGTTCACACACTCACTCACACACACTGTTAGTGTCTTAGCCACGCTCTTTTTTTTTTTTTTTTTTCCAGTTCACTTGGCCACTCATTCACTCCTTGAACTGCTCCCTCATACAATCCTTATAAATATACATATACAGTACGACAGCTTATGTTAGAGAACCACTTGATTATTTTTGATAATATTTCTTGTGTTTATTTGCGTTCAGTGTTTAATGTTCATTCAGACTACAACACTTGTACGAGATCTTTTTTAAATGACTGAAATTTTGGTTTATTTGCACGTTGTGTTTTCACAAGTTTAATAAAGAGAGATGTGGTTTGAAAAGACACTTTGAGTATTTTAGTATTATTTGTCTTAAAATTTGAAGTTGCAATTTCAAAGACCACGTTTATTCAATGTGTTAGAATATAGTTTTATAGCAAGACTGCCAAGGAATAATTTATCAACTCATAAAGTTTAGGGGGAAAAAAATGTAGTTCTTTTTGTTGGCAGTTATACTGCAGCATGTTTGATATATGTACTACAGTTTATGGTAAAAATCTGCAAATATAGCTCTTGTGAAAAAAGTGTAAATAAACAGTAATAAACTGCCAATCCTTCATCAGTATTTTACTGTAAATGTAGAAAATAACAAGTTTTTGCTGTATTTACAAAAACTGTAGCAAACTGTAAATACCAGCAACAGCATGGTACTTTTAATTTTACAGTAAAATAATGGCAACCCTTTTTCCAGTTGTTTACTGTTTTTTAACGGCGAAAACATTTTACAGTGTAGGTACAAACAGACTTCCTCAAAGTACTTCTCCAAACTAAGATCACAGTCACCAACTCAGCAGTGTCAGGGTTTCTGTGTGAAGCTACAGTATAAATATAGAGCACTACAACAGTTTTGAGTTGGCAATGAATAATTAGTGATAGATACAGCTGCATGCATTGTTGGGGCCTTTTTTTTTCTACAGATCTGTGGATAGTGTAGAGCAGTATATCCAATAATTCATCCATGCAACAATGGTATTTTAATTCTGTGTAATGAAAAACACCATCTTGTTTGAGTATCATTTGTTTAAGTTTATTGCAGGGAGAGAGAGAGATCCACGGCTGGATGAGCTAGACTGATTTTAAACAAGAGAGAGAGAGGCACACTGCGCTGTCAGGTCATGAGCTCATCTTGTTAGAAATGGTCTGTGCTTTCAAGGCAGTACACACAACCACCCACTTCTTCAACTGGCCCACAAGAGATGTACCCACAATGCTGTGCCTGGGTTACTACATACTGACTTACTAAAGTGGCCCAACGCCACGATTACTTTTTATTTTTTATTCTATTTTTTAAGTTTTAAGTAAAAGGTTATTAACATTTGAAGAAATGTTTGTTTGCTGCAGGAGTTCCCATTGGTCTGTGAAAGTTTGTGAATTTGAAAAAAAATAAAAAATTAATGTGTTGAAAGTTTTTGAAAATAGGTATAAATAGACATGAGTCATTGGAAAGTGCTTGAATTCATATATTTTGATCAAAAATAGAAATGTAACTTTTTCTGCCGTCTACATGTGTGCAAAACACCACAAGCCTCTCTCTCTTTTTGTCAATGTCTGTGAGCTTCTTCCCTTTAGTCTTGTCACAGTATTTAACTTGGATCCAAATCTCAAACTGTGACATGATGGGTCCTTGAATTTGAAGAAACTAGGTTCTCGAATTTAATTGGTTTTCAAGAACCCTGAGTTTTATTTACTTGTTTTCAATTTGAAAATCAAGAAAATATGTGATTTGTAGTTGTAGCACACAACTTGTGAGATGTGTTGTTGTTAAACTGGTTTTAATTTGCCCTGCAGTGGTTAGAATAAGTAAATCAGCAGCTAGTCATTTGTTGTCACCCACAGTACAATGATCTGAAACACATTTCATTTTCACACCATCTGCCCAAACCCAGATAGGGTGTCTCCTCTCTTCACACCTTCAGCTCATCTTGTTTCAGAATCACACAGTCAAATATTAAGACGCTTAAACTTGCTGCATATTTACTTTTTAATGAAGAATGCAAACTTAATGCTGATTGTGCACTAAATAAGATAAGATATCCTGAAGGAAAACTGCTCCTGGAAAAAAATTTAATTGCAGAAATAAAACAAACAATAATTTAATTTATAGCTGTATTGTTTTACCTACATCATGTAGCTGTAAAAATCGGCCTCTCACAATAACAGTGCTTGAAAAGAGTCCCCTTGACTATTAAGCTCTGTAAATTTCCATCACCTGATTTGAACCGTGCCTCATAACCTATACTGTTTATTTTTTTCTAGTTTACTGATTAAAAATTATTTTTCACCTTTTTGAAAATACCTTCAATGGGCCTTGCACTTACTGTTTTTATTTAAATGAAGGCTTCACTTGTGTATATTGCTGCACAGTACAGTGGTAAATCAAAAACAAGCAAAATGATAGTTACATAATAATAATTATTATGATATAATAACAGATTAAAATGTTACTCTTTCATAAATACTATATATGTATATATAATATATTGGTATTGAAATTAATTATTAAATCATAATTGTTAATAATAATAACAATAATAATTGTTGCCCCAATTTATAGGGAAGTTTGTTTGTGCAGCACATTTCATACAGAAAAACAGAACAGAAGGTGCTTCACGTAATCACTAATGTAACTAATGGTCTTAATGATTTACTGACATCTGTATATGCAGACCCTATTATGATTCAGAAATAATTAAGTGTTTTAGCTATTTGTAAAGCATTAATTAATCATTTGACCTTTAAAAACCCTTTTTATAAACCATGTTGTTACGAGCATGTATAAATATTTTCAAAATCATCTTTAAGCAAAGGTTTGAATAAAATAAATTTCAAATTATTGTTTGATTGCAAGTCATAAAAGGTCATTGCACACCTTTCAAGGTGTTTGTAAAAAAAAAACTGGGGGAAATCCATTGGTTTTTCTGAAGTCATTGTTTTCTTTTCAAAAACAAAAGACCTCAAAGTAATAAAAAAAAAAAAAAAAAAAAAAAAAAAAAAAATCTGATTAAGAGGTGAATTGCCTTACAAAAAAAGTAACCAATGAATATTCAACCTAAACGTTCACAGGTTGAATTGTCAGTCACTAGTTTCACATCAATTTGCTATAACCACATATACAAACAAGTGGGGACGGTAGAAATTACAAAACCACAGTGTGGATCAAGGATTGTCAACATCTCAGCCCAGCTTTCAATGTACCAACAGTTCGACACTGAAAACAATTCAGTGCAACACGTACAGTACATGGTCTGAAGCAAAGACTGTGGTTTGATGCTTGTTGTCGTTAACGTCTCTGCAGTGATCAGACGTGCTTGCAGTATGAATTGGTGCACAGGGGTTAATCAGGCAAATTCAAACCAACTAGACAGATGCATTTATTTTCAACCCAGTTGAAAAAAATATCATACCCCCTCAACCCACTGTGACCAGTTTTATTTTTATTACACTTTTTGAGGAATTAACGATTATTTAGTTGAAAAAATTTGAAAATCTCAAGAATCTGAACTGATTTGACTTTTCGGCTTTGCTCGAGTTTCAGTCATGCAAATAAAAGCAACATTGAGTTGTGCTCAAGTTTTTATCAAATATGCTACTTTTAACTGGTTGATAAAGGTGTCCCACACAAATCTATATTGAGGCCCCTGTGATTTTTTTTTTTTATAGCTGAGATTGCAATGTTTTTATGTAGATGATGCATTCCTCTATTGTTTATTTAATTTTCATACAGACAGTTAAATAGCATGAACCACTGCCATAAGCAACAGCATTTATAACTCAACTTAATTTGCAATGCCCGTCTATAGAGCAACCTTTCACAATACACAAGAAAATACAAACGGAATGCAATAAAATAACCATAAAATGAAAATCAGCTCTATCCAGTACTTTTCCAGGCTACAGTCTACTTTTGACAACCTCCCATGTCTTCTATTAAATTAGGAATTATTTAAGAAAAAATTTATTAATTTCACATAGAGCTGCAATGTCGAATAAAAGCAATTTCAGTATATCTCCATGGACTGTGGGAAATTATAATATTTTCTAGACAAAACAATTAACTGATTAATCAGTAAGAGATTGATCAATAATGAAAATAATGGTTAGTTGCAGCCCTAATTTCTCAAGCATGGGGCCTAAGAGATAGTCACGTTGAACACCTCTATCCAAAACTAAAAATTGGATTCTTATAGTAAAACAGAGCTTCTTTTTTAATAACAGAAAACCATAATAGAATTCACTATACTATTTACACTGTATTATAGAGATCTTGTATAGATTTTAGGTTATGCATGCTCTCCTCTGGGAAGGTCAGCTTGATGAGTTCAGCCCTTATGTGGCTTGCTTGTTCCACAAAACCTCAAAAGAAGTCAAGGAAAGGTTGTAAACTTTAGTACTTAGCTTTAGTACCAGTTACAGCCAGAATTTGTTCCCCAGTTAAACCTACGGCTTGAGTTTGAGCACGTTCTGTGTATTTCATTGAATTAAATCTGCACTCATCATAGATTTGTAAATAGAGGCACAGGCAGATTAAAAATGTCAAAAACTGACTCAATAAAGATTATACACTGTTGCTCATGATGATGATGATGTTGATGATGGTAGATAATCTGTTGACTAGTAACAAAAACATTTTGCAGATAAGGCAAATAAACCTTTTCTTGATCGGTTTTAAGACAAAAGGCAGAATCAGTAATCTACAAAGTGGTTGTCAGTCTCACTTGGAGATATCGCGCCATCCCACCAACACAGTTTCATTCTCACTTCTGTCAGTGACTCCTGCTGGATTACAAAAACAACAAACACAAGGGTATATCAAGGTCAGCAGGTTTAGGCGGCAGGGCTTCTTTTTAAGAGTGCCTGCTTCACAAACCTCTACAACAGAGACAGAAGGAGGACTTGGGACATGCGTAACACTCCAGACAGCACAGGTAAGGTCATTTAAGAAAGGGACAGTTGCGAAATTTAAATAAATATTTCATTTTTCTGGACTGGTAGATAAAGCATTATAGAAGATGTGCAGCAAAAGACATAACTAGAAAAGTGAGATTTTTTTAAAACGAATTTAAGGATCTTTCCTACATTTTATCACCATGACCAAGCTTAAAAGTAACAATTCTGCATTAATGTGCACATTCAAGTATGTAATTAATTATGAAACCATCACAAATAGATCATTACTTACTGATTTAAACTATGAAAGTCTTTGTCATGATAGGTCAGTCCAAGAATCAAAACTATGGTGGTGGTTGTGGTCGATCACAAATCAGAGACAACATATGAGTCATTCATGTGATTTGCGTTACATTTATACAAGAAGCCTTTCACTCTAAGCTTGTTGATATCAAATGCAGTGTTTTCCAATTCTACTGTTAAAGTATGGTATGTACAGAGGGGATATCGATTGTCACGTAATCATTATAGAGCATCATATTACACCATTTAAATGAGGGGAGAGATTTGAGGTATCACTGAAACTGAGAGATTCAAATCTGAATATCATGAGGGGCGTCCAGTAATGCAACATGGAGAGAAATTATATGTGAAACTTCGTGCTAGTGATAAAAGCACAAATATTAGGTTTGGTTTAACAGCCGGGAGAGTGAAAGTAAAGTGTGTCTATAGTCAATTACAGAAATAACAGTGGAATGATCAATAGTTTAATGACTATTAAAAGACACTGAAATTTTATACAGAAAACCTAATTGAATTTAAAAAAAAAAAAAAAAAAAAAAAAAATTTTAAATCGTCAGTTTGAATTTCAGGCATATCTGCGTCTATATTAGAAAGAGCCTGATGAGTCAGAGCCTGAGCAGGAGTAGAACCACTGGCATATTAGAATAAGAAAATAGGGAATTCTGTTATTTACATATAGTATAAATAATAGTGTAATGAGAATAAACCGTAGTGGCACTCCTTTATCGATCTTAACAGAGGTAGAGTTACAGAACGCATTGAACCATCATCATCTAAGCTAATAAAATGCAGTTTGCCGCAGGACATTTTATGATCAAATGCAAAATGCCAGAGGTCAATAAAGAGAGTTGCTGTATTATTTATTTTGGAGATGGTATCAACAATATTTTACACAAACTGCAGCTGCAACACGGAGCTTACGGAAATTACTGTCACTGAAATAAATACGAGTCATTTTGAACTGAAATTCTAGGAGTTTTTGTTATATTATTTAACTTTAGGGAAATTGTGTAAAGTCACAGAGCATAACCTGTATTTAACGCAAGCTGGAAAACATGTTTTCCATTTTGGCTGAGACCACATTTAACAGCAAACAAAATGACTTCTCTGTTCTTAACTTCACTGACAGATATAAATAATTTACAATCACATGTAGACTCACACCTCGCTGTTTGTCAAGAACACCTTTTTCCACATGTTTTACAGCTTCTTAGAAAGAGTTAGGTTTGTCAGGAAATACACTTAATTTGAAATCAGACTAAAATCACCCAGCACTGCTCTATTCCTCTTACCTTTTAAGGGAAGCTCCTTAATGGCTGCCTCCACCATTTAAGTTAAGTAGAAAGAGCAGAATTTAACATTGTGTGTAGCCTCAGCAGCAACAGAGTCACAGAGAGGAAATGATAAAAAGATGTAGATGTAGAAGTAGCTTATAAAGGCTGTTAGCACGCGACACTAATTGATCTGTAGACCTTTGAGCTGCCCACGGTTTCCCCTATCCAACGACCTGATGCCAGTGTCACGCAACCTGGTGCACTGTGACTAAAATATTGCTGCGGCTTACTCATACTGGGGTATCTTTTTGCAGGTCTCTTACTTTCAACCTGATTGTAGAGGAGCTCAGTATTTCCTTAAATCGCTGTGTGAAGGACAGTATATATGCTGAAAATCTACCCCAGGCTCTATGTTCATAGGAAAACTAGATATTTTTGAGCAATAGTTTGTCCTCATGTAAATCTCACCATGACATTTAGCAGAAGCCCAGAATGACTCATGATTAACACTCAGTGCTAGCCACAGTGATAGACTACTGTCTACTTCCATAAACTTATAAATTGTTATTAGACAATAATTGGATCACATTCTGATTGAAATGAATCGTCAGATATGCAAAAATAATCATATTTCCATTATTTTGACATTGCAATTTGAGCCACAATTTTAGTCAGAATGGGGAATTTTTGCATTTCATTTTTACTGAAAAAAATATAAAGATGATGATGATGAAATGATGTAGGCCAGGACATCTCTGTAGCACCACTATGTATTTATAATACATTTATAATGGTACGTTGTCACACGTTTTACCTTTTTATCAAGAAGATTGCAGGTCCTGTATAATATAAATAATAATATTTTAAATTAATTGTGCAGCCCTATCATTAAAAAATATGCTGATGAAAGATTTCCTTCCTGTTTATATTAGTCATTGAGAGATCCCTCCCTAACGCACTTTCAATGTAAGTGATGATCCAGTTTCCAATCAGTTTATCTGCAGTAAATTTTTTAGCATACACTAATGTTCAATGCAATACTTCTTAAATGTAGGTACCTCTTTAAAATAATAAAGAGAAAAGTTGATGACATTGACTTGAAGTTGCAGAGATGGGTAGACATTTTAATCAAGGGAGTTTTTTTTTTTTATTGCAAGATAAATTATTTACTAGTCTTCATTGTTTCCCCACCAGCAATGGCAGGCAACATCAGTGACTACAATCTCTGCTGTGATTACGATTCAGACCATGACTGTTTGAACAACTTGCTCTTGAACATCAGCAACAGCTCAGATCCCAGTTGTAGTGACCTGTCGTCTTATTGGTGTGAGGCTGGTGAGCATGAGTTCACCATCAAAATGTTCCAGACTTGTGTTTTCTGCGTCATCTTCCTGCTGGGCGTGGTGGGAAACTGCCTGGTGATTGCCACCTTTGCCCTCTACCGCCGCCTCCGGCTTCGCTCCATGACTGATGTCTTCCTCTTCCACCTGGCACTGGCTGACCTCCTCCTGCTCCTCACGCTACCATTACAGGCCGTTGAAACTCACCTGGGTTGGATCTTCTCCGTTCCCCTCTGCAAGGCCACGCGTGCCTGCTACGCTATCAACACCTACAGTGGGCTGCTGCTGCTGGCCTGCATCAGTGTTGACCGCTACTTGGTGGTGGCGCGAGCCCAGGAGATGCTCAGGCTGCGCAGTCAGATTTTAAGAGGTGGGAAGGTAGCCGCTCTGGGTGTGTGGGTCGTTGCGGTGCTCCTCAGCCTGCCTGAAATCCTCTTCTCTGGGGTGTCGAATGTGTTCAGCGGTGATGGAATGATGCCTTACTGTGGCATGATTAAGAGTGGAACAGTCAAAGTGGCCACCAATGGAGCCATCATTGCTGTCTTCTGCCTGTCCTTCTTGATTATGGTGACATGCTACACTTTGATTGCTCAAGTGCTGTGGGAGGGGAACAGTCATCGACGAGGGAAGGTGTGGCACCGGCAGCGCACCTTGAAGCTGATGGTGGCCCTGGTGGTGGTGTTTCTTGTGTTCCAACTACCATACACTGTGGTGCTGTCGCGTAAAATGGCAGAGCAGTTCTGCAGTCTTCTGTTGGAGTACATCACCTGCACATTGGCGTACACCCGCTGTTGCCTCAACCCTATCCTGTACGCCCTGGTAGGTGTGCGCTTCCGTAATGACGTGCTGAGGATCATCCAGGATTCAGGCTGTCCATGTGGGCGCCGCATGGTGCCACCGACAGTGAGCACCACCTCCATCACCCCCTCCTCACCTGCTTTCACCGTGCTCTCAGTTTGCTCTCCAACATTCCCCAAACGCAGTTACTCCAGCAATGAGACAGCGGTGATCCCCACCAAGTTTCAGTTTCAAGCAACCAATAATATTTAATGAAATGGACAATAAACTTGCTGTACACTTTGCATTGTTTATATACACATTGTGTACAGTTACTATACAGATGCAGTGAACCTACAAATGCACTGCAAACATATGCATATAATTATTAGGACTGGAAATCATCGGAAAATTTTCATTACCAGTGTCAATACAATACATCCAGAATATTAGGAAGTTACTCATAGGACTGCCTACTTGACTAAATATTATATGTGTATATATGTGTATATATAGGCATGCAGACTTGCTTTTTCCCATTGATTATCTTCAAAATGCCTTTTGTATGTTATTTCTTTATATTATTCATTTATTCAGCAAGGGCTACTAACTGTACCTTTATTGTAATGGCTAAATGATTCCAGGGCCTTTTTGACCATTTCTTTCTTTCTCTTATATTATATTAATTACTTCAAAATCAGATACTGAGATGACAGTTACTGCTGCTTAGCTAAGCTAGGCTACTTACCTTATAGCAGGAGTAGTTATTCATCCATATCATGACTGGACTTAGCCACTGCTTTGTGACATGAAAACCTAAATAGGACTAATGATTATATTCATTATCAGTTTATCTGCTGATTGTTTTCCTGAGTAATATATCAATTGTTTTCCAATTCCTGTTTCATGTTCAATTGTCAAAAAGTCAGATTCCGGTCATGATTTGTGACAAGTTTTGAATGAATATGTTGTTACTGCATTTTGATGTTGTAAGGCAGTATTGCTCTGATGTTATGCCTCTTGTCAAAATATGGATGAAATACTGTTGAACCATAGAATAAACTGAGATGTTATAATATAAATCAGGAAATATCATATCGAACTAACTTGATACTAACTTTCAGTATTTTTAGCTTTAAATGCTTGTTGTTGTTGACACATGTTGGTTGTTACTCAAAGTCTTGAGGATTGCTGTGTAACACTAGTCATTTACAGTGCTACTGTGGTCAAGAGCAGTCACATGTGGTCACATTGTATTTGTTCAGTCCAGAGTGGCATGACAGAAAGCGGATGGTCAAGAATCAGCTTTTGATGCATTGCTACAGAATTTGCTGTTTGTTATTTAATAGTTAATTCTCCAGATATTAAATATAGATTTTTTTGTTTTGATGTATATTTTTCTCATCCCTCTATAAATAAACTTTGCTGTATATCAGTAATTCAGTAATAAGACTCATGTTTCCATGCACTACATAGAAAGCTCTATGACATTATTGACTTACATTCATTTCCTGTAGACTTCCTCCAACCTTAAAATATGTCTGCACTTAAACATTTTATGATTTACGTTACAAGGACTTTATTTTGTCCCCACAATGTGACTGTGAAAACATATGTAGGTGCCAACAGCATGAGTAATACCTGGACCAACCACACACACACACACACACACACACACACACACACACACACACACACACAGATATTATCTATGTAATTATCAAAGCTTCCATATGCTACATGTTGAACACAGGAACTGCAAACCAGCAGCATGAGCATGTGATGATCAGTTAGATCTCTGTTGTTGGTAAATGTCAGATTATACTGTATCTGTAATAGGAATGCTGTACAGAAATCAGCTTGTAAGGTTGTTAGACTCTTGAGGCTATAATGTGCGAGTCTCACATCTTTCAGTATTTACTGCTGAGGCATCTCTCTCCAGCAGACATGTAGAGTCAGTCTGTGCTGTGGCCTCCACTCATTAAGCCTTGGATCTTTTTTTTAAGACTGATTGTTGCACATTGTAAACACTACATTAACAAATGCTGGAGATAGTAGGATTCTTATTTATTTGCTGTTTTTAGGGTTGCAACTTTTAATGTCCTTTATTTTTGCTGTTAATCACTCAGTCTATGAAAGTTCAGAATGTGGTGAAAGAAAATGCTTGTTGTTAATTTCCTACAGCTCAAAATAATGTGCTCATTTGTCTTGTGTTGTTGGACCAACATCCAAAACCCAAAGGCGTTCAGTTTACTGTCATGTGTGACTGAAAAAAGCATCAAAACCTGACATTTGTGAAGCTGGAAATGACAATTTTCTTTTTGGTATTTTGGTTAAAAAATGACTAAGATTGAGAAGAATATTAATATTAGCGTTCACTTCACCACAATCGACTAATTGATTAATTGACTAATCATTACAGCTCTACTATTTTTATTTGAATAAATATTCTAATTCCTTCTGACATTTTGTCTTGTTAAGAGATGAACCAAGAAGAAAAAACAACAATGACATTACATCACATTACATTACATTACATATGAAAATAACTAAAGGATTTTGTAAAGTCCACTTTATTTCTACATTTCATCTCTAGTTTTTAAATGAAAACAGAAGCCCAACATTTAGAGATTCAGTTACAAAATGACAAGCTGTGGCAAAGGAAAAAGTGCAGAGGGTTTTCCAGCTGTAATGCAGTATTTTGACCACTAGATGTCATCCTAATACAGAGGCCCTGTTTACTAGTCTGTCCTTAAAAACATGACTGCTCCTTGTAGTTGACCATCTCCAACTTTGCTCAGGGTTTATGATCATTGACGTGCTGTTCATTCTGAGAAGCTGCACAGCACAGTTGTAAAGAGTGGTTGTCTTAGTGACCACAGTCTTTCTGTTTTGTGATGTTTTTGTTTTTGGCTCCATTCTCTTTAAACTCTACCTGCAGGATTTTATGCATTGCACTGCTGCCACATGATTGTCTGATTGGGTAACTGTTAGAAACCTCACAGCACAGGTGTCATCACATTTCACTAAACTCTAACTTACTGTCAACCCGGTGAACAAAGTTCCTCCACTGAATGTGTCACACTTCATTACCTGGCGGGCGCCTTATGGCCCGTGTGCTGCTGACCAGACACACAGGTATCAGTGTGATGCTCATTATTTATTAACAGTTGCTTCCACCTTCCAGCAACACCCCAGTCATTCTGCAGCCAACAACACAGTCCTTTGGCCTTCTCTGAGTAAACAGTTACGTCATCGCTGCTACACAACTTATGACTGATTACATTTGTGATCCTCTTTAGCGGCCACATTACAACTGTGGTTTGTTAGGACGCAGGCTCTTATGAGGGTGTGTGTTGACGCAACATGAGTATGAATGAGGCTTTGATCTTAGAGGGGGTGTGGTGCTGTGAGCTGCCAACGTTTGGCTGTTGCCTCTGGAAACACCTGCTGTGGCTTTCGTTTAGGCTTTGTAACTCCAGGTTGATGCTTTTCATAATGTATTCAAATGAAAACTCATCTCCTACAACAATAACACTGATGGGCCTTTTTCGCAGCAGACATTTTGGCTTGTAGGAAAGGGCCTTATTTGGATCTGTGCCAAATTGTACAAACTCATAGATAGAAACTCAACACCATTGATACGTCTGATCCAAACATCAACAACATCCCTCCACCATGATTGGTGCAAATTGGTTCTGTAGTTTTTGTGTAATCCTGCTGACAAACTAACAAACAATGAATTAAGATAATTTGTGATGTGCTCACATTTTACTCAGGTCTCATGAGACTGAGGATGTAACAGTACATGTTGTTCAGTCTGTATGCTGCTACCACACAAGCACAGATGTTATTCAGGTGGTTTACAACTCCATCCTCTTACGAACATCAATACACAAATGTGTGATGACAGGCAGAGCCTTGTTAATGAAATGACCGAATATTTCTTTCATTGTCAACAAATTCCAGACCAAAACCAACAATATGTCAATCAATCAATCAATCAATCAATCAATCAATCAATCAATCAATCAATCAATCAATCAATCAATCAATCAATCAATCAATCAATCAATCAATCTTTATTTGTATAGCACTTCAACTTCAAAGTGCTTCACAGCTGACTGATAAGCTAAAAGAAAAGGACAAATCAAGTAGAAAGCTGAGAATGAGATACAATTAAATACTACATTACAAAAGCTATAATAACATTAGCAAAAAAAAACCAGTTGATTGGCAGAAAATTAATTGTATATAATTGTATTATAAAATCAATTTGTCAAGTCATTTTCAAGCAAAAGTCCTCCAAATGTTGAAGCTCTAATGCTTTTATTGGTATTACATTATAATCAATAAGTTTGTGACTGTTGTTTGAGCAAAACAAATTTCATTCTTCAGCATTTTCAGGTCTTTTACAGACAAATCAACTAATCAGTTAATTGAAAAAATAAACTTCAGATTAATTGAAATAATCCTTAGTTGATGTTTTCTGGTGTTTTCATGGGATTGTTGACAATAAGAAAAATCACCAGACTTAACTTTCAGTGTTCCTGAATTAGCATCTGAACACAGGGCTCAGTTTGCCTACTTTTCCCCAACACCTCTCTCTGTCATGAAGTGCAGCCTGTACACGGAGGCACTAGGACCCAGAGACTCAGCTCTCCCTGTGCTCTCTACTGTTAGAAGTAATGCCACTGCTGCCTTCTGTCTCTCTCTGTCCCTGTGTCGGATAGACAGAGTGGCTGCCTGCTGGATCTCTGCCTTCCTCTCTTTTTTTCCTCTGGATATGGAGATAAAAGGTCCTCCCAGCATCCCACAGCAGATGGAGGACTTCCATAGATTAAATTCAAGACCAACTGTGTCTCTTTACCTGAGAGCTGTGCAGCTTTGGGAGTAGTTTCACCTGCAGCGTTTTCACCTCACCTGTGCAGACGGAAACACAGAAGTGATACCTTTCCCTGTCAATCCTCTTGCCTTTAATTTTTCTTCTATTGCAGCCTCGTCCTGTGCAGCAGCTACAGGCTCTGAACTCTATCTCCTCCCTCTTTTCTCTTGCACTTGTTCAGCTGTCACTCTGTCTGTCACTCTCAGGATATCCCCTTCCCTCTTTCTAGGGTTTCATAATGCATCAGGATCTGTGCGAGGTCTGACTCTCATTCAGAGGCAGGGGTGGATTTCATCCCGCTGCTTTCTCCTCGTTTGAGACTATGGACGAGTAATGGGTGCCACTTCGGCGTGGGGTCATGGAAATAATGAAAGGTCACTGTCCAGAGCCTTTAACTGAACTCTGAATAAGTAGAAACAGCCTTATTTTTGAGTTATAGATGGTCTAACAGTAGTTATACTGAGGCTGATTTTCCAGGAGCAAGGTTTTTGTGTATGTGTGTGTTTTTCGGATCTATCGGATACAAAATCATGGGGAACGCAGCAGGAAGCATGGAGGTCCCCCACGCGAAGGAGGGCAAGGTGGTGTCGGCCCCTCCAGGCTCCACGGGCCCCCAGAAACAAGCCGCGGGGCCAAAACTCCCGTTGCCACCTGAAGACGAGCTGGAGGAGCGCTTCAGTGCGGTGCTGGTGAGTTGTGACGTGACGCAGCAGTCAGTGTAAGGGCTCGTGTCAACTTTGACACAGAAGAAAAAGAGCACAAGGCAAACAACACAAAGAAACAAAAGAATGTAGAATATGTTGGAAATGTGCGAGTCCTCAGGACGAGCTTATTGCTGTGCCAGGTACACAATGCCACTGTGGAAAGATACATAAGAGGTCCTTTATGCCGGGGCTTACTGCAGCATTAGGCTCACTGAATGGTCGGCTGGAGGAGGAATGATACTGGGGGAGTCAGATCTGTTTACATTTTAATAAGAGGTGCAACTCAATTTTTACTTTTTCATCAGCACAGCTTCAAATCAGCTTCAAAATACAGTACCTAGTTTGTAAAGAATCATTCTTATAGTTCATTACTTTACTTGTTAGAGAAGATCAACTGATAAATGGAGTTGTACAGCAGCTGTCCAAAAGTATCTGGACACCCCTGAAGAGACAGTTTGGTTGTACTTTGCTTTGTGCAGGCGCCTTATTTCCAAAGAAGAGAACTCTTAATCCTGCAGCATACGATGATTTTTCAAAACTTTGCCACAGCAGTCTGGACAAGACCCTCAATGTCCCTGTGCAACAGGTCAAGGCCTGTATTCACAAAGCATTTTATCTTACCACTAAGAGTACTCCTAAGTCGCACTAAAAGTTTCTATCTAAAGGTTTTCTCCTAAGTCCTTTTCACAAAGCTGCTGAGACCAGCTTTTACAAAGGAAAAGTGAAAATTCCTGAGCTATGAGTGCGACTGCGTTGCTATGGATGACGTCAATTCTCATGTACAGGACCCACAGTGATTGGTTGATGAAAGACCGGTGTGTGCTGGTTAAAAAACATGTGCAACATCCCACAGTGATCATAAAAAAACAACAATGAGAAATAAACAAATACAAATTAAATAATAGCGGATTAGGTGCTGTTTACAAAAGTAGTGCATTCTCCAAAATGCATCTATATGATGAGATTTGTGTCGACCCGGGAGAATTTAATTTTACTATAAAAACTTACATTCAATTCACTCAATGGGGAAAAAAAGATTGGGTTGTTTTGGTTGGTGGGAGATGTTATTTAATCCTTTTAAAGCTCCACAATGATCATTATTCCATCGTGATTGAGTATCTTTTAAGTCATTCAGCATCTAAGCATTTAAGGTTTCTAGAACATCACGATGTTGAAAGACAGCAGCTTTAAGATTCTTTGTGATTTGGTGTTAGTGAGTTAGGAGTCCTCTCCGCAACTTCTAACTTCTCCCAGACTTAGGTGCTACTTTTAGCGCTATGTGGCTTTGTGAATTACTCTTAGCCAAAAAAAAATGAGGAGTCCTAAAGTTAGGACCATTATTATATATATTAAGAGTTTTTCCTAAATCTGCAAGTTAAGAGCAACTTTTAGCCTTAAGATGCTTTGTGAATATGGGCCCAGGTCTTTAATGGTTTTCCCAATAGGGTGTTGAAGAACTGACTTCAAGCCCATCCAAAACCTTTGGAATGACAAAATCAGTTGTCCAACAAAAGGTTCTTCAAAACGAGTGTTTTCTTGGTTTGTCAGCGTCTTCCAAAACTATTTTTCTCTTGATACACGTTATAAATGTTTTTTTTTGTTTTTTGCTGCTGTGACGCTTCAATTTCCTTGCCTGGGATCAATACAATGACCCTTACAGATCTTATTCATGGTCGTTTGCTGTTCTGTCTCCACGGTGACTGAGCCTGGTTTAAGCTTATGCACAAAATCTACTCGGTTAAGGTTAAAGAACGACTGGTCGTGGCTTAAAGAAAACACAGTTCACTGCGGGTAGGAAACAGGACACAAAAGATGCTCTCCTGTGTCCAAGTCATTCCGTTTATTGTTGACCCACCCATCCATCCCGACCTCCTCATTATGAGGATTTGCAATGCTGATAACAGTGTCACACTACTTCAGCTTTTCTGCACCTCACTGAAGCTGATGTGGCAGAATGAATGGGAGCAAACCCCTGCAGCCAGGTTCAGAAACCAGAGGAGTGGAGGCTGTTTTAGGAGGAAGTTAATACATACCAGTGGTTTTGAAATTGGGTGTTCAGCAATCAAATATTTTGAGGTGTCCACATACTTTTGGCCATGTAGTGTAACAGGAGACACTGAGCAGCATTTTCTTCAACTGGGATGCTCAACAGCAGGTTTATTTTAAATCCCTGTTGCGGGTTTTTGTTTATCAAGGTGCAGCTTCAGGTTTCTGCATTTAAAAGTATTTTAATGTATCATGCTGGATTAAAAAAATGTTTTTTAATGCCTGGCCTCTTCCGCAACTCGTGTCGAAGCCATAATGAGAAAGTCATTAAGATGTCCAGAATTCCTTGAGCGTAACCTAATTTTCTCTGTATCACTTCCTTCACTGAGCTGCTGGTTGTCTCCTGTTGACAACAACACGAGCAGTAACGAGCTGAACTTGTGCCACCGTGATGACAGCCGCAGATGAAAAAACAAAAAAAGAAACAAGGAAGAGACAGACTTGAGTCTTGCTATGTTGCTATGTTCGATATGTGGCCAGACGGCTGACGGCTCTAACTGCATTCCTTTTGTCATTCTTGTCTCGTCTTATCATCTCAGTGATTTGATAGCATGAAGCTTTTTATCAACGAGTATACTTACAGGAACAGCCTCCTCAGTCAGTTAAAACCATGATAAATGGGATTCGCCTGCACTGAGGCAGCTCAATCGATGTGTGTGAGCAATAAACACTCCTTCTTAGGGCAGGACCACAACTCTAATTACCTCTGCTTAGGAGCTGATGTGGGTTTTTTTTTTCCCCTTCAGTGAAAATATCTCATTTTAGCTGGTTTCTGTATTTAGTGGTCAGACAGACCTGCAGAATCAGATGCACTGGTTTTAATGAAACCTGATTCCTGTGATTAGGTTCAAATCAATTTAACTTAAAGCTCCATATTTTCCTCCTCTCCTGTGTTTTATTTGAAGTGTTGATCCATAAGAAGATATATTTGTGGTTTTAAGAACCAAAAACCATCACAATGTAGTTCCACATCTCCTCTCTCAGGCTTCTCTCTGGAGCTCTAGTAACAACAGGTCGGTGAGCCAATCAGAACAGAGGATTATTTTTGTTCATCCGTCCGTCCCATTCTCTAGGAAACGATATCTCCATAACACCTTGACAGAACTTCTTTAAATTTGGCACAAATTCAAGGCTGACTCACAGATGAACTGATTTTATTTTGGTGGCTAAAGGTCAAAGGTCACAGTGACCTCACAAAACAGGTTTTTTGCCTTGTGAACGCAATATCTTGAGAACTCCTCAAGCGAATCCCTTCACATTTGGTTAAAACATTCACTTGGACTCAAGGACGAACTAATTAGATTTTGGTAGTCAAAGGTCAAGATCAGTGTGACCTCACAAAGCACATTTTTAGCCATTACTCAAGACTTCACTCGGCAAATATGACAAAATCTCACACAAAGAGTTAATATTTCACGAGGAGGTCATTCTAATTTAATTGTTACATATGTCGTCTCTTCCCATCAGTTAAAATTTCTGCTGTATCTTCTGATCTAGTCCAGATCATTCAGACTGCAGTCACCTGCTCTATGGAGGGAGGTGTTGTATATGATGTTTTTACTGACTGGTGAAAATCCAGGTTGTAGGTAGTGAGTAGTAAATTCAGTCTGTGTTGCAGTGGAAGGAAGTGTGTGTGTGTGTGTGTGTGTGTGTGTGTGTGTGTGTGTGTGTGTCTCGTGGGATCGCGGGATCACGTGATGACCATTGCTAATGTGGTCAAATGTTAATGTGCCAGGAGCTTCGTCTCAAGCCAACTGCTCCTGGTTTTTTCAACTCGAGCTTGCACGTAGCTGCAGTAGTGTCTGTGTGTGTGTGTGCGTGTGTGTGTAGGTACACACCAGGCGTCACTCTGCAGCAGTTTAACTGTACACTGCATCAAATCATTTCTCCTCCCCTTCCTGTGCTGTTAACACCCAGAGTATTTGCTACATCACCATTATATCCCCCCAAATATAGATCACCCCACCCCCAACGAGCCGAGCCCCCTCCTCTCCCACATCTTCTGCTGAGTGTGCACAGCAGATCTCCCGTGCTAAGCGGAGAAGATACTCCGTCTGCATACAAACCAGGCGGCTGCAGGCTGCCTCTTCCTCTTCTTCTCTGTGTGTGAAGAGGTAGAAGTGAGGGATGCTGCAAACTGTCACTGGTCTCATCCTGCAGAGGCTCGGGGGGGACAAAGTGTCACACTTCCCTCTGAGCTTCATTTGCATGTGAACGTGCAGGATTTGAGCCTCTGGGGTTTTTCTGTGAGCAGCTTTTATTGATGCTTTCTCTATATTATGATTTCTTGTGCCTGACACCACTGCAGCATTTATTTTTTTTTAACTGAAAGAATCGGCATCAAAGCAACAGAAATCTGCTCTCTGATAATGTGAGTGCTCACAGGCTTCAGTCACATCCAAATTTACGTGGAGCACTTTTCCCCCTCAGTGTTTTACATAACACTTTGCATATTTCCCAACAGGGAATGCAGCAGTGGGTGGAATTGTAAATGTACATCTGTGTTTACAGACAGAGACAGAAAGAGGAAGGAACCGGGGGAGAACATTTACTCACTCGTTAGTAAGTTTTGACACTTTTTAATAGGCTAATAAGACGAGATATTTTATTTTTTCCTTTGCCTCGTCCCAGAAAACTGAATATTAGAGGCAATAGATGGAGAAGTAGTAAGACATTTACATACATGGACATGATTTAGAAGAATTACATCACTTCCCCTTGTAATATACTCTATGACCAAAAGTATGTGGACACCTTTATCCTGCCCAGTGGACTGCCCACACAGATCCTTAACTTCAACCGCATTCAACACCTTTGGCATGATGGGAAACAAGCTGGAGATTGACAGATGGATCAGTGCGGCGTCAGCAGTAATCCGGACATTGTACCAGACCGTTGTGGTGAAGACGGAGCTGAGCCGGAAATCGAGCTCAGTGTAGAATCACTGCTCCTTCACGTCGAAAGAAGCCAGTTGAGGTGATTTAGATTCCTCCTGGGCGCATTCAACTGGAAGTAGACCCCAGGGCGGACCCAGAACTCACTCGATGGATTACATATCTCACCTGGCCTGGGAACGTCTGGATGGATGGATGGATGTAGAAGAAGTGACTTGCCCACACAGAGCCCTGACTTCAACCCCATTCAAAACCTTTTGCATGATGGGAAACGATCCTCAGTGCGGTGGTGTAGCGACCACAGACAGAACACGTGACACACACTGGCCTGAAATGACTTTTCTTCATACTCAGTCATCACAAAATCAAACTGTAAAATGATGAATGAATTTTTTTATGAGCATCACAAAGAACCAGAGATTTGATCCATAATGTCCAGATGAAACTGTGAAACCCAAAAAGGTGTAACATTGATTTTTATACCAGTCATGTGTTTGAGGAGCAAACAGGGCAACTCTACTGTTGAGCAACCTTCATGTGAATGAATGGGTTGCTGTATCCAGGTGTCTACATACTTTTGTCTACATAGCTTATTTGCAATGCATGTGTTCAGTGTCGGGCTAAATGTTTTATCTTCCCAAAACCTAAAGATCTTCAGTTTAATGACAAAGAAAAGCAGGAAATCAGCATTTTTTCGAGGCTGAAACCAGAAAATATTTGGAAAATTTTTGCTTGAAATTGACTGAACCGATTAATCGATTATCGAAATAGTGGCCAATTAATTTTCTGTCGATTGACTAATTGATTATTGCAGCTGTAGTTAAATGTGATGCAGTGGACTCAGATTATATGCAGAACAGTCTTGTATATAACAGGACAGACAGAGGGAGGAGAAGCCAGATTTTTGCAGTAATTATTCAGTCACTGCTGCAAACACAGGCTGTCTCTGTGAGCAGGATAATTCCATTGATCCGTCCTTTTGGGATAGTCAGCACATTTAGGAATTCAGGGACGCATCAGTATGCATCATTCAGAGACACAAAAAATGTCCCATTTCCTCGTCTTCCTCTGCTGCTGCCAGTTTGAGCCTCATACTCTTCTTACAGCAGGTTAGAGATGCGTCATATTTATATTTTATGCTAAAATTTACCTTGTGTGCGATTAATGTCCAGTCACTTAGCATAGACTCAGCAAAGTGGGAGTAAAGGTCACTGATTTTCTTTTTATAATGCCACTTAAATGAGCGTAGCTGAAGCAGAGGTGGAAGGATTCGTGAGGCTCTCAGATACTGAGGCGGTTATTGTTGTCATGGAGAGAGTGTGACGAGGATGGCCACATGCTTTCACACTTAACACGTCTTAGTGGGTATAACATTATCTACAAGGGACATGCAGCCATGAGAGATCTAGAGAGGAAAGTCTGAAGCTTGATAACTGTCACAGGTTGTTTTTTACTTTACAGTCACAAAGACACAACTCTCTGCTGCTCCACTACAGCCGAGTGTCTCTGTCCTTCTCCACAACACACAGTGAGTGAAGAGATGATCTGATTAGATCCTGACATTTGATGCAGACACACCCTCCTCCTGTCCGGACTGCCTTCTTTGTTTAATTGTTCATATAAAAAAAAACACATACAGCAGCATATGCATCTGTACAATCTGTTGTGGTGTATTTAGACACAAATGAGGAGAGCTGATGACCTTTAAGACTTTCTTTTCTTCTGTGAAGAGCCACAAAATTGTTTTCTTCTTCAAAGACAAAGTGCTACAGAAGCCCTGGGAGTCAACTGAAAAAAAAAAATTAACCTGTCTTCACAGATATTTCTTTATTTATTTATTTATTTAGAAAAATGAGCCTGGAAATGATCCTGGCAAAATGTTTTTTTTGTCACTTGCCTCTCAGGGCCTCTGTTCTGTCTTGAAATTCCCATTTGCAGGTTTTCGCTTCATTTCATCCATTACTGAGCTAACTGCTAGCTCACCAGGCTAATGGCACATGTTGGTTAAGCTGCCTCTCTTCCTGCTTCCCAGTGGGCATTGCAACCAATGACATACAACGACACAGAGGATTGGCCCAGATAACCAAAACCAAATCAAGCTTTATGCAAAAAATCGGCTGAGGTCAAGGTCTAGTTCAAATCCCTAAAACAACCTTTATTTACCATGTACATTATGACTATTGTCTGTAATATTTTTGTATTGTTATAAACTAATTAACTAACCAGACCTCCATCATCATCCAGCCACATTGTTATTTTCCTCTTTTAAAGCACTTCTCTGAAAAAAAACAATAGAAGGTTGTTTGTCTCTTTCCATTTCCAGCTGGTCAAATATAACCAGCTCTTATTGACCCAGCCGCTCCATTCATCAGACCTGATTTATCAGATTCACATCCAGCCCACCATTGATTTACTGTGCTGTTTGGTATCTGCTGTGCCCCTCTTATTCAGCGTGGCACACATGATGTCCACACATTTAGCTTTGTACATGTTTTAACATCAGTTTTTATTTTGCCACTTTAAAAACTATCTTTGAAAATAAGAGATAGAGAGTCATAATATTTCATACTATAAAAGAAAAAACTGAAGTGTAAAAACTAGTTATGTGGCTCAGTTGAGGCTTATCTCTGAGGCCCAGAGGTAAAACAGCAGCAAATCATCACTAAGTAACAACTGCTGGACATTCCTCAGCAGACTGAGTCAGTGCTGACAGGAGCTCAAGTCTCTCAGTTCCAGTAGCAAAGACAAGAGCAGGAGGCGTGTGATTGGACGAGAAGTGGACACAGAAAAGACATGAGGAGGATATGTAGCATTTAAACAAAGTGAGGTGGAGATAGCCGGCTGTGTTGTCCTTGAGTGGGAGTGTGCTGTCGACCGGTCTGGCGTCATGTGTGCGTGGGTTATAATTAGAGCAGCTGATGTGTCTGTGTCTCTGTGCAGGAATGTGTTTAATATATGAGGCACCAGCAGTGCATTAACGTATGTGAAATGTGGTGTGTGTATAAGAGTGTGTGTGTGTGTGTGTGTGTGTGTTTGTGAAGAATACCAAGGACAGAGCTTTTTTGTAGTCTGCTGTTTGTCAACATAAACAAACTTGTTGTCAACCACATCAGCTCGATGTTGCAAACAGCTGACGGAGAGAGTTTAGGACGAGCAGTTTGTTCAGTCTTCAGCCTCAGTTCCACTGAACAAGTTCTGACTTTAAAGGAAGAAACATGGCACATTAGATACAATGTAGTTTAGAAGTGAGTAATTCAATGTATAAGTTCATTTACTCATATAAATTGAAGGTACTGGTACTTCCCATTTAATCACATTTTACACTTGTACTCCTGTTTTTACTCCACTGCATTTATGTAATTGCTACATTAAGATTTTAAATTAAGATTTTACATAGAAAATACATGATACATTTATAAAATATTGTTATAGATAAAACTGCTCAACAGAAAATTAAACATTTGAAATGAGTTCCACCTCAACCAACTAAAACAGTAAAATGTGACTTACATACTGATGCATTAGCAACTATAGGGGCACCCAGAGAGCACAGACCTCCACTAAGACAAATGTCAAACAACATACACCAAACTTCAGAGAAAATAATTCACATTCATAGTAAATGATCCAGATTGTTCCGGTTTGTCCCCGTCTCATGACCCATCTCTCCACCAAGTTTGGTGCATATGGGCTCAGTACTTCTTGCATAATCCTGCTGACAAACAGAAGCAGGTGAAAACATAAACCCCTGGTAACAATAAGCTATTATTAAAAGTTTTATATATATATATATATATTTCTCTCCACTGAGTACTTTTAATACTTTAATGACACTGTGTCAATAATACTTCTTGTACTGTAGCAGGATTTACATATAAGACTTGTGTACTTGTGTGTAAATGTGGTATTTCTACTTTTACTTCAGTAAACCATGTGAGAGCTTCCTCCACCTCTGGACTCATTTTGTTACTGGTCACCAGTCACGAGAAGGTGACGAGTGACACCACGGTGCTTCAGTAGCACACGGATCTGTTGTGACAACAGACTGAAAATGACCAGTGAGGCCACACGGACCTCTGACTCACACGGTGACTGAGCGAGAGCTGTAACGTCCCTCTGAGTGAAATCATCTACAGCAGAGCCATGAATTATTGAAGGAGGCTGCAGAGTCATGAAGTGTCCAGAGGCCCAGAGTGTTTGATATCATATCGTTTCCCTGACTGTCTGGTTAGTCCGTTTGTACAGAATATTACCTGTGTACCTGAGATCCATAAGAACATACTGGAGGTTAAGATGTGTATCCTGGTAAAGACAGTGTACTGGCCTAAGTGTGGAGATGGAAAATAATACAAATTGTCATTTAAAGTTTTTTAGGCAGTAGTGGAAGAAATCCTGCAGTACAAGTTATACTGAAGTAAAAGTACCAAAGTATTAGCATCAAAATACATCATAAAACCTGTTATGCAGTTTGGCCCATTTAAGAAGACAATATATAATTTGATTATTGTTACTGATGCATCAGTGTGTAGTAAAGGTGGAGCTAATTTTAACTGTTATATACTGCTACCTGGTTTAATCTATGATATACATCATGATTTATTCGTTGATTATATATTGTTTTTATAATCTTAATGTCAAGTAACAAGCTGGAAAGTAATGTAGCGAAGAAGTATAACGTAACATTAAAAGTAAAAAGAAAAAGTACATTTAGTTGAATGAAGCATAAACTGTATATAAAAAGATGGACACTTTGGAATAAGATTTTATTTATCACAACAAAGTGCTTATAAAACTAGTTGAAGTGCAATTAAATTACATGAATTAAATTTATTTTTTTAATTTTTTTTAATTGAAAGTTTTCTGCTGCAGTGAACAGATCAGTTACATGCCCTGTGCTCTCTTTTGAGAAAAATGCTAATACAACATGCTAACATGCTCACAATATTAATATTAACATGCTGATATTAAGCAGGTGTAATGTTTACCTTCTTTTTTTTTTTTTTTTTTAAACATGTTAGCATGCTAACATTTGCTTATTAGCTGAGGCTGATGGGAGTGTCAGTAGCATCGACTTCAGCTGGACTTTAAAATAGGTTTTGTTACACGAGTCTTGAGGCTTTGGAAATGGCAAAAATGAAAAATGATGCTCATATATCATCAGTATTTTTCTGTCGTGCTGCAGGTTTACTGCTGTTTTTCCTCAAAAGCCTGAATCTCTCTTTTTCCCCCCCCCTTCCAGAACACGATGAATCTTCCTCCAGACAAGGTGAAGATCCTCAGCCAGTACGACAACGAGAAAAAATGGGACCTGATCTGTGACCAGGTGGGTCTGCTCTGTCATCCTGCTGACTGTGAATCACTTCTTTTTTAGACGTAAGATGATTAATGGGCCTGTTTTATAGGCAGTGGATTTGTAACCAATGTAGGTCAATCAATATACTGATGCAATGTGAATACCAAACACAGGAAAACATCCCAACCCATACACACGCACACAAACACGAGGAAGCTCATCAATATTGTACGTCACCGTAGCAACCACAGACAGGTCCTTACCAACCTGATGGGAGAGTGACAGATGTTGCCTGTCACTATCACACAGTGGCTCATGCAGCTTTTCTTAATTGACAGATAATTAACTGCGCAAAAAATGGAAGCCAGAAAATTTCCACAATTTCAAAAAGTGAAAAAATAGATGGTTTAGTGAAAGGGTGTGAGTGGGGCTGGTGTGGCTGAAGCGTGCGTGATTGTAACTGCTGCACCACAGTAGAATAATTTCTGGAAGCTTGTTAAGATCAAACTCATTTGCATAAGAGACGCTGTGTAATCAAACTGTGTGAAACCCCGGCTGAGCTCTGCCCTCTGGCCCCCCCCCCCTCCTCTCATTGCAGTACAGCAATCAATGTGCGTGTATGTGCGTGCGTGTGTGTGTTCCTCTGTATCTGCAGGAGAGGTTTCAAGTGAAGAATCCACCGTCTGCATATTTGGAGAAGCTGAAGAGTTATCTGGATCATGGAGGAGTCAGTCGAAAGGTAGAATCCACGTCACACATCTCAGTTTCAAGTCATTTTCTGAATAATGAAGCGTCCACTGACCTCATAACCACCTGCATGTGTTTCTGTCAGTTTAAGAGACGTGTCCAAGAGTCCACTCAGATCCTGAGAGAGCTGGAGATTTCCCTGAGGACCAATCACATTGGGTGAGTTTTACTTCAAATCCCAAAGTGAGAAACAAACCTTTGTCGAGTTCGGACTACTGTTAAATGAAAGAAGCGGCAGAGTGAAAAGATGTTTTCTCCTCACAGCTGGGCTCAGGAGTTCCTCAACGAGGAAAACCAAGGCCTAGATGTTCTTGTGGATTATCTGTCCTTCGCTCATAGCGCTGTCACGTAGGTATCAGCCTGAAAAACAGAATTTTAGGTTCACACATTCAAAATTTCATTTACATGAGCGTGAACTCTGACCCTTCTCACCTGACTGTGACTCACAGGTACGACACAGACACTCTGGACAACGGCCCGCTGCCCACAGACAAAAGCAAAACTATGGACAAGTCAGCGGAAGATCTGAGCAGAAGTGCCAGCAACTCCCCCTCTCACAGCGCCTCCAAGGCCGGCAAGGCCTTCACAGTCAGGTGAGGAGACGCACAAAGAGTTGAAGTTGTTCATGTCCCACGAGAAAATAAATAATATCTTCCGTAAGTCAGAAACTGAGCTCCATCAGGTCTGTTTTAAAATTTATTCGTAACTCATTAATTATAACGTGACTTTGCCAAAAGTATGTGGCCACATAACATTTTTCCCATATGTTTTAGTTCCACAAGTCCAATCAGTGTTTATCATACTAATGTAATAAATAATCAGACACCAATGATGTATGAAATGTACAGAATCTAAACATTTTTTCAATTCCAAATGTTAAAATTAGCAGAATTTTCAAAATGAAATAAATATAAAATATGAAAATGTATAAACACAAAAAACCTTGTACTTTTCAAAATATAGGTACAAGGAACATTGAAAACCTAAACAAATCACTAAATACTTCAATGTTGTCACAGTGTAAATAACCCACGATATAAGACCAGATAGTTACTGTACTGACTTTAAAAAAACTGATTCTGAGATGTCATTGGAAATAGTTCATTAGTTCTTTAAGGGGGAGGGATCTGCTTTTTGAGACTTTGTTGTGGAGTTAAGTTTGTCAGTCCTTGGGGGGGCCCAAGCAGTTGTAAAACTTTTGCACAGTATTGTAGTAGGAAGCGCTTTATTGTCAGGAGCTAATAAGTGTAACCCAAACAATGAAAAACAGACCCAGACTTTTGGCCATATAATTTACCTAAAACAACAGAGTAGGTTAGACTAGGAGACGATACACGGTGACGATAGATACATGGCTTTTACTGCAGAGATGGGCAAATTGTGATTTACACTTGCACACAATTTCACAAAAACACATGATCATGTTCGTACACACACAGAAATCCTTCATCTGCTGCAAACACTCAGCTCGGTGCATCAAACTGTTTCTAACAAACTCCGGATCTGATGAGACACACGACACAGTTGTAGCAGCTGTGGCTGTTTGCATTTGTTATCCAAATACAGTTGGATCAGTATAGAGAGCAGACTCTCACACACAGGGACACAAACAAAGCAGTGATATACATGCACACACACACACACACACGCACACGTTACACTGTAAACAAACACCTCAAACAAACACACGCACATTCTCTGACATGTTATCTCTCTGATCTGAAGCGACTGCATGTCATTGTGAGAACTTCTACCTACGTGTGTGTTTGTCGGCCTCATGTTCAGACTGTGTAAGTGTGAATGTGAGAGAAACACACACTCTGACCCATCATCAGACCAGAGGGAGTGTTCGGTTTGTCTGTGGCGCTCATTTGATCATTTACTTTGTCATACAATCCAGGCACATACAACCATCAAACCCACCATGATATGAATCATAAGCACACATGCTAAGCTGTTAGCATTGTACTTTAGGTGTAGGGACGACAAAGCTGTAACCACAGCGTCTCTTACCTGGCAGATTCAACTCTCTCCAAAACAGGAAAGCTGTGAGGAACTCGCGTGTCGTGAGCCAGAAAGACGATGTTCACCTCTGCATCATGTGTTTACGTGCCATCATGAACTATCAGGTATTCAAAGCCACCCACTCAACGTCTCTAATCATCGTTTTGACAGAAAGGTATGGAAGGTATGGAGGCCCATTTCTTCCAAGAAAAGAAAAAATGGATAGAATGTGAGGAATGAAATAATGAAAATAGTAATGACAGAATGAGACCAAGAGATACTGAGTCAAAAAAAAATTCACTTTCACAGTCATGTTTAATTTAAGTTAAAATGTATATTTTGAGATGTAAAGTCAAAATTCTGACTTCAAGAAAGAATTATGAGCTACAAATTCACAATTTGACTGTCTATCAAAATTAAAAGTTTCTAAGTCAAATTGTCATAATTATCAGCATCTAAATTACAAATATAACTATAAATCAAGATCATTAGATACAAATTCATCATTTTCATTTTCGTAATCGTGATTGAGATATATAAATTAAAAATCTACCTGTCTAAGTAAAAATTAAGGCATTATTTATAGAGACTAAGTTATTGAGTTACTTAGTTAAAATGTGACTTTTCAAATCCAGATAATGATACAAAGTAATTCTGATTTTAAGTAAAAATTATGAGGTATAAATTCAGAATTTTGATCTTTTTAATCAAAATGAAGAGACTATGTCAATATTTTAATTTGTAAGTCAAAATTAAGTCATATTTAATAGGCACTAAGTCATAATAATGAGTTACAAAGTTGAAATTTTGATTTTCTGTCAGAATTAAGAGAGTTTAGTTTTTAAGTTTTAAATAAGACATACTAAGTCATAACTATCAGTTACTACTTTACAAATGTGACTTTCTAAGTAAAGATTATTAGATACAAAGTCAAAATTCAGCCTTACAATTCATAAGCTACAAATACAGAATTCTGTTTTTCTAAATCATAATTTACAGATACTCAGCCTAATTTTTTTGTCTTATTTTACTTAAAGGTCTAAATAGTGACTCATTCCATTATTATGACTTGGTGTCGCTTTATTTTGCCTTATACTATCAATAAATGTTGACTAAGTAAATATCATATAATTTAGTATTTTTAATACTAATGTACCTTTCTGTACCTGACAGAAACTGACTCCCAAGTAAGAAGAATGTGAGTGATGTAGTTGTTCTAGTTTAAATGTGATTACAGTCAGTGTTGTAGCTGCCTGTAAGAATGTCTCCTGTAGTCGAGTGATTGGCAGTTATCATTTGTGTGTGTGTGTGTGTGTGTGTGTGTGTGTGTGTGTGTGTGTGTGTGTGTGTGTGTGTGTGTGGTTAGTCTGGGTTCAACCTGGTGATGAAGCACCCCTGCTGTGTCAATGAGATCACACTCAGCCTCAACAACAGAAACCCAAGGTGAGGAACATGAACTTTAACGTGTGGAATCTAATAAGAAATCTTATCACTAAATACAAAACACATAAATTTTCTTTTTAAAAAATCAAGAAAAATACAAGAATAAATGTAAATACAAATTCCTCTTGTCAGGACGAAGGCGCTGGTGCTGGAGCTGCTGGCCGCCGTGTGTTTGGTAAGAGGAGGCCATGACATCATTCTCTCCGCTTTCGACAACTTCAAAGAGGTATGACGGGTTACCAGAGTGTTTTCTAATGGGTTTATCTGCTGAGCTACTTTACAGGATGGGTTCACATTATCTCAGGTCTGTCTAAGAACAACAGTCAGGTGCCCGTATCAATACTGAAGCATCAGCATCAAAACATCTCTTCCTTACATGCTTACACTTTCAAATCTACAGTCCGTGTTCTGTAAAAAAGTTTATTTGAAGCTAATATGATGTGAGTTGGTCAAATCAAGTCAGTCATCCAGAGTTACACCTTTTTTAGACAGTCTCTGTGCTGAGGTGCAGCAGTTATATCAACACAATTTTGTAAAACGACTGTAACCCTGTGAGACACCTGATTCATTTATCTAAATCAGACCGTTGAAGCTTCATATCAAACTTAAGCTAAAGTTTGGAAAGTGTTTTTGCACACGAATTTTGTCTCTTCTCACTTATGATCAGTATGAACACGAGGAATGATTGCAGCGACTTTTGTTTCAAAACCTTAGAAATTACTATTCTATAGATCCAGTCTTAGTCATGCTGGTCTAAAAGCAACAGGTATGACTCACTCTTACCAGGAATAGGCCTGAGTGTCTTTTGAAATGATGATGCCTGAGTTTTGGTATCTATACCTATATTTGAATACCTTATTGTAAGAAATATGACTTGTCAGTTATTCCCCTGAACCTGTTTTTTCCATGTAACAAAGAGGCCAAAGTTTTCAAATGCTAAACTCGAGCAGCCGTCCAAGAACGCTCCCTAAGTCTGATCAAAGATTCACCAACAGCTTTTAATAGTTAACAGTTTTTTCAGCCAGTACCAAGCACCTACTGAGATTTTTAGACTCTTTAGATGTGGCTGAATCTTGCAAGGGATAAAAGCACCGTGTGTTGCAAGAATTCATAAAGACATTTCACCACATTACCCTATATTACCAGCATCAGCTGGGAGGACTCAGCCCACATTCAGACCTTATTTTAAACTGGTCTTAGTCTCAACATAGACGTGGTGTTAGTGTAACAGCACCCACATTCCAGTCTGTCCTTTAATGCCTTGAAAAGCAGGTTAAGGGGAACCCCAGACCCTCCTGGCCCCCCCCCCCGCCCCCCCTCAGCTGCTTTGTGCAGTTGTCCCACCACCAGATAAAACCGACTGAAGAGGCGTAAATATGTGAAGCACTTGTTGAGTTGCCTTTGACCTCTCCTTGGCCGTCTCTCATCTTTGCCTTAGAAAGCAGCAACTGTTGCCAACAGATCCTTCAACGACACTGACAGGAAGGAGCTAGACCTGAACCAGGAGTTTCTATTATTAGTAAACGTCAATGAAGTTGGAAAGCTGCCCTGCAACAAGCCGAGTCCTCCCTGACTATGAGGAGGGAATGCACTTTAATGTCAATTATACACATTTGCTTCTGGATTCAGATTTAAACCACTAATGTAATTTCATTGCAAATAGCCAGGAGCTGCTGGAATTAACTGCTGTTTCCATTTTAGCTCCAGTTTCAGAAACACTTAAGACACCAGTTTAATTAGAGTGAATGGCTGCTGCAGCTGAATTAAAGTGTCTGTAAGGGTTAGCCAGAAATTTTTCAAACTCTGATGAAACAGTTGTTTTGAAACTGAGATCCAGCGGAAGAACACAAGACTGAAACAGAAACAAGTTCATTTGAATTTTCTGAATTGAATATAAACTTTCTTCCTCGGTGGTAAAATGACGAGACTTTTCTCCTCTAAAAAAAACGAGCCTCTAGGTCATTTGTGCATCAGGTTATTATGACCCACAGTTAAGTTTTGTTGCTAGGCGACATCTAGTGGCTGTAGTAATTATGACAGGTTACGACAGATGTAGCAGTTTATATTATCTTTCATCCATGACCGTTCCACAGGGGTAACCACGTTATTAACAACAAAGATGGTCTAGCCATGACTTTTATTATAGTAACCACGGCGAGGAATTTATGTAAGCTGCTCTCGATTATTGTAACCATGAAAACCAAGGTGCGCCTGCTGCCGTAGGGGCGCAAAACGGCAGCATCAACAAACATTGATATCAAAGTACTGATTTCAGCGACATCGCCCAGCTCTACAAGATAATAAATTATGAAATGATAAAATTATGATTCTGTTCCTTTCTTTATTATCAATAAATCTAATGAAAAGACCAGTACCGTCGATGTTTTTTAATATTATCTGACTTCTCTTTAGCCCCTTGGAAGTTCATTGGTTCCTACTGAAGATGTAAATCTTTTAAAACACCACAAATATATAGTTTCATTTTTAAAACATCTCAGTAACTTCCTTAAACATCTGGTAACTGTAGTTTTTAGCAAAGGTTACTCAAACTGGAGCAAACAGTGTATTTGTTGGGGACTATTCTTAGCGGCGGATTAATCCACTTTTGGGGTTTTTAATAGTTTTTGGAAACAATGGAGCTCTGTGGCTCAGGCTGTAGATTCACACGTGATGCTTGTTAAAGGGATTAATTCATTTTTGGTTTTGATCTTCATGAGATTTGTTGAAAGTAAGAAAAGACACTCCTTTAATGAAGCAACAAAGAAGAAGAAAATCAAGTGTCCATCTGTAAGCACCGAATCCTCTGGCGACATCAGCCCCTGGCTGGTTGATTAGTGCAGCATCAGTTATCACAGCAGTGGCTCCAGTATCACAGTGAGTGCCACTTGTTTTGGTGCAGCAGCAGCACCGAGGTGTGTGTGGGCGAGAGCCAGAGGGAGATTGAGCGAAAGATGGAGAGAGCGATACAGTGCTCGTGGTCGTGAAGCTGAGGCGAGCAGGCGGGCGGAGAGCCAGGAGCTTGGCTTATGTGTCGCTCAGTGGCAGGACGTGGGCATTGTTTTGGGCCGTGCAGGCTGTCGGGTTGGCATGCTGCATTATTTAGCGAACATGAGTGGGTGAAAAGGGGGGAGGGCAGAGTACAAGACGGCAAACGCTCACATGCTGCTGCTAATGGACGAGACAAGGAAACTGCTGAGCAAACTAACATCAACACACACACTTCCTGAAGCCTTGTTTATGTTTGGCCTGTCTGTGTGTATTCATAGCAATTATCCTGCACAATGCACTGGTTTTATTATTGCTGTTACTTGTGTTTGTCCCCGGAACCTGACACTAAATTCACAACCACAAGCAGCAGCCACATGATTCTCTGTAATTAGATGACATGTTTGCTGAACACACACATCATTTAAATACTGCAGAGTGTATGTGGCTAGATAGAGAGATGCATTACTCTGATACTGTGTGAGCACACTGCCCCCATGTGAGAACACACGGAGGAGATGCAGTCCTTGGAACAAGTTGATTTATCTTTTCTGTCATCAGCAGCGCGTCTCAGGGGGCGTCTCCTAGATTTAACAGAGCAACATATTAATCACACAACACAATGAAGAGAGTCAAAGGTGTAACAGTCAGTGGTTTTTAAAGTGGGAAGCTGCTGTGATCTGACACCACCTGTTGTTGTTGTTGTTGTTGTTTCTCAGGTGTGTGGAGAGAAAAGTCGATTTGAGAAGCTCATGGAGTTTTTCCGCAGTGAAGACAGCAACATCGACTTCATGGTAAAGACTGTGTGTCCAGATATTATATGCACAGGAAATGGTCAAAAGTATGTGGACACCTAAACATTACACCCATATATGATTGTCCACAAACTGACTCACCATCTTTGCTTCATGTAGAGTTCAATCTGATTGAACTTCCAGAAACTGACACCAGAAATCACACGGCTCTCCAGTGAGAGAGGGGGTGGGATTCATCTCTCTTTTAGGAAATATAGTTCGCTTATAATCTTGTTTTATTATTATTCACTAAATGGTCTGAGCCCGAAATATATTTTTGAAATGATTTGATGTTTATAAGCCCAACAGGTCTCGAAGATGTGTTCTCCACTGCCTTCATTTAATCATTTAATCTTTGCACCTTAATTAGATTAGATGTTTTATAATCTGTTTTTATACTGTTTTCTTATTATGGTTTTTACTAATATATTTTTTTAAATTAATAATCATTGAATCACTTACGTGTGTGATTAGGGCTGTACAAATAAATCTCCCCTTATGACTACATGGTAAAATAAAACTAGCAGCAGGGAAGAAGAGGTTTTTCTGTAGTGAGTGCGGGGACAGTGACAGTAAAGTTCTTGGTAAGAAGGTCATGTTTTCCACCTGCCCTCAGTGTTTCCTGCAGTTTTTACTCTTTAGCTCCTTTTTTTGTTTGTTTGTTTCTCTTTATTAGAACTTGTGGTCCAAACTGTGATAAACAGTCCCACTAAACAAAACTGGACATGTCCACATACATTTGGCCATATAGTACGTGTATGTGTGAATGAAGACTGAAGACTTTTTATGTGTTTTAATGTATTTGTCACGTCCTCTCATGTAGCATCTATAACTGATCTATAACAGTTAATCAATGCTGTAAATGTATGATTACACACACATGAACATAGCTTATAGTGTGTTATAAAATATGTATTAACTCTTCATACACAAGTCCAAATATAAACAGGCAGGTTTAAAAGTGTTTAAAAACATGACACTTTTAGTAGAATATGTTATAAAGCATTTATGGATTAGTCTTATCCTGTCAAGGGACGTGAAAACAAAACAGAGGAGTTTAATAACCTACAGTCTGCTTCATGTGATGCTGGTAATCACCAGTAACATCATGTTGTCCACCTGTGTGAAATAACTAAAATGAATAGACACTTAATAGATCTTCATTTGGTATTTGGAAAAAATCTCTATTGTTAAAACTGCAGTTTGAACAACAGAAAAAAAAGATCAGTAATTACAGTCATCATTCGTCATAATGAAGCTCTCAGACAGAGCCATTTACAAAATGACAGTCTTCCTTTTTAATTAAACAGACTGTGTGCAATTATGTGAAATGTGCAGAGTGCAGTGAGTAAGATACAACAGCACTCAGCTGATGTTTGTTAATGTGGATTCACTGGTTCACTTTAACCCTGAGATCACACCTGTGGGTGCAAATACAGAGAGGTTATAGTGTTGAATTTAATGTTGAGTGAACACATGAATGAATGAATGAATAAATCTCTAAGTTGTTGTTAAGTCAATTCAAACAATGAATATCATGTAAATACAGCAAAAAAAACTTGAAGCTACAAAAGAGGTGAGGCTGCACATGTGACATGGGAGTGGGGCTATAATGAAGTAATTATTTTCATTATCAATTCATCTGCTGATTAATTTCTCATCATTTTGCCTGTACAACATCAGAAAACAATGTAAAATGTCTGTCACAGTTTCCTAAAGCCCAAAGTTTTTCACTTAACATTCAAGACTTAATGAATAACTGAATGATTAATTGATTATCAATATACATGTTGAGTAAGTTTCTGTCGTCATTGGGACTTTATGTGGAAGTAAACACAGCTTTTAGAAAAAACAGTTTGAAGATTTTTCACTGTTTAAGGTTCAGAGTTCAGGATCAGGCTCCAGCTGTGTCCTCCACATCTGGACTAGACACCCTGATCCTGAACTCTGAAGCTTTAGTTGGACATTTTAAATCGCAGCCTCTTCACTTGTAAACATGAGTGAAGTATTTACTGTGTGTGCCCACCAGGTGGCCTGTATGCAGTTCATCAACATCGTGGTGCACTCAGTGGAAAACATGAACTTCAGAGTGCACCTTCAGTACGAGTTCACTCGACACGGCCTGGATGACTACCTGGAGGCAAGTCTGACCTTTGACCTCACAGTCTGACCCCTGAAATCAGACTTTAAAATGAGGATTGTTTTAGACTTTTATACACGAGAAGAAAGATTCTGTTGTTGTATGTAAATTTCACAAAATGTAGCGCTTCATTTTATGCTTTTGTAGTTGTTACGTATGTAACTAGATTTAAATAGAATAACAATAATTTTGTGTGTGTGTGTGTGTGTGTGTAGAGGTTGAAGTTCACGGAGAGCGACAGACTGCTGGTGCAGATTCAGGCCTACCTGGACAATGTGTTTGATGTGGGAGCTCTGCTGGAGGATGCAGAAACGAAGAACGCTCTGCTGGAACACATGGAGGAGCTGCAGGAACACAACACACAGGTGGATATACAACCACCATACCATACAACCATACAACCACCCCTTCACTGTTTACACACTTTATTGTGTCGTAGATTTAATTTTAAAACGATAAAAAAGAATTTTGCCCATTAATTGACATGAATTAATTGAAAAATCTGTGATGACAAAGTGAAACATGTTTTTGATTTGATTTGATTTTCAGATTTATTAAATATAAAAAGTAAATCTACAACACAAAGTTTACAAAAAGTGAACCGCTAAAGACAATGAAGATCATCACCGCGTGTAAATGAAACCTGTGTGTTGGTGTCTCAGCTGAGCAGCAGGCTTCAGGAGAGTGAGAGGGAGGCGATGGAGAAAGTGTCAGAGTTGGAGAAGAAGCTCATTCAGACCACAAAGGAGGTGGAGCTCCTAAAGGTGAAGTACATCATTCTCCTCTTTGCATGTGTATTGACTGTGTATTTCAGTCTGACCACTTTATCATGACTGTTTCCTGCTGGTGTGTGTGTCACAGGAGAGTCTGCGTGAGTCATGCTCTCAGGTGACTCTGCTGCAGCAGCGGGAGCGAGAGAGAGAGCTTGAACGAGAGAGAGAGAGGGAAAGAGAGAGAGACAAGGACCGATCCACCGAGGCCCTGAGGGAGCTGGAGGCCAAAGTCCAGGCTCTGGTGGAGCAGGGCCTCGTCCGGATGGAGCGCTCCTCATCTGGACACCTGGACGTTCAGGTGGTCCCCGTCATCCAGGACGTGGTTCAGAAAGGTCAGAGCCTGAAATAATATTTATTACAGAGTTGATAAGAAACTCTGATATTCACTCTGAAGTCGAGCAGCTTCTCTTTCCTTCCTCGCTCTTGTTCCCCTGCATGTGTGAAGTGTAAGGCCGCTTCAGGTTGAATTCACAGAGACACCTGAACTTTCTCCTCGCAGGTGAGACGCAGGCAGTCGCTTTAAACTCTATGAAAAACAAGCGTTCACGTCTGTCCTCCAGGTCGAGCTGTATTTTCGGTTTAGAAAGAGACTTGTTGGTGTCGAGTGCATCACAGTTAAATGTTGAATGTTTCGCAAAAAGACAAATTATAAAAGCTCTTCTTTTCAGCCTTGAACATGAAAATGAGTCAGGCCTCAGGATGAGCAGTTAACAGCCTCTGATCTTTTCTGCTCCTGCACTATTTTGTCACTATGATCATTTCAAAATAAGATGAATGTAGATGAACTGTGTCTAGTGGCCTCCACCATCAGAATCTACATAATCTCACACAGACTGAACACAGTGAATTGTAGAGAGTGAGCTGAACTGATGAAGACCTGCTCAAGTTCATTGCTCTGTTTTGTCCTTTGAGAAAAAATCTATAATCATGAGGAAGAAACTTTTATTTTAGATTTTTTTTTTGGTTTCATGAAGGTGCGTCTGCATAAATTTTATTTGGATACAGCCAATCAAATCTTGAATGTCATGCTGCATTCATGTGCTCCTCAGATGTTTCCATTTCCCGAGTTAGGAAGTTGTTTTTCCAACTTCAGCGTGTCCATGTGCCTTTAAGTCTGAGTGTGGAAACAACATGGATGCTACAAAGAAGATGTGATGTATTTTATAACTGTTTCCAAACACAAAAACCAAAGAGACACAGCTTTTAAACTGTCTGCAAGTCTACAAATGTACTGAGACAATAATAATCCTAAAATATACTGATAACGTTATGAGGTGTGTTCATCAGTGTATCAGCAGATGGATGAGTGTTTGACTGATGAGTGCAAAGTTCACAGGGTTACTGCTGATAAATAACTTTTCTAACTAATCTAGATCTGTCTGCGTGGATGGTAACTGTTACAACCTGATTCCAGAATACAAATTAAACTTGAATTTGCACAATTAATCAAAAGTTTCTCACCATAAAACAAACATTTACTTTCGTCGGCCATGTATGACTTCAACAACTCGGCAAGTCGCGGAACAAAAATTTTGGCCAACTATCCAAGTTGTTGTTCTGACTCGGGGGTGGGCACGTTCACACGAGTTTTCCTGATTATTCCAACACCACCTGAATACAGCTGCCTCACACACTCTGAACGAGAACCCACAGTAGTTCCTGCTGAAGTTTCCTTCTTATCCAACTCCCAGACATGAACACGTCCTGCAGCTTCACTTGACTGTTTCAGTTGGACTTTGATGAATGTAAAATAACAGTGTTGTTGTTTCCCTCACAGCTAAAGATGAAGTAGATACAGGAAATGACCATGAGGCCACTCCCACCTGCTCAGACTCGCCGCCACACCTATCTGAAGCTGCTTTAGAGTCAGTGCCGGCGCAAGCTCCTCCTCCACCACCTCCTCCACCACCACCACCACCACCACCTCCTCCTCCTCCTCCAGGCTCAACTGCAGCTCCTCCTCCTCCTCCTCCTCCTCCTCCTGCAGCTCCACCCCCCCTGCTACCTCCTGGAGATGGTGCGATGCAGCTGCCAGGGGCAGATGGGAGCTCAGGTGAGTCTGCCATCAGAGCACAGTGGTTTGGTTTGGACCTAAACTCTGGAACTGTAACATTATCCTGAGAGAAAAAATGTAAATGCACAGTTCACCATAAAAACGACTTTAGTATTTTACCAATAATTCACTGTCCGAATAGAGAGAAATATTTTTGATTGTCTGTTTGAGCTCATGAACTTTTTTTCATCCTTTTCTTCCAGGTCGTAAAAAAAAGAATCCTATTCAGACCAAATACCGGATGCCGCTGTTGAACTGGCAGGCCCTCAAATCCAACCAGGTGGCAGGAACCATCTTCAACGAGCTGGACGACGAGCACGTCTTAGAGGTTTGACCACTTCCTGTTTCCAGTGTCTGTGTTTGTCACTACTGTCACTGACTAAACCCACATCATCCAGGTATCCACTGTGTGACACTCAGCTCTGTTGAATCCACTTCGTCTCACACAGTCATTACCTCAATGTATTTATTCACTTCCATTCCTTTTTTTGTAGAAGGTTTATTGGTTTTTGTTAATTAAACACAAAAACTCCCTCCCTTTCCTGAGAAATACAGTATTTTACTCTAGTTAAAATCAAACTTCAGCTTTGGAATAAAAGCAATAACACCAACAGTTTTGTGGTCACAAACCTTTACACAATTCTTTCTTGTGAAATGGAAAAAACAGCAACTCAGATCTTATATAATCCTGAGTTATTTCTTTAATAACTGCTCCGTAAAATCAGCTCAGATCATCTCTGAGAATCCTCCATTTTAACTTGCAACAATCAAAAAAATTAACACATTTACATTTTCTTCCATTAACTGGAAACTACTCTGGTCATAAATGTAACAAACCTCAACAGGAACAGTTTATCTTAGAACCTGTTTCCAGTTTCATGTTCTTGTTAGATTTAATACTATTGGGATTAAAATGGTGTAATTAAACATGTATAATGTGAGTCCTTACCAGCCATTTACACTGCAACAGTTCAAGCAACATTTAATGTCTCATTTCTCAGCTCTGTGTATTTCTCTCTCTGTCTTTGATGGATCTCTCCTACCAGGAGCTAAACATGGCCACCTTTGAGGAGCAGTTCAAGACCAAGGCCCAGTCCGCCCCTGTAGACCCGGGCACCCTCAAGATGAAACTGGCCCACAAGACCCCCAGTAAAGTTTCTCTAATGGAGCCCAACAGGGCCAAAAACCTGGCCATCACCCTGCGTAAGGAGGGAATGGCTGCGTCTGACATCTGCTGCGCCATCGAGACGTACGCTCTAAACCTAAACTCCATTTGTTTCTACATCATATATATATAAATAGTGAGACACTTTAAATTCACATCACTGCCGCCCCCACAGGTACAACCAGAGAGCTCTGAGTCTGGACTTCCTCGAGCTGCTGGAGCGTTTCATCCCCACAGAGTACGAGATGAAGCTCATCCACAACTACGAGTGCGAGGGCAGGCCCCTGGACGAGCTCAGCGAGGAGGACCGCTTCATGGTGCGCTTCAGCAAGATCCCGAGGCTCTCGCAGCGCATCAGCACTCTCACCTTCATGGGCAATTTCCCTGAGAGTGTCCAGCTGATACAGCCCGTGAGTTCATGGGGGGGGGGAATCTCAGATTCTGGAGCCTGATGGACATCAGAGAGAATGATATATGAGAAAATTATAGGTCAGACTGAATTTATAGATGTGTGTATGACGTCTGTGTTTGGATTTGACTGTGAATCAGATATTTCTGACAGAAATTACAGCAATCAGGACCTACGGGTTTTTAAATACCTTACCTGCCTTCATGAGCTCTGTGTCACCGACTCTGCTGCTGCTGACCGCAAATCAGTGGCCAAGCTACAATAACTAACTTCCTGTTGTTTTACACTTGCATCCACCTGTCCACGTCTCACAGTTTGAAAACTTCTGGTTCAGACAGTTTAAATGAAACCACAGAACTGCTCCTGTTCTGACACTGACTGCTGCAGTTTCACACTCACAGTCAGCCTCATCTGTTTTCAAACAATTGTTCCATATTTGGGGAAAAATGCTTATTTATTTTTTTACAGAGTTAGATGACAAGATCACCTCTGTTCTCTAGAACCAGCGGTTTAGTTTTTATTTTATAGCTTCATTTAACAGGCATGGGGCACGTTAATAAACTCCCAGAACTCTCAGAAGAGACTGATTGAAACCTGCAAAGCAGAAGCACTGACATTAAAATCACATACAGTGCACAAAATGTATAAATCAGTCTGACAAAATAAAAGACATTCAGCTTCCAGAGGTTTAGCTTAGCTTAGCATAAAGACTGGAAACAGGGAAACAGCTAGCCTGGCTCTGTCTAAAGATAAAAAAATATCAACCTTTTCATCTAACTCTGCAAGAAACAAAATAAGTATACTTCCTCAAATATGAAACTATTGTTTTAAGATGCAGCACGCTGTGGATTAAGTGAGGCAGCCTGTAATAATTTGGTCCTTCACAGTTTAGAAATAAATAATCATATCAACTATTATTCCCTCAGCAACTCAACGCCATCATCGCCGCCTCGATGTCGATCAAATCCTCCAGCAAACTGAAGAAAATCCTTGAGGTGAGTTTGTTATTTTCAGAAGAATAACGTAGTAACAGAGCAGCAGCTTCTTCTCGCTCCACTGTCTCTTTGCTGTTCATTATGTGTCCGTGTGGGAGCTCGAGTCATTTGTGAAACAAAAGTTCATTTTTACCATGAATCTGAAAGAAGGAAAATGAACAGTTAAATAGAACAATTAGTAAAAACTGCCTTTAATTTTGTGCTTTATTATTTTCATTAATTTACATCTAAATATTATTTTACCAGTATTAAAGTTAATACATCTAAATAACATCAGTTTCTTCTCCTCAGCTTTGATAATATTTGCTACCGACTTAAACTACAAACATTTTGTCTCATAAAAAATGACTATAGTGAAGAACCTGATGTGAAAATGTTACCAACAGTCAAAGATCTGTGTGCACATTATGTTCAGCTGACTATAAAAGGTTAAAGCTGTTTTATGAAGGGAGAAGTTTTTCTGTTTTTATCTCGAGTTTGAGGAGAGGGGTCAAAGTTTATTTGAATTGTGAGACATCACATGTTTCCTTATGACTGATATGACTTCTTTAAATATTTTTACTAATTCAAATCTGTTTTCATTGCTTTTAAATGCTATTTTGATGCCATCTTAATGTTCTATTTTAATGTATTTCCATGCCTCTGTAAAGCACCTTGCCTTGCCTTGTGTCTGAATGGTGCAATATAAATAAACTAGCCTTGCCTCTACTATAATGGTATTTTACGTGTATGACAGTAATTTCTTGTCGTACAAAATGGTTTGACCTTGTTGTTTCCTGTCTGTGATGTGAAGATCATCTTAGCGTTTGGAAACTACATGAACAGCAGCAAGCGAGGGGCAGCGTACGGCTTCCGCCTGCAGAGTTTAGACCTGGTGAGTATAACCTACAGAAATATTCATTGTGTCTGTTTCTGTAGAAAATCTGAGAATCTTTTGCTCAACTTGTGATCACACACTTTGTTTTTCTTTAGCTGTTAGACACCAAATCTACAGACCGTAAACAGACACTGCTTCACTTCATCGTCAGCATCATCCAGGAGAAATACCCAGAGCTGCAGTCCTTCTACACAGAGCTGCACTTCCTGGACAAGGCGTCACTCGGTACACACTCACTGCAGTTACTGATCCTGCTCCATCCATCTCTCATAAAGCTCCACACATACAGTTCACCATCTGCTTTCCCACTATAGCTTAATCAACATTACACTGCTCAACGCCCTGCAGAGCCCAAGTTAAGAGATGTGTCATTCTTATTTGATTTTGATGCATTTTCAAAACTAAAACTATTTGTTTCTTTGAAATATTTTTGAGCTGAAAATGCTTCTATGAATCTTTGGAAGAAAATTTCAGAAAATGTTAGAAAATAGTTCAAATGCCTCAAATCATTATTTCCCAGATCTGAAAGCGACACTGAAATGTTTAGTTTACAGGCTTATAAAACAGAAAAAAGCAGCAAATCCTCACATTTTAAATTTGTCTGGACAACGACTTAAAAAGGTCCCATACAGTTTAAAGGTAGATGTCCATGTGTTGTTTGATTATAGATCAGGTCTAGGTTCTATATTAATACTGTGAAAGTATCAAAGCCTCAGTCCACAGAGAAATGCACACAGCCTGTATTCAGAAACTGAGCCTTAAAACCAGCTGTCAGGACTTCTGGAACTTTGTGATGTCACAATAAAGCAGCCACCGCTCTCAGCCACGCCCAAGCCCCGCCCACCAGGACCTACTATCCAACCTTGCAGGATTTTGTTTCTCTAAGTGTTTTACCTGAAATCTGCTGTATTTTTATTCACTCAGAAAACAGTCAGTCAATCAGAAGAGAGGAACAGAGCCTCCTCTGTGGTTTAGTGTCAAAATCATTTGACACTAAACCACATTTGTGCAGATATGAAAATCAAATGTCATCTTTAATAATGTCCTAACAGTGGGACTGCTGTGATCACCTCATTCATGTTTTTTAGACCTTTGTGCAGGTTCTTTTTTTGACCCCGACACCGCAGTGTGACCTTTAAAATCTTGCATGAGCATTAATACCACACAGTCTAATAACCACACTACCAGCAGTGATAGGAACGTTACACTGAAGCACTAACTCACCTCTTTCCTTTGTGTCGTAGTTTCTCTGGACAGTATTGTGCAGGACGTGCGAGCTCTGGAGCGAGGCATGGAGGTGACCAGGAGGGAGTTCTCTGTGGAGAAAGAAAATCCTGTGCTGCAGACGTTTCTCAGCAGAAACACCGAGCTGCTCGACTCACTCACAGCCGATGGAAAAACTGCACAGGTCATCTTTAATCACCCAGTTACACATATTTCTGATGTCCGCCTCCATTTCTTTGGCTAAATTTGTCTCATTTTTTGTCTGTTTTCCAGGACGTGTATGACTCAGCTGTGGAGTACTTCGGAGAGAACTCTAAAACCACCCCTCCCTCGGTGTTCTTCCCTGTTTTTGTCAGATTCATCAAGGCCTACAAGGTCAGATAACACTTACTTTATTGATTTCTGGGCTAAATGAACAGACAGTGCAGCAGATAGCTGCTTCGCTGACAACTAAAAAAACCCAGCTATTCCAGGATCCTTACAGCTCAGTTAGTCAGTCACAGTGAGCCAATGTCACACTTATTATTTGACCTTCACATGTCGATCAGTAGATGCATTTAACATCCTCATGTTTTTGTCTGTGGCAGCAAGCAGAGCAGGAAAATGAGCAAAGGAGGAAACATGTCCTGAACTGTGAAGCCCCCTTGACTCCACCCAAACCTGAAGTCATGGAGAACAAGGTAACATCTCATAAAGTCAGAATTTAATTACCCACACACTAACTGCTCTAGGTTAATGGATCATTCCTGTTTGTTGCAACTTGGGTCTTATACTTTCTATCCGTCACAACAACATTGTACTCACCAAGTTAACTGCTGAGATCAGCAAACTACAGTAGCTCGGAGGGGTCAAGAAACATGAGACGACCGAACAGGCTGTAAACAAAGCCAAATGTATTAGAATAGAATAAAATAATTTTACTGTTTTCCTGTATTTTCTCTTCCAGATTACTGGGCAAGGCAAATTTTATAGCACATGTCAATACATGAAATAAAGAATACAAGCAGTAAAACAGACTAGAATAAAAAAATAAAAAATAAAAAAAAAATAAAAAAGTTAGGTCTTGAGTTTGGACTTGCTCATTGATCTAGTCTCAGATCTTGTAGCATTTTGTGCCGCACAGTGCCTGAAGGCAGCTTCGTCATCTGTAGTTCTAACCCTGGGAACGGACAGTGATCGTGAGCCAGCTGACCTGAGCGGTCTACAAGGTTCATACTGGTTCAGTGTTTTGGACCTGAGCTGTGTAGTGATTAATGGACCAGTTGCAGCATTTTAAAGTTAATTCTTCCAGCTGCTGGTAACCAATGAAGGGATCTGACAACTGGAGCTTGAGGCTGAGACAGACCTGTAAACTGCAGTAATCCAGCCTGCCAGAGACAAATACAGGGACAAGTTTCTCCAGAACATCATGCGTCTCTGGAGAAAAGGAAGCAACATAAAACCAGGAGGAACTGGGAAAACAATAGAAAAACATTAAATACCAATAATTATAATGTAATAATAAAGAATGTAATAAATAAAAGAGGTGAGCTACAGTGACAAAGGTGTTGTGGGTATTGTCAAATCAAAGAAACAAAAATAACAAAAAGAAAAGTCCAAACTCAGTTTTTCTATCTGAAATACAGAAAAATGGAAAGTGAAAGCCATTTTTTTCCGCAGCCTGTTGTGGCCTAAATAGGTATTACAAAAACAAACACAAATCTGGCCTAAAAGAAAGATAACTTGCCTCTCAGGGCTTCCATTGATCTGCAATTACCTATGTTAAATTAAAGAAAAAAGAAATATAATATGTGTAACTACTCCTACTCCCTAATGTTCACTAACAATAGAGTTGTAATTTTAGGCTATTAGACATAAATATTAAAACTGATTTTACAACAATTCAAGAAACCAGAAATGTTCTTTAACGGTACCCATATGACATCAGCAGAGTCATTGACCATGAAGGAAAGGGAACGTTACTTTCAGACTGACACTTTTACCCTTGTTTCAATGTTTCAGGTTTCCATGACGCCCAGACTGCCCCAGATGGATCTGATAGCAGAGCTGAAGAGGAGGCAGGTGTCTCCTCTGGTGAGGGAGGGGAAGGACGGAGCCATCGAGGACATCATCACAGGTACAGAACGACCTGGACAATCATACAGTACAGTCTGTTACATTAAAATTCAATTAAGATACATTTGAAGTTAGCCTAGCTAACAGCTAGCCTGGCTCTATCCAGAGTGAAAAACTACACCAACCAGCATCACTAAAGCTCCTTAATGAATTCTCTTAATCTGCCCGACTCCTTTTTCTCATGCACCTGTGATACTAAACATTTCGTCCTGTTTGCTTTTAGAACAGTCACTCGTTTCTTTCTTTTAAAGCTTATCTTACTTTCATCATCCTTGCTTCTTCTCTCTCGTTTGTCCCTCCTCTCTTCCTCTCCTTGTTGTTTCTCCTGTGTCTTCAGCTCTAAAGTCCGTGCCCTTCACGGCCCGCTCTGCCAAACGCTCCTCTCGTCTCTTCTGCGACTCCGTCTTCATCGACGAGGTGACGTTTTAAAAATCCCTCGGTGTTCTGTGACTCTGTCATTCTGCTGCTGACGACTCTTGTGTTTTCTAACCAGGAATTGATCAACAGATTGTAGGACATATATCATGACGCCCACTGGCAGGGTTTATGTCATATTACAGGCTGAGACTGTCACAGTATTATCAGTTCATTTAAGCACAAGAATTTGTTATAAAACATAAGATGTGACCATAAATTTCAGATTAATTACACCTTTAAAAACATTTAACCAAACCTCTACATACATAAAGGCAACAGACAGTAAGAATTAACTGGCACCAGCAGGAATTTCAGTGTCTCCTCCAGTATAGCCTTCACACTATCAGGGACAGTCTGCCCTTGAAAGAATACTTTAGTTGCTGTTTACAGTATTTGTGCCTCTCTGGAGATGTCGACCCTTTTAAGGCTCATTTGAAACTGTCTGCTGCTTTTAAAGTGGATGAAAGGAACCGATGTGAATTATAGGAGCAAGAACAACAAGTCCTTCAAACTAAACGACGAGGTATTGGTTTGTATTTAAAGGAACCACAGTGGCAAACAGTGGTTTCCTGTAATGATGCATTTTATAATCAAAAGCTAATGTACTATAATATAGGGAGGGGAATGTGTCAATTTTTATGATCTATCAATATGAATATATCTTCTTCTATAGACATTAGTTTTAATTTGCTTTTTACTATTCTGTAAAATTAGTTGATCACGTGTTCAAAAAGTTTTGAAAGGTAAATAATTATTGAGGTCATCGCTGCACAACAGCAGCAGAACCTGATCAAAAGTATATGGACACTTTAAATATAATATCCATACCTGTAAGTGATTGTTGATAACAGGCTTTAGGTTGTGAAGCCTCTCCACCAGATGTTGAACCTGGCTGCATTCAGCCACAACAGCATCAGTGAGGTCCAGCCCAGGTGTTTGGTTAGTGTTACCAGTCAGGCTCTCCCACAACAAACTGGGAAAACCATTTCTTCATGGAGCTGATGGGAAAGAGACAAACCGCTGTCACAAAGATGAAACAACATCATTGTCTAAAATATCAGTGTATGTTGTGGTGTTAAGCTTTACCTTCAGTGGAGGTAAAAAAGGCCAAAACCATTAACAGATACTTTCAGATTTATATTGTACAGTTATGTTTCTAAAAAGGGTTTCATTTTTTCATTTTCTTCCAAGTTTTAGAAATATCTACCGATGACATCACTAGATCTTATTATTAAACCACAGTGCATCAGTCTGCAGTTAAGATGGAGTTATATGAAATTTTATCAAATACCTTTTTCCCTAAAAACATAACCAGTCTTTTCACAGGTAGATTATTGATGTCTTTGTTCTTGGTCCTCCACCTCAGATCTAAGGAATCAGCCATACAGACGGGCAGACGGCGGGCGGCGCAGCGCCAAGTGGAAACCAGGACAACAGCTGCACGTGTCCTCAGACATCTCCCTGTGAAACCCACTGCAGAGCAGAGCAGACAGCACAAGCACAAGAGATCAGACATTTAACTCACTGTGGACACACACTCGTTGTCTCACGCATGTTAACGAATACAGAGGTGAAAATGCATGTTTCACAGAGATGACGACACCCACAACAACAACAACACCTGACGACAAAGAGTTAAAAACATGAGCTGAGATATTATAAATGAACTTTTCCCTCCAAACTCAACATGAACACAAACCGTCTCTGTTCTGTTAAAGTACCTTTCTGAATCAAGTTAAAGTAGAAATGTTCTGAGTGAATATTAGCTGCACTTGATGCTAATGACACTGGATGTCATAAGAGCTGATTAAGACAATTATATGGAAGAATGAGCCATTCAGCTGATACGTGACGAGAGCGCTTCATTAACGCTGCTCAGATCTTTCAGCCTCGGCTCAGAGTGAAGCTTCAAAGAGAAACTTTGACAGACAAACCTCTCATGAATCATTTTTGATAAGTTTTTTTTTTTTTTTTTTTTTTTTTTTTTAAATGTTCACGACATGATTTTTTAATTGGTTTTATTTTAAAAGAGAATATTAATTACAGCACCACCGTCCATCTTACTGTCTGTTTCTGCAGTAGATTAAAGATCAAAAATTAAGCTGAAGATTTTTAATATATTTAAATTATTTTTAATACTGAGAATGATGAACTTGTACTTTGCTTCTGCATTTCAACAAATAAAGCATTTTATACTGGTCTTGATTGTGTGTTTTTGCTTTTTGGTGACATTTATATGATGAATTGAGTGAAATAAAAGCCTCCACATGCCTCTGACGTCTTTATGCCTTACTACCCTGTGATGTTCTCATGACTTCCTATACTAAGTCTTGGTGGCACAGTGGTGCAGCTGTTATCACTGTTGCCTCACAGCCATAAGGTTTTGGGTTCAAACCTGGACAGTCTGCTGTGGCATCCTATGACACTGTATGACTTACTGCACTATGACGTTTTTACGACTTACTACATACAATGACGAAATAAACCGACAGCAGTTTATCGACTCATTGCACCGACAACTGCCACAGGTGATTGTTATTTTTAGAGTCATGTAAAACCACCGGGCTTCTACATGTTTCTGACGTCATGAACTTGTGTTTGAGTTCTTTGGTTTTTCAGCTGCTGTGTCCAAATGTCTGAATATACAGTATCTGACACATTTTCTGCTGTTACAACTTCAGTCTCAATATATCTTTATATATTTTTTTGTCTAATTACAACTTCATCTCATTGTCATAGCTTTGTTTTATTTTTGTAACATTACATTGATATTTAAAATTGTCTAGATTATAGTAAAATTAACTGTAAAACTTTTAGTAATGTTACATTTTTCTCATTAAGTTATGACTTTTCCCCCATAACTTTGATATATAATTATAGTTTTACCTCAAAAGATGAACAGATAATTGTAAAATTGCAATTTTGTCTGATGTTAGATTTTTTTTCTAATATTATTTCTATTAAAGTTACATCTAAAAATCCTCATCTATAATTGTAATTTATTTTTTCTGAAAATATAATTTATCCATAGGGGTATAACTGTAGTATTGAAAATTACAATTTATTATGATAAAATTACAGCTTTATTCATGAAATCCCTGATACTAAGCATCTTTAATCACACATACATTGTTTATATTGTTAAAACATTTTTGTCAGTTCAGAAATGTTCACAAGAAATTTACCACATTTGTCCAAATGTTTGTTTGTTTTTTGTTTTTTTACAATTTTGAAATTAGACTTGCTGCAGTTTTAATTCTGTCCCTGTCTGTTAAATGGCCATCTGTTTGAACAACACTTAAACTGTCTGAAACAATTTGCCATATGTCGCAGTTGTTGTTGAAAAGAGCATGAAATGAGTCGTTTTGCTTCACATGAAAAGGCAGCAGATGCAGCTGAGAACAAACTGATACCTGACGAGTGACCAAGACCAGACCTGCAGCTGTGCAGTGACAAAGCACTTTTACATCATCACTGCAGAGTTTAACAGATGCAGGAGATACGAGGAATCTCAGCTCACAGAAACACAAATGACTAAAGATCAAGCTGAGAAGAAGTCAGAGCCACTTCCTGGAGGAAACAGTGTATATCAGGTTTAAACCCTCAGTGATATTTGCTTTTCCTCTTTTAGGGAGTTTAGAGTTTGGAGGATACAGCAGGAGTGTTTCTCTGTGACCTTTGCTCCCTGCTGATCTTCAATCAAGAAAAGATAAAAAACAAAAGACAAAGCGTCTCGAGTCAATTACTCTGGTTTATCTACAATTAGTGTCAGACTTAGTTTTTCACTTTGTTTTTGTTCCTGGCATGTAACATAGAATACTTGAGTTTTCACTAATGATTCAAAAAACATTTATACTGTAACACAAACGGATAAACAATTAACAGCAGACTGTTACACTTAAATTCTGTTTTATTTTCTGAAAAGGTGAAACTATTTGTAACTAATTAAGTGATTGACAGGAAAAATCTAAATTACAAAAATGCACTGGTTGCAGTAGAAATGTTTTCTGTCATAAGTTTACTGAATATTTTGGGGGTTTGGATGGTTGGTCAAACAAAAGTAAAGACTTACATTCAGAGTCTTGGATGATCCAGGGATGTTCCGTTTTTCCGTTTTCTGACAATTTACAGACAAGATGAAAATAACCTGCAGATTCACCTGTAAGGAAGATAATTGTCGTCACTTTTTTTGGACTAATGATTGAAACATACAAACTTCATAACAACTTTATAACAACACTACAAAAAAACCCCAGCGAAACCCAAAGGAGCATCGCTGCTATACCTAACGTGAAAACAGCTTTTGCTCTTAAACAATTACGCACCAACATGTCAACACTCACCTGCTTTTGAACAAAGAGGTCTTCTCTTCTGAACCCAAACACGCTCAGCTCAGCCAGGTGCTTCCGTTTACCTTAATTGAGCAACACAAGGCACACCCATAGACTGTAAATTAAGCTGGACGTACCCATAGGTTTCTGAAGGGCGGTACAGAGTGAACCGGTCTTCGTCGCCATCTTGCTAGTACCTGACTCCGCCGAACGCCCGGCTAATCCAAAAACGAGAAAAGAGGAGGGGCGCGTGTGCAGCCGAGACTTCGGTGCATGCCGGCTCGTGGCAGGCATACTCTCACTCGGTTATTCAAAATTTAAGCCATAATCAAATTTAAACGTGTGAGTTATACAGTTGTCATGAAGGAGGGAATTAGCAGTAGAAACCCAAACAGTTTTTTGTACCAGGCTGTAAACATGTTTATTTCTGATGTAAAGTTAGGCATTTTAACATGGGAGTCTGGGGATTGGTGTGCTTTTGGAGCCAGCCTCAAGCGGCCAGTCGAGGAACTGTTTTTGTTTCTTCCGTGTTGGCTTCATTTTTCAGCCTCGGAGGTTGCCGCTTGCTGTCAATCTAATTTTAAAGTAAAAGTAAAGAGAGCCGAAGTGAAACCAGAATTTCTGGTTCTGCAGATAAAAGAAAACCTCGTTCAAAATCCCATTCTACCCAAATTACTAAACATACAGTATGTACGTCATGTGGCTCGCTTCATATGTCTAGATGAGGATGGTAGTTTTTTTTTTGTTTTTAAATGATGTAATATCATTTTTCTGTTTGTTTCTGTTTTTTTAATCGCTGGCTTTAAAAAACACATTTTCCCATAAGTCCTATATGATCATGGACAAAAAGTCGCGTTGTGAGCTCAGACACGTCTGTAACAACAGCAAAATGACTTTAGAAGAGAGCGTTGGTGAGTCTTAGCACGTTTCATACAGTCAGAACATAAAACACATCAGGATACACAGGGAGGGAATTTAAAAAGATTAATTACAAAACTGTTGATTAAGATACAATCAGAAAAAAATATCACTGGAGGAGCATGGATGTTCTTGAATTGTTGAAGTTGAAAGAATGTAACATGACATTAGTTCTGTTTTTAATGCAGTTCTGAGTTCACTTTTCTACGTTTCTTGGTTTACTGCTGAGGTTCAACCATTATCTTCTGTTTCCTTGGTACAAACAAGTTTTCCAGCCTCTGTGCTCATGTTTCTCAGTTCCTCAGTGATTTCTCTGCTTTTTCTTGCTGCTTCTGCAACAAACTGAGTTGGATCTTTGGCTCTCTGAGAGTCACTGATGGTTTTCTGCATCGCCGTCACAGCAGCCAGAGTCTTCGCAGTTTGTCTTGTGAATATTTGCACATTAGCACTGGAGGTCATTTCATCACTGATCATCTGGACGATTTTCAGCTGCTGCACCAGAGGTTTGATGCTTTCACTGAACTCGTTTGCAGCTTTTTGTATCATCTTCACGTTCTTTGTCCTGTTTTCATCTTCTTTTGAATCTTTGGTTCCACAAACACTATTAGCGACACCCCCGACTAAATAAACCGCCAATCCTGTTCCGCACAACGCACCAAATCCACCACCAGCAGCACCACCTGCTGCACCAACTGGCCCACCAAAAATACCACCGATTGCACCGCCAGTTGTGAGACCAATGGTGAAGCATACTACTTTACTGACTGCACCATGAAATGAATTACTTGACGCCTCAACTGCGACACCAACAGCACCTCCAACACTGCCAGAAAACACTCCACCAGCTACACCACCGAACACGCTGCCTACAAAGCCGACAGTTGCATCAACTGCATTAATTTTTCCACAAAGTCTTGCACAGGTTGCTGCAGCAACTGCCCCCAATGCCCCCCCAACTCCACCAGTAAAGCCGCCACAAACTCCTCCAAGAGCTCCCCCAGACAAACTGAACAGATCCGGAAATGAAGCAACTTCATTCTGTGTGTTCTGCAGTCGAGCAGCCGCCTGAGCGAAGCTCTCTGAAGCTCTTTGAAGACGACCTTCATGTTGATGGTAGAGAAGCATGAAGGATGTCAGACTTATTATGAGTTTGTCCTCTTGGGTGGTAGAAGTGGTGGATGGTCTGTCGTCCACAGATCCTCCTTCAGAGTCAAGCACATTTCCCATTTTGTTGTTTTTCCTTCACAATAATCCACTTGAACCTGAGGTGAAGTCGTCACATGTTCAGTTGTTGGACGTCGTTTAAATCGAAGGTGAATTCCCACAAATGAGACCAAGAAGTGTTCGGCCGAGGTTCTTATTTTTCTGACTGCAAATGAAAAGCAAAAGATTTCAAAGTTTCCAGAACACTCTCACATCGTTTTAAGTAAAATATGAGGTAAAATAAATAAATACAACTCCAGACAGAAAGTGCATACAGAAAATTGTCACGTTAATACTAAGCTCTCATATGAACGTTTAACCCAACAGCATCAAATTTAGGCTGAATTTAAGGACTTTCACAATTTAAAAAAAAGATTTACATTTAGACATTTGGCAAACATTTTTACCCATACCCAAATTAATTAGTTGAATTACTATTTAAGATGAACATTAATAAACTTAATGAACTGTCTTATATTTTGTCCAATATGGTAAAAATAAGAATGATCCAGGAAGTTGCCTGATAAATTTTCTTCATAAGATTTTCTTCCCCATTCTGTATTCCCATTTCAATTTTTTCTTGAACACAGAAACTCAGGAAACTCTCCTGGATAATGTAACAATCCTTTAGGTTTATATAATGGCCACTGGTTTCAATTATTTCATGGTGGGCGGTTCTAAATACTACAATACCCAAGGGCCTCAGCTGTCATTGCCATGGCGAAGAAGCCAGTCAGAGGTGCGAATCGGTTTAAGATTACTTCAGCTCTTGCTCACCATTAGCGCCTCACAAGGCTGATTTTTAAGGTCAGTGAGTGGATGTTTCTTGCTGAAATGCACCCTGGGAGTCGTAGTTAACCTCAATCTTCTATTTTTTTTTGTGAGCTTGTACCCTCAGCTTTCTTATCAACCAGAACCAGATATTAGTTTCATGCTGATCCACACTGTAGAAAAGGGACAAAAGAACAGGACTTGCTATTGCTACTTGCTGAAATTGCTATGTAACTCTGTTATGAAAAAATAAATTATAACATTAAATATATGGATGGTTTAATGTAAAATATTCTTCAATGTATTCACACATTTTAATTGAGGAGGCTGTAAGAATATTGTGGTGGCATGTTTGAGGCTCTGTACAGGTTGTGGGAGGGCAGGTTAAAATGGGTGTTACTGCTATGTAGCTTTTCCAGATTATGAAGGTTGTGATTCAACTGATGACCTCAGCAAATAAAACACGACTGTACTGCTGCCGGAACAAGTTTCAACATACTGTCAATGACATAAAATCTCTTCTGTCAGACGTTGCAGTAAGAAAACAACAAGCTGCCGTGATGTGTTTTTGTCTCAGAAATGAACATAAGACTTTTCTGGTTTAAAGCACGACATTAAAAATGTTCTTGTGCTGCTTAAAATAAGTGATTCACGAGTTTGAACTTGTTACAGCAGATTCATTTTGTGCAGCGTCTGAGTTTCATTCGTACTTACAGTCAGCTGTCTGCTCCACTTGTTTGAATGAAGCACCATGAGCTGTCGCCTGTGGGCTGATTCTCTCTAAACAGACGCCATTCACACAGACGCAGGGAAAAGAAACATCTGCACAGTCGGATCGGTTGAGAGGAGGAGGAGGAGGAGGAGGAGGAGGAGGAGCAGGAAGTGGAGGAGTGAGGGCGGAAGGGCAGGGCTGTTTCACCTCCAGCTGCCTTCAGGGCAAAAACAAGAGGCGTCAAACAACTGTAAAACTGCTATCTGATAAATGTAGAGCAGTAAGATGTATCTTTCCCTCTCAAATGTAGTGAAATAGATAAATGTGCAGAAAATGAAATTAACCAGTTTAATCCCATTGGTCACAATAGTAAATATTTTCAGTTTTTAAGGCTCTAAAAATGTTATTGAATGTTCTATAAATGCATTTCCTTTCCTCCTATATGGGTTAAGTACAAGCTGCTTTTGTAAATGTTTATTCAAAACAAAACTACCTTAGCATATACATTATATCATACACCAAAAATGTCTCGTACAGAAAGGTGTCTCTTTTGTTGTGTCCACATCATTTACATCAATAAAGGTTAATGACTAAATAACAGAAACACTGATATACGGTGGTCGTGTATTCATCAGTTTGTTGCCCTCTAGTGACCAAACACTAATTAAAGCAGCTTTAATGAAAATGCTTAAAAACAGCACCAACAACACAGACTGCGGTGCAGCCAGAGGCCTGGTCCTGCCTGCAGAGGCAGAGCATGAGGGTCACGCTGACATCTGCTCTGCATAATGACTCTCTTGGCCTCTGATGAGCTGCTTCAGTCAGGGATCACCTTTAGCCTCCGGCTCTTCTCTGAGAAAAGGTAAACAAAGCAGCAATTTAACACTCATTAAAGTCCATTTCCATGGCGATCTGAGCCGCTGTTACGAAGAGAGCCGCTGATGTCGAGTTGTACTACACTCTCTGTTCCACAGCTCACGTGATGCCCTCGTCTGATCTGTATCCACAAAGATTCCTTAATCACTAAAGGGTAATAATGTTAAATAACTGTATGGTTTGACGTTTGGCTGTGCAGACCCTCCCTGCATATGTCAGTGTATAGATGACAGATATACACTAAATGGGGTCTGTGTGCAAAACAGAGAAATTACAGGTGTCAGATCCTTTAATTAACAACTGAAAACTCAGCTCATCATTTTCTACATATCCACTGTTAACTTTATTTGCATGTTGAAACACTGACAGCTGATGCCTGTGTGACTGGTTGTAAAAGAGCAAACTGTAAATAAAGGTCAATTAACACGTTTAAGCTTTGTTTGCTGAGAAAAACCACATTTAAAGTTGAACAAACAAACTAGTGTCAAAAATCTCAAAAATACAACACAAACACAAAGTTGTTGTCATAAGACAGGTTTTTATCCAAATGTAGCGCAAAGTTTAAACTCATTTCCAGAAAATCTGCAAAAGAAAATGTGAATGAATGTGTGTTTCCATCCACTACTGTTATGTGAATATTAGGAGTTGGTTGATTGAGATCGACAGCTGGTGGAGCTCATTCTTCAGTCAGGTGCCATTAAACCACTGCAGTAGTAGAAAGGGTTTAATTAATACATGATTCATGTCCTTTTAATTAAACTATTCTTATGTCCACTACAGAAAAATCTACACTTGATTCTCCACTAATTAATCCAGGGTTTTTCTTTGATTTCCCAGCAGCCTGTTGTAATTTCTATCCTGTTAAACCTGACTTGTTTTGTTCTTTATCTTTATCCTGTTTTTTCTCTGCTTCTGAAACACTTGAGCTTTTCCTCAGGACTCATTAAACTTTAATCTAAACCAACGATCCCCGACCTCATCACACCACAGCTCCCATCTAATTGAGCACATATTTGGTTGGTTTTTTAGGCACCGGTGGGTTTAAACTAATCTGTGACATTTTATTTGTCCACGAGGAGGGTTTGAGAGTCAACATGATTAAAACGCCTGCACTCAATATTAAGTGATGACACATTCATGATTTATTAAGGAAGGTTACAGAGCTGCTTTCTGAAATATTCCTCTCCTTCGACAGCTAATTATAACCTCATCTTTTCATGCTGCTGCTTTTATGTGGAGGATGTTTTAGACAATTACTCTTTGTCATGCATTCAACAGAAAGAATAAGCCTCATGTTAGAACTATTGTATCAACAGATTAGTTCTTAAATGGCACGTTTCTGAATATTGAAAGAACTTTCCTGTGAGTTGTAGAGACAGTCTGCTACCTCTGGTACTGCTTTGACTTGAGAATTATAATGCATCAACCTTTAGTTTAAATGTTACAGAAATCACCAAAATGAAAAGTTAAAAGCTAAAATTAAACTTTGTTTTGTCCCGACATTCGTGGTCCCAAGAGGATGTATCCTAGGCTGACTGTTTTCTGAGTGATCAAATAAAAATATAGCAGATTTTTGGTAAACACTTGTTGTGACATCACAAAGTTCCAGAAGTCCTGACGGCTGGTTTTAAGGCTCAGTTTCTGAATACAGGCTGTGTGCATTTCTCTGTGGACTGAGGCTTTGATACTTTCACAGTATTGATATAGAACCTAGACCGGATCTATAATCACACAACACATGGACAGAGACCTTTATACTGTATGGACCTTTAAAGTTGTGTTGTGAAGTTGTTGAATAACCAAAATCCAACATTTTCCAAACATCTCACTAACATCATACTGACATAAAATATCAAAATTTAGTGACCAAACCACGTCTGCTCATCGTCACAATGTCAATTAGCCAACGTTGGGTATTGACATCACCCAATTTTCCTTTCCAACTCAAATCATCGTCCAGTGTCTGGTGGGCAACATGAAAAGAAAATACTAACAGACAGATGAGGCGTTCACAACCATCATGTATAAGAGGGTCACCTTTATTGTCACAAAACCACAACAGGAACGTACAAAAGCAGCAACCTTTTTGTTTGGTTGATTTTTCTCACACGAAGCAGCAACTTTTACTTTTCCATACAACAAAGTTGCGCTGTTTGTTTTGCACTGTTAAAGTTGGTCTTTAAGAGTTATACGGACTTTGTAGTAGATTATCATTCTTCTTCACGATTCACAAACAACACTTACCCCACACAGCAAGCATCACTCTCAGACTGGAGGAACAGTATTTAGCTGATGTACACTATCATTCAAATATCTTTCTCCATAGTTAGAATAATCCTTTTTTTCTCCTTTGTTATTCTCACAGTAAAAGGGGCTTTACCGACCCATTTTCAACATAATACAAAAAATCTATGTTAATGTACAATTTTTGTTTACTCTATCATACACTCACAGGTATACACAGAATTATTGACAAGAAAATGAGACCTCTGTTGACCCAGCGTGCAGATTTCCAGGAATGTATACAGTATGCATGCCATTTTGGATTTTTTTTTCCCGTCTAAAAGAAAAAAAATTCACATAAAATCAATTCTGTAATAGATTATTTGGGTTTATATACATGATTTGAACATCCACATATGGTTTGAACAATCACACATTCATCAAGAAACCATCGATAGAGTTTAAACTGTATAGTCTGTGGAGTGTACGCACACTATCGGTTATAATAAGAGGAGAAACAGCTACAAAATGGGGGCGTCCTATCAGAGAGGTGATCGATTTTAGAGGAAGGAGGTTATGTGCTTTTTTTTTTTTTTTTTTCTTTTCACTATTTCCTGTTCAGTCCGTCACAAACCACGGGAGAAGCTCCCACTCTGCCACTGCTGACCGGTCTCTGTGATCTCTACAACTAAACGTGGTCATGGTTTGCAGAAAAAATAAAAAATCTTCAACACAGAAAAATAATAAATTTACAGAATAAATGTGTCACATGCTTATGAATCCTCTTCAAGTATAAAAATACAAAAAAAGCTTGATTATATAAAACATAGATGACACTTTTCTTTTTTACATGTTAATAAAGCGATCTCTTCAAAACAAAAACTAAATGGTCATATAATATACATACAATATATCTGTGGAGTGGCTTCGGTTATACTTGAACTGTGGTTTTTTTTCTATTTTCGTGCTAGCTTTTAATGCTATTTCTACTAATACATTCCATTAATGTATTAACTATATACTGAAACATCCGCCTGTAATTCAATTTCTGCCAGTGGTATAAATACACACTCACAGTGTCGGATTCGTATTTCCCTCCGGCAACATGTCAGACAGCACAGAGCCTGTGTGAGGGATTATTTCTCTTGTCATTTTAGATTTGTTCCATGCCACACTTTTAATATTTCAGAATATTTCACCCCCTGAAACCATCTCAACTCTCTATTTCTGTGCTTTAAGTCGACCTAACGCGGCACATCCAGGGTCTGAGTTCAACTCTTACAACAAAGACTTTAAAAAACATACATATCATTAAAATAGGAGCTGTGTCCCAATTTCACACTTCATACTAACTGTACACATGTTGTACGGTCTCACAAAGAGAAAGAGGATCAAACTGTCTCCAGTGGAGATCCTAGACTCTGGCCCCAGGCAAAGAAGCCCATTGAAGACCCCCCACCCCCTGACCTCACATGCAGACTTAATGTCCCCTGAACGCCTCACATGCAGGCTAACGGTAGACACTAGCTACGGCACACATCAGAGGGGCCCCACTTAGGGAGGTTTTGCTCTGCACAGTGCCTTAATGTGAGGTTTAATGGTGTGCCAATATGAGGGGCCATGGGGGGCCCCTCTTCCCTTGGGGAACAGTGTACTCACCACTGTTCCCAAGCTGTTTTAAAGGGAAACACTATTTTAGAAGTGAAGATCAGTTTACTGATGATGGAAGGTGCAGCTATGAGGTGTGAAACAACTCCCGTCACTCTGTCCAGGTACAATTAGGGATGGGAATCTGGTTCGATCCGTCGACATCATTTGCCTTTATGCTTAACGATTCCCTTTTTGATGCCTTCCACTTAGATCCGCGTGCCTTTCAAAACAATGACGCACACTTTCGCGAGAGGCAGTCGAGGAGTCGAGGAAGTGTGGCTTAATTTCACACAAAATGACGCCAACAGCGCAACGTGCAATGTCTGTGGCACTAAGATTTCAAGCAATGGTGGAAACACCAGCAACATGCTGAAACATTTGTAAACGCAGCACAGCATTAAATATCAGTAAATATCAATTCGCATCCATAGTCACAATTTGTCCAAGTCAAGTCGATGCAGGGGGCTACGGCAAAAAACTTGAAGCCACTGTTCCTCAACTTTTGTCACAACATACACACTGCAGTGGCCAATCAGATGGATAATCCAGGGTTTAATGACCTGGCCGCTGATGAGCCTTCACACTCATGGATCTATAACTCAAACTGTTTCCACGGAAACAGTTTTATCTTCACATTACCTGAAGCAAATCACCCACCAACTAACACAGCTACGAACGCCTTGCATTGTGGCACTGAGTTGTCACCCTTCCCTCATCTCCTCTCTGTATTTTGTCTGCATGTGTTTGTTGTTTGTTTTGTCATTTTATTTTTGTGAAGCACTTTGTAATCTCTGATTTTAAGAGCTCTATAAATAAACTTTATTATTATTATATTATTATTATTATCAAATCTCTGATTAACCGCCCCCCTTGTGATATCATCATCAAGGTTATGTCAAATCTTTTTAAAATTTTTAAAACCAAATCTGCATTACAGACAGGAGGATTTAGGATGTAAAAGAAACACACACATCAAGCAGCAGGATATCTCAGCATCTGTTGCTTTTTTTTAACATCAGTTTCTAACATTTCCCTCAGCCATGTGTAATGTTAAATTAGTGGAGCACCTTTAAGTTTTCCAGGCTGGTTGGTGCTCAACGATTTGACATACTGACATCACATTTCCTGTGTGAACACACAACAGACTGAAAACCTGCTCTTCATTAGTATGCAGCGTGGAACTGGGACACAGATACTGTGTTGAGTTGTTAGATATGGTGGATGATGGATTTGCAACATACATGTTAGAAGTGAAATCCCCACATTGCTTCAAACTGCAGGTCCACATGTATAAACACATCTACAGGATGTGGAGGAAGACCTAGTGTCATAATTCAAATCAGACAAACTGTTCAAATGACAAAATCTCACGCCTTCAAGGTCTGAACTAGGATTTAGGAGTCCACCACCAGAATGATGCGAGTACTCACTCCTCACGTAATTAGTCCAGCTGAGACCTGAGAGACCTGAGAGGCAGACAGAGAATGAAGGAAGCAGAGCAGCAGAGAGGCAAAGGAGAGAGAGGGAGATCGGCACCACAGAGATGTGAGAGAGAGCAGCGGAGGGAAACTGATGACGAGCAGCGTTTCTGCTGTGGCACGAGAAGCAGCAGTCAGTGACAAAAAGCTCAGCACTGCCGCAAAAAAGCAAGAAGAGAGGGAAGGTTTAAGAGCACAAAAAAAATTGAATGGAAACGAGAAGCAGTGAGAGGGAGGGGGGAAAAGAAAAAAGACACAAATCAAAATTTACAAACAGACAAATGTTTTTCAAGTTTGTCTTCAATCTTTCAGTTGTGAGTCTGAGAAGCTAAAAGGTTTTCTGTGTGTTTTATGAGTCACTGAAGCTCCTCCCCCACCACCACCCCGCCCCCCCCGGCCCCCAGCCCACCTCCCACAACCACTACTCTGTGCTTCGATCTTCTGATTGGCCACCGGGGACGTCAGGTTTTGGTGCATCGGCGTGACAGTCCTCGTGCTCGTGGATAAGACGAGAAGCGAAGAGAGCGCGGCTGTCACCGTGACGACGCTGTGATCACAGAGCTGCTCTGCTGTCACTAAATCTGTCCTTATTCACTCCTCTCCTCCTCTGTGTGACGCAAGAGGAGGTGGAGGAGGTGGAGGAGGAGGAGGAGGAGGAGGGAGAAGACAGCAGAGCGAAGAGAGGAAACAAGAACAACAGACAAGGAGAGGAGAGAAAGGGAGAGGAGAGATATAGAGGAAACAAGGAGAAAAGACGAGAGGGAGATGAAAGGAGAGAAGATGGAAGGACATATTAAGACAGAAGGCAAGGAAAGAAAGGCTGAGAGGAGAAGAAACAACTAGAGGGAACAAGGAAATGAGAGGAGACAAGGAAAAAGGCAATGAGGAAAGGAAGCAAGAAGAGGAGGTGGGGAAGGAAGCAGGAGGAGCAGGAGAAGAGAGGAGACAAGGGAAGGAGAGATCAGGAGACTGAATGGGGAAAAGAAAGAGGAGGAAAACAAGGTGACAAGGAAAGAAGGAGATGAAAGGAGAGATGAGGAGAGTACAGAAGGAAAGGAGAGAAGAGGGAAGGAAACAAGAAAAGGTGACAATTTGGAAGAGGAAAGGACAGATGAAGAGAGGAGAAATCAGGGGAGGTAACAAGTAGAGGTAAAGAGAGGGGAGGAGACAGGAAAAGGGCAATGAGGATAGGAAGCAAGGAGGTGGAAGAAGTGGTGAAGGAAGGAGGAAGCAGGCAGGAGAACAGAGGAGATAAGGAAAGAAGAGATGAAGAGACCGAAGAAGAGGAGAGAGAAGGAGAGACGTGGAGAGGAAACAAGGACAAAAGACAAGAGAGGGATACGAAAGGAGGGATGCAGAGAGGAAACAAGGGAAGGAGAGGAGACAAAGAGAGATGAGGAGAACAACAATAAGAGACTGAGAAAAAAAAACAAAGACAAGAGTAGAGAAGGAGAGAGGAAACGAGGAGAGAAGACAAGGAGGGAAGAGAGATATGCAGGGACGAGGAGATCAGAGGAGAGGAAAATGAAAGGAGACAAGGAAAGAAGAGATGAGGAGAGACAGCAAAGAGAGGAGAGACGAAACAAGAGGAGACAAGAACGGGACAGGAGAAGGACACAGGGAGAGGTGAGGAGAGGAGGAAGAGGAGGAGGAGGAGGAGTATTTTTCTCTTCATTAGCCGCTCCTGGGAGCTGCTGAGAAAACGTTTTGTTCTCTGACCTGATCTTTCTTTAAACCTCAGCAGCAGCAGGAGTCTCACCGGCTCCTTCATGAGCCAAACAAATAAACCAACCGGAAAAATAACAGAAACCCGCCCGTCCCCCTGGGCCTCCCTCCCCACCCTCACCCCCCACTCCACCTCCTCACCCCCCACCCACCCACCCCCCACACCTCCGCTGCCAAAGCTACTGAACTAGATTCTCCCTCGTCTGTGGGCCACACACGGCCGGTGACAGTTTGTCTGTCCAAACGTTCAGTGAGGCAAAAGGTTTGTGAGCACGAACAAGATTAACGACGGAGACTTGTTTACTGCAGTCTGAGGAGAGACTGGTACATCAGGACCCATGTGGACCCATGTGGACCCATGTGGACCCATGTGGACCCATGTGGACTCATGTGGACTGGTGCTGGGCTCAACTCATCAACACATGAGGGATGGGTCCTGGGTCTGTCCTTCAGATACACATGTAGAGGAAAAGATCGTTCACTTTTATTACAACTTGAGTTTAATTTCTGTAGTTTTGTCCATCATTTCTATAGGTTACGATCTCCTGCTGAATCTGTCATTTATTTAACTACAGCTACTCACAATGACTCACTGGTTCATCTGTGGTTCTCTCAGGGACAAAAGGACGAACAGAGTCTTTATAATCCCAGGCTTGAAAAAGGATTATAAAGTGTTTTTAAGAAGCCGAGCAACAACTTTTCTGACTTTTCAGAAAGAAACATCTGCTGTCCAAAGACTACGTCACGGTTAATGATTTAACAAAGTATAAATCATAGGAATCATGTCATTTCAACATGAAGTGTTTGGTCACTTTTTTTTTTTTTCCTCACTCTGTAGTCTAATAGCCTCTGGGTAACAAACACTTTCACAATCCAAATGCATTCATTTGCCCGAGGCGAGTTTTCTGTCTCTCTCTCTCTCTCTCTCTCTCTCTCTCTCTCTCTCTCTCTCTCAGCAGGCAGCCTGAGCACTTCACTGCCTGACAACAGCAGGCTGCTGTAAAAACAGTGACAGAGAGAAAATAAAGGTTTAAAGTTTTCAGGATGGAGGGCAAAATGTGAAACAGATAGAAAGATTCTAACACTTTAACTTTAGACTAATTATTTTGCCCAAAAATCATTGTGATAGAACCTGTATAATACCTAAATAATGCAGATACTGCCTTTTAATAATAAAGTTCAATGGCAAAGTACAGCTTCTACCTCACCATCCTTGTCTAATTTATTTAAAGAGAATAGCTTACAGGATTTAAATGTATCCCTGTTTCAATACATTTATTTTATGGAATTTAACAGCAGCTTATCCACATCAAATCACATGAAATGTCTGTTAATGTTAAAATCTGTTAATGTTTGAGAACTTACTGCCTCACTGCATAATTTTCCATTAGAGTTAGACAGAAATCAACATGTTTAGCATTAGTTTTGGCTCATATAAAGTATATACTGTATATATATATATATATATATATATATATACGCTCTTATATACTATATTACGCTCTTGACATACAGTGACTGCAGCCTGGGGCAAACAATACAAATCCAGACTGCAGAAAGTTCAGATCCTGTGTTTGTTGTTGCTGCAAATTTAAATAGCTGAAATGACAAATTTCAATGTCATAATAATTCTTTAAAGTAGACTCAAAAAAGTCAGATTTAAGTCTTAACTAAAACGTAGCTGCTGCATTGAGCCACTGTGCGGGCAGTTACTGAATCCTTCACCCACAACAGAAATGACATAAATAAGTAAAATCACAGGAACTAAGACGGCAGCTGATTCTAGTTTTCTTATGGGTGAAATGTTTTGTTGTCCCACTGTTTTACTGATCATGATTCTTTACATTAACTGTTAAACACGTGGCGTCATTAGACCCACAAGCCACGACACTGTCTGAACATAAACAGGCTGTCAAATGTATTTATTATTATCTGTGTTTAAATTACAGTATAAATGACACCATGGGGCAAATATGTAAGAGAAGGTGTTTCTGTATCATCGACACCTTGTTTGATGAGATTATCACAAGCCGTGTTCTTCACTATGTGAAAGTGACTTTAAGAAAAAGCACGATTTAACCATTTGCTCTCAGGCTCTAACATGGTGAATTTTAAAAGCAAATCAGGAAATGAGTGGAAAAAATGATATGATTCTCAGAACCAGTACAAGACACAACCAGCCCTGAATACTAATCCTCCTCGTCTCTCTGTCCAGATGGCTCTGACATGTGCTCAGTCGTGTTAGCCATGTGCTAACTGCTCTGTTAGGGCCAATGGGAGCTGTAGTCAAAGACACTGCCCTTCCTGATGCATGAACGTCTCTAAAGATGTACTGGGCCGTGAGGATGAGCTGCTTTAAACTCTAAATAAACTCATAAATGATGCGTTGCATGTTTAATGGATGAATTCCATTGATGGATGAAAACAGTCCTGAAGTTGCAGCTCGGTACGGAGACGATGCATTGCGGGTGATA